>NW_005371138.1:2601890-2614052 GCF_000412655.1 Myotis brandtii
AGACCTTGCAGGCCATATGGTTTCTGTCACACTACTCTCCTCTGCCACCGTAACATAAAAGCCATAAATAAATGGGTGTGGCTGTGTTCCAATAAAACTTTATTTACCAAGGGTTCTAGTTTGCAGACCTTGGATCTAATCCAATCCCCATCCAACCCCTGCCAAACACCTACTTCCAGACACATGGACTCACCACCTCCCCAGGCACCTGCTCCATCTGTGCACTGTTCCATTTATCTCCTTAGGTGAAGCCAAACCTACCTGCTACAGCTTCTGATGATGCTTTCCAAATATGTGAAGGGATGTCCTCTCCAATATGTCTTGGGGTGGTTTTAAAAATAGGTTCTCAGCCCTAGCTGGTTTGGCTCAGGAGTTGGAGCACTGGCCCTCAGACTGAGGATTCCAGGTTTGATTCTGGTCAAGGGCACACGTACCTTGGTTGCAGGCTCAATCCCCGGCCCCAGTCGGGGCACGTGCGGCAGGCAACCAATCAACGTGTCTCTCTCACATCGATGTTTCTCTCTCTCTGTCTCTCCCCCTCCCTTCCACTCTCTCTGAAAATCAATGGAAAAATATCCTCGGGTGAGGATTAAAAGAAAAAAAAGATCCCAGAGAGCTCCTCTGCCTCTCCTGCCATGAAAGGACACAGCAGGAAGACGGTTGTCTGTGAACCAGGAGGTGGGCCCTCACCAGACTCCCAATCTGCTGGTGCCTTGATCTTCCCAGCCTTCAGAACCATGAGAAATAAATGCCTGTTGTTTAAGCCACCCAGTCTATGGTATGTTGTTATAGCAGCCCAAACAGACTAAAGCACCATGGAAACCATGACCCAAGTAATACCCCGCAGACCAGGAATTGTAATTCAGCAGATGACAGAAGCAGACCAAGCTCTCTCCCTTGAAAATAGATCTCCCACGCTGAGTCAGAGTTTCAGGAAATTAGACAGGAGTGGAGCAGCTTAGGTGGCAAAACTCATTTTGGATCCCAGCATATTTCTCTTAAAATATTCCAGTCCTATTATGATCACTTACACTATAAACTGCACCAAAATTTATACATCTTAAGTAAGATGCAGTGAAGAGTTCTGAACTAGGGCCAGGAGTCTTGTTCTATACTCAAGCTGTTCAATATGGCAGCCTCTAGCTACGTGTGATTACTGAACAAGTGAAATGTGACTAGATTGAGTAGAGACATAAATATGTACACCAGAGTTCAACTTAGTATAAAATAAAGAATACAAAATATCTCATGAATAAATGTATATATTAATGACATATAAAGTGAAATGATAATAGTTTGGATACATTGGATTAATTTAAAAGCTATTTAAATTAATTTTGCCTACATACCACAACATGAATAAAACTTGAAAACATCACGTGAAGTGAAAGAAGTCAGATATAAAAAGCCACACATTAAAAAAAAAAAGAAAGGCCACCTATCGTATAATTTCATTTGTATGAAATGCTCAGAATAGGCAAATCCATAGAGATAGATTAGTAGTTGTCAAGGGGAGGAGAGGGGAGAATAAGAAGTGACTGCTATTGGGTGCACAGTTTCTTTCCTGGTAATGAATATGTTCTAAAATTAGATCATGGTGAAGACTGCACATCTCTGTGAAAATACTAAAAAACACTAAACCATACATTTTTAAAGGGTAAATGCTATGGTATGTAAATTACATCTCAATAAAGTTGTTATTTCAAAAATTAATCTCACCCATTTCTCTTTATTTTTTAAATGGTGCTATTAGAAAATTTTAAATTACATATATGGCTCACATTATATTTCTATTAGACAACACTGGCTTATACCATTTGCCTAATTTAGTGTCTATAGATAGGTAAGTCACTTCTATCTGGACCAATTTCTAACATAGTTCCCATGATTACTAATTTTAGAATTATAAAAAGTCATTAATGTCTTTATAAGACATATAACCTTTATTATTTTATTCCACAAAAATGTATAAAGTGTATGAGGATCAACAGAGGGTGTGGTGTTTTTTTTCCACTCACAACCTTCATGCCCCCAAGATAATTTTTCCCAGAAAAAACTGTTTTTCAGCTTTCAGGGACCCAGCCCGTCTGTGGAGGAATAACTGTAATACCCTGGAAATTCTTTAACAGGACACAGCAAGGTGCGTATCAGGTGATGTCCTTACCTCAATGGCCTGGGGAACCACACATCTTCCAGGCCCATGAGGAACTCCTAATTGGCCAAAGGAGTTGGATCCACATGATAGAACCTGACCATTTTCTGCAAAATACAAACACTTAAGTCACAATCTAAGTAGTAAGAGATCTGTGACCAATGGGTAAACACTGAAGGAGCCAAGGGAATGAAAGGAGTGAGGGCCCTGTGTTTCGGCACATTCAAACCATGGTCCCTGCTTTCATTGTTGCTCTAGGAATAAAAACCCTGGGCATGGCTGCCTTACACAGACTATCCCTCACACTGCCAACTGTGACAGATTAGCTGTGTGGAACACAGCCCAGGGCCCACTGTGCGATAGAAGGATACTTATTCCCCACTTTTCATGTTTCCATATAACAACACAATTTCCATTATTTTAACACTTCAGACCTTTCTCCTTGCCTTTCCCATACTCACTGCTTTCTAGCGGACGAGGGGTAACCTAACCAGTTGGTGAGTTTGGGAGAAGGAAAGAACAGAACACGTGTGGCTTGGCACCTTCCTCGCAGGCACTCTGGGCTGACACATAGTAAGGATTTCCACTGTAGGGAAGGCCTAGAGTTTTGGGGATAAATTTGGATCAAAGAACAGCTTGGCCTGACAATGAACCCTGTCCTCCAAATTAGCCTTTATCAGTAAAAAGCCAATAGTCTGATCTCCACCTGTCTCTATACCTTTTTCACAATTGGTTCCAAATATGAAAGGAAACAGAGTGTTATCTATGACTCCCTAAAACCAAAACACAGGCCCATAATGAGCACTTCATAAATGATAGCTATTATTTAGATTCTAGTAATTACTACCATAGTCAACACACAGTACGGAACCCCTCCATAGAAGAGAGATGGAGACACCCTAGCAGGGCTGTAATGACAGGACAAGAGTTCACCAGAGAGACAAGAGAGGGGCTGTTCCAGGCAGAGAACAACATGTACCATTCGGTATTATGAGAAAGAAAAGTAAAGGGAATGAGGAGAATAAGAGCCAAGGCAACAACAGGAGTAGGTGGGGAACAATAATTGAAGGCCATGTGCTAAAAAGCTTGGGATGTGAGCTATGCATGTGAGAATCCACAGGGGTTTGAGGCAAGGCTGGGGTTGGTGGGGTTACATGGTCAGAAGATGCTGTTGCCAGAGAACTGTGACAAAGAGGGACTTTAGTCAGAAATTACAGATGGTCCTTTGAATCCTAATGGCCAGCTAAATGGGGCAAAAATACTTCCAGCGAGAAGTCAGCTGATAAAGTATTTATTGTCAACTGATTCCCAAGAGCATTACAGTGGTCCCTCAGTATCTGCAGGGGATCGGTTCCAGGACCCCTTGCAGATACCAAAATCTGAGGATACTCAAGTCCCTTATATAAAATAGCATGGGACAATGCATATAGTTGGCCCTTTGCATTCTTGAATTCCTAATCATTGATTGAAAACACTGTACATACTACATAAATGATAGCTATTATTTAGATTCTAATAATTACTACCATAGTCAACACACAGTACAGAACCCCTCCATAGAAGAGAGATGGAGACACCCTAGCAGGGCTGTAATGACAGGACAAGAGTTCACCAGAGAGACAAGAGAGGGGCTGTTCCAGGCAGAGAACAACATGTACCATTCGGTATTCGGTTTTTGATCAGCAGTTGGTTGAATCCACAGATGTGAAACCTGCGGATACAGAGGACCAACTGTATTCTATTAACTCTTAGCCCCTATCCCTCTACATCCTATTCTGCTATCTGGCTTCACAGAAACAGAACAGTTCTGTCCAATCATATTCATATTTTGCAAGGGGAAAGCTACCATCACTGTTGTAGCAACTACGTTCCCCTGTGAGTAACCGCAGCTGGCACTCCTGCCCACCTAGCCCAGCCGTGCAGCTATCATAAACTTCTGGTACAGGAAGTGGCCACCAAAGGTGATCTATTTCATTCCCCAGTCTCTGGCAAAGGTTTACCAGCTCAGCCCTAGCCGGTTTGGCTCAGTGGATAGAGCATCAGCGTGCAGACTAAAGGGTCCCGGGTTCGATTCCGGTCAAGGTCACATGCCTGGGTTGCGGACTCGAGCCCCAGGAGGGGGGTGCAGGAGGCAGCCAATCAATAATTCTCTCTCATCACTAATGTTTCTCTCCCTCTCCTTTCCTCTCTGAAATCAATAAAAATATATATATTTTTTAAAAGTTTTCCTGCCCAAAGTTTTACTGTTTAAACTCTCCTTGCAAAAGACACCTCATAACTTTCTTTGACAACCACAGAGAACATTTGTGTGTATGTTTTAAACCCAAAGAGGCTTTCATTTAATCAGCATCACCACCATTGTATACTTCTCACTCAAAGCCTTTGTGGTGACAAAGATTCCCCTAGCAGTGAACTCACCTGTGAGAATAATGGTGAAGTCCCAGCCACAGGCCACCTGTTGGATGGGACAGCCAATGAGGGATTTGCAGGGTGTAAAATATAGGACATCCTCCGTGTGACCAAGCCCCAACTGCCCATCTTTGTTCAGGCCACAAACGAAAAGGCTTCCTCCATCTGTAAAATACAAAGGCTTTGTTGATAGTGTGCACAGGGGAAATTACAACTGCCAAAGATCTTTTCCCACCCACATTAATAAGCCACGTATGTTAATGTGCACTGAACCAAATGGCATTAGGCTAAGGGACTCAAATCTAGTATCTAAATGGAAACTCCAAGTGCTAGAGTAGTGGCCAACTAATCACTAAATTGAGCACCTGCTATAACAATAAAGCCAAATCTATTCTGCACTTGGACAGTGCCAAGTATTGTTCTAAGAGGTTTCTGTGAGGGGCCAACTAATCCTTCAAGCATAGGGCCTAGGGCCCACAATACTTTTAGAGGCCCACAAAAAATGTTTTAATTTTGAATTCTTTTAAAATCAGAAAAACTGCAGCTGGTGTGGCTCAATGGTTGAGCAATGGCCTATGAACCAGGAGATCAGAGTTTGATTCCCAGTCAGGGCACATATCTGGGTTGCAGGCTTGATCCCCAGTGGGGGCCATGCAAGAGGCAGCTAATCAATGATTCTCTCTCACCATTGATGTTTCTCTCTCTCTCTCCCTCTCCCTTCCTCTCTGAAATCACTAAAAATATACTTTAAAAAAAATCAGAAAAATAAATGTAATAATAATGAATATATAATACTTAAACTAGCCTGGATTATATTAATCTTTACATCAATACAGCTGTAAAATATAATTTTTAATATTTCTTTATGGGTCCAAAAGTGCCAAGGACCCATAAAATGCAGCCGTTAATTCATTGGTTCTTTTTATCCACCATTAGTATCCCCATGGAATAGAGAAGAAACTGACACAGAGGAATTAAGTAATTTCTCTAAGGCAGTGGTCGGCAAACTGGCCCCTTGAGTGTGGCTCTTCCACAAAATACCACATGCGGGCACGGACGTACACTGCGATTGAAACTTCGTGGCCCATGCCACGGGGCCAAAGAGCCACATGTGGCTCGCAAGCCTCGGTTTGCCAACCACTGCTGTAAGGCCATACAGATAATAAATAACAGAACCAGGGCTTGAACCCAGAGTTTGCGTTTTTCACCAGGATGCACTATGCCCTCTTTCACAATGTTGTAGCACTTGTAGTACTTGTTAAGTTCTATCCTAATTATTTCAAGGGAAATTAAGGAAAATGCAAAGTTCTTGCTCTCAAGGAATATACAAGCTAATTGCAGACTCCTAACGCATATGCGAAAGTTAAGTAGCAATCTATGGTATAAAATGTGACATATTTTACAACTCTGCCACAAATATGTCTTATAATCTTAAGCAATCAGTTTTCTTCTTTGAGCCTCATTTGTGTAATGAGATAGGAAGAGGGGGAGGGAGGTGGGAGTTTCAGGAGAGCCCAAATCTCTGAAGTTCTTTCAGCTCTAACAATCTAGGATTCTCTGATAACAACTTGGCTCTTTTACCAAAATGATTTCCTCTGCAAAATACAAAAGGCTGAAAGATGATAATATAACATCCTAGGGGGAAATATCTAAGAAAACAAGGGGCTATGTACTCTTGAAAGAAAGTTACCTGTGACAACAGCAGAGTGGCCCCCTCCTCCCGCGATCCTCCTGACACACACAGGTTTACAGAAGTCATTCAGTTGTTGGGGCAAAAACACGTCTTCCTTATGGCCAAGGCCAAGTTGCCCATAGCTATTTGCACCCTAGAAATAAAATAAACCAAGGATGAAAAAAGTATGGGAACCCCTTTATTTACCTGGCTCTGCCTTTCTCACCCCAACAACATCTCAGAGTCTATATACAAATGAGATTTTAATAAGCTCATTCTTAAGGGGCTATTATATGCAACCCACACTTAGAAGGCAGCTCCATCCCCAGAACACCACGCTTGCCAGGTGAGAGGAGCCCTTAGCATCCCCAGTTTATCCAATGATACTCCTCACCTTCCCCTTCCAATGCCCCAGCTCCCCTATGTTGCTTTTGAGGACAATATGGGAGTTCCTTCTGATAAAATCGAATTACCTGGGATGGCTAAGAAAAGAAATAATGGAGGGAAATAGAAACAAAGTGCTAGGACTATTTCTTGTCCCTTCTCCCCATGTCCCACTGGGAAAACCAGTAATGACTCTCTGTAATCAAAGTTAGCTAAGAATTTTGCGCCCTCAAGCAGGGCATGTCATTGTTATTACATCTGTACTATGTGTACCGGTTAATAATGGCAGATTTTGTAATCAAAGAAAAGACGATAATTTCAAGAGAAACATCAAAAGTGCTTTATTCAAAGTAATGTCCATCGCTAGCTACACATTTCCCCCATCTTTCATGTAATCTGATTCCGTCCCAACAGAACTTTTCTTGTTTTGAGGCAAACCATTCAGAGACCCAATTTTCCACTTCTTTGTATGTTTTGAAGTGCTGCTCGGAAAGTGCATGTGCCATCAATCGGAACAAGTGGTAATCTGAAGGAGCAAGGTCTGGTGAATACAACGGGTGGGTTAATACTTCCCAGGCAAGATCTTTTAACGTGTCTTTAACTGGTTTTGAAGTGTGTGATGGTGTGTCATTATGAAGCAAAATTACTTTGCCATGTCTTCTGGCACATTCTGGTTGTTTCACGATCAAAGCGTGGTTCAACTTAATTATTTGTTGTCGGTAGCGATCAGTATTAAGGGTCTCACCTGGTTTTAGAAGCTCATAATACACCACACCTTCCTGATCCCACCAAACGCAGAGTATTGTCTTCTTTCCAAAGCGATTTGGCCATGCAGTCAATGTTGATGGTTGACTTGGATCAACCCATGATTTTGTGCATTTGGGATTCTCAAAATAAATCCACTTTTCATCACCAGTCACAATTCGATGCAAAAAAAGACTTTATTTAGTGCCGTTGAAGCACCATTTTACTGATGACTTTTCGGTTTTCCATTTGTCTTTCGTTCAGTTGATGTGGCACCCATTTTCCTTCCTTTAAAATCTTCCCCATTGCTTGTAAATGATCGGAAATTGTTTGCTGAGCAACATTTACTCTTTTTGCAAGTGTTTTTGAGTTTGACACACATCTTCATCCAATAATGCTTGTAATTGTTGGTCTTCAAACCTTTCCAGTTGACCTGGTCATTCTTTGTCTTTCATATCGAAATCATCACTTTGAAAGCATTTACACCAGCATTCACAAGTATCTTGAAATGGAGCATGCTCACCATAAGCTTCCCCAAATATTCAGCAGCACTTTTCTTCAAAATAAAGTAATTAAAACTTCCCGCTAATGCTCTTTTTTGGCACGAAATTTGACATTTTTAAGCGTAAAAATATCTATGATGTTAACACCTTCAGCAAATTTGACATATGAAGTTTTGAAGCTTGCTGTCAATACAACAAAATAGCATATATATCAACATATGTGTAACTCCATCTATTGAAAAAAATCCGCATTATTAACTGGTACACCTAGTATGTGAAAGAGGGTGGCAATGATCTCTAAGGGCATTTCCTAGTACTATGCTTTGTGACTCTAAGATTCACATGGTGAGATCCCTGTAAGGGGACAATATGTCTATCATTATTATACAGTAAAGGTCCACAATCCCTAATCTGAAACCCTTGCAGCCAGATACGTTTCAGATCAGAATTTTACGGACTGTAGAAAAGTAATACATACATCATATACACTTCTGCAAGGTACAGGAGCAGCACCCCATAAACAACAGTATTATTCCTACAGTAAATGGTACACATACTCAGACTATAAACAGCCTATGTCAGGTCAGTTTGGGGCGTTCAGAGCTTTTTGTTTTCGAAATTAAAGAGAATGGATTGTGGACCTGCTGAGAGAATCTAATTAAGATTTCAGGAATCCTTATAATTTCTCCAGGTATCTGCTTCTGGCTAGTTCTTCCTAGAGATGAGTAATAAAACCTTTAAAATGTGTTTGTTTTTAAAATGCCTGAATGAGCAAAAGTGATTTAAAACAACTAGCCGGTTTGGCTCAGTGGATAGAATGTCGGCCTGCAGACTGGAGAGTCCCGGGTTCGATTCTGGTCAAGGGCACATGCCGGGGTTGCGGGCAAGATCCCCAGTAGGGGGTATGCAGGAGGCAGCCCATTGATGGTTCTCTCATCATTGATGTTTCTCTCTCTCTCTCCCTTCCTCTCTGAAATCAATAAAAATCTGTTTTTAAAAAATAAAACTACAAAACATACATACATACATAAAAACAAACTCCTGCCCCATGTGATCTCTTCCCCAGTCATCCTGGGGTGCAAGGACTCCATGCTGGAAAAGCAAGCCATGGCAGGGACACAGGTCCCAGAGGCCCTCAGGGGCAAATTAGCTACCGATTACTGAGTGCTTCTCCCTGTGCTGGGCAATCACCTTTAACTCTCACAACAGAGGAGATGGGCATTGTCATTCTCATTGTACAGATGAAGAAACTAAGGCTCAGAGAGATTAAGAAATTTCCCATAGTCACATAGCTGGGTAGGCAACTTTGTCTCTAAGCATAAAGAAAAAAAAATTATACACACACACACACACACACACACACACACACACACATACATATATACATCCTATATAATAAAAGCCTAATATGCAAATTGACCAAAGGGCAGAAAGACCGGTTGCCACGATGCGCACTGACCAACAGGAGCAGACACTCAATGCAGGAGCTGCCCCCTGGTGGTCAGTGTGCTCCTACAGAGGGAGCACCGCTCAGCCAGAAGCCGGGCTCAAGGCTGACAAGTGCAGCGGCAGTGGCAGGAGCCTCTCCCGCCTCCAAGGCAGCAGCAGCCCTAAGGAGCAGTGACCTGAGTGGTAAGGAGCAGCGAGCAGGAGGGCAGTAAGGAGCAAGGGGTCCCGGACTGCGAGAGGGCGCAGGCCGGGCTGAGGGGACCCCCCCCCCCATCCAGTGCACAAAGTTCGTGCACCGGGCCTCTAAAAAAAAAATATATATATATATATATATACACACACACACACACACACACATACACATACATATACATATACATATAAATATAAGTATGATGAACCTGCTCAGAGCTTACCTGGCAAGAGGCTAACTGTATGACCCTATCTAACATAGTATCCCCATCACTTTTTCTTGCTTTCTTTTTCTTCACAGCACTGCCTGACATAACATTATATATGTTTATGTGTTTACTGTCTACCACCTAAAAAGTAAACTCCATGAAGGTAGGAACTTTATTTTGCTCACTGCTATTTCCCCTGCATCTGAATCTATGCCGGCCCAGAAAAGGTGTGCATATATTTTATAATAAATGAATATAAGACTCTATGAGTCCCTACCTAGGAAAGATCAAATGCTTGCACAGGGTGATGTGGAGGGCGTTTGCACAGGGTGACGTGGAGGGCGTATGCACAGGATTTCTCCATTAGCCCTGAGTTCTCATGGCTGTCCCATGACCCGGGTTACAGGCTGCTGAACAGAAAGTCAGACGCTGGCATTATGGAATTCAAATTACAATACCAAATTTTTGTAATGCAACAGGAGGCCCTAAATCCATGATAAAGCAAAGCAAAATGAAATTTTAATACAACCTAATACAGCACTATTTGCCTTCAGGCAAAACACACACACACACACACACACACACACACACACACAACTCCAAGGAGGTAAACAGTCCCTGGGATGGCTAAGAAAAGAAATAATAAGAGACTGACTTGTGTTCCCCTAAAATTCATTTGTTGAAGCCCTAACCGCCAGGAGCTCAGAATGGAACTATACTTGGAGACAGGGCTTTTCAAAGACAATGAAGGTTAAATGAGGTCATAACCATGTGGCCCGACACTAATATGACTGGTGTTCTTATAAGAAACATAGGGATGCTCTTGCACAGAGAAAAATCCCTCTGAGGACACAGCA
This sequence comes from Myotis brandtii, assembly GCF_000412655.1. Lineage (NCBI taxonomy): Eukaryota > Metazoa > Chordata > Mammalia > Chiroptera > Vespertilionidae > Myotis > Myotis brandtii. The sequence continues at coordinate 2,612,462 of NW_005371138.1, forward strand.
AGAAGGCTGCCGTCGCTAAGCAAGAGACAGGCCTCACAAGAACATAAACCTGGCCGAAACCGGTTTGGCTCAGTGGATAGAGCGTCGGCCTGCGGACTCAAAGGTCCCAGGTTCGATTCTGGTCAAGGGCATGTACCTGGGTTGCGGGCACATCCCCAGTAAGAGATGTGCAGGAGGCGGCTGATCGATGTTTCTCTCTCATCGATGTTTCTAACTCTCTCTCTCTCTCTCCCTTCCTCTCTGTAAAAAAATCAATAAAATATATTTAAAAAAAAAAAAAAAAGAACATAAACCTGTTCACACCTTGATCTTAGACTTCTGACCTCCAGAACGGTGAGAAAATAAATGTCCATGGTTTAAGCCCCCCAATCGGTGGCATTTTGTTATGGCAGCCTTAGCAAACTAATACTCAGATAACGCAGCTGGAAGAACACACCATCAGGTCTCCAAGCACGGCGGTGGGGTTAGGTGCAACAGCCTTTTTGTTTCCGCACAGACAAGGCCACAGCTGAAAGGCTTTTTCTGTCAGATGTTTCCTCTGTCCACACCCCGTCTCTGGCCTGGGAAAAGCCAAAGACACCACCCACCCCAGGCACACATTCAATCCCAACTCCACCACCAGGTCAAGTATCACCTCAAAGATACTCAGACAGACAGACTACTCAGGCCACACCACACTCCCCCTTCTGCGAGTCTGCAGCTGACATTCAACAAGTGTTCCTTGTACTGATAATTACCGTTTTTAAATTAGCGAACATATACTGGTTTTCACAGCAATATAGGTATCTCCCCACCCACACCCATACCCACCCCCACCCCAAGCGTTAAGTCTTTCACTCGTGTTTTTCCCCAAAAGACCAGCCCAGGGGTCACATACAACAGGTATTAGTCAACAGATATTTACTGAGCCCCTTGCCATGTGCCAGGCACCGTGAACAAGACAGGCTCAGTACCCACCGTGACGACGCTGACGTTCTAGCCAAGGAGGCTGACATCCACAGATGACACACGGCATGAACACCGGGACACACGTTATGAGGAACTAAGACACCGCGTCTGCCTGCTCCCGGGCATCGGGCGGAGGACCTGCCACGCACGCCTCTCCCCCCGCCAGGACATAAAACGGGACCCTGCCTCTCCGGGCGCCAGTCAAACCCGTACCGCGCAGCCCCCCGCGCCCCCGACACGGGCAGGCGCCGGCCACAGCAGAACAGCAGCGACGGTGCAGGGTCTCTGCCTTTGTGCGCCGCCACACTCCGCAGGCCGCACTGGGAAGGAGGCTCCCGCCAGGCTGGGGCGGGGCTGGGGACGGCCCCGTCCTCCGGGCCAGGCAGGGTGCGGGGCCCCGGTGACCCACAGGCTCGGAGACAGGCGATCCTCTGTCTTCGGGGCCATCCCCGCCGTCTGTCCCGGAGCTCAGGCAGAACCAGACGCTCTGCCCTGGGGGCAGGTCCTTCCCACTGAGCCGCAGCCCCTCCGGTCCGACCCCACCGGCCAGCAGGCCCCCTCCGTTACCCCGCAAAGACCCTTCCCTCCGCCCTCTCCTCTTCCGCCCCCGGGCCGGGATCCTCCAACCGAGGCAGCGCCGGGC
>NW_005371138.1:2614512-2634076 GCF_000412655.1 Myotis brandtii
ATACATATAAAATATATTATATATATTATATATAATATATTTTCTTTTTTATTGATTTCAGAGAGGAGGGAAGAGAGAGAAACACCAATGATGAGAATCATTGATCAGCTGCCTCCTGCACGCCCCCTACTGAGGATGGAGCCCACAGCCCAGGCATGTGCCCTTGACCAGAATCGAACCTGGGACCCTTCAGTCCACAGGCGGACCTCGACGCTCTATCCACTGAGCCAAACCAGCCAAGCCTTTGCCTTTATTTTTAGTAATAATTCTGTAGATTGCACCACACTCCTTCACATTTTTATCCCCTTGGAGTCCCACGACAGCCCAGAGGGACTAACATGGTATCACCATTTGATGGGGAAGGAAGTGAGCCTGGGAAGCGGTGGGAAGAGTCCTGCCTCAGGGTCTTAGGCTGAACTCGTTGGGCCTGCTTTGGGGCGCATTTGCAAAATTTAAGGGAGGGTGGATGAGGGTAGTGTCTTATATCGCTGGGCTGGTGTCGACCTCAGTGCCTGGTAGGTATCCAGAATTTACAATGAGGAGCCTGGTTTGGGGACTCCTGCTGGGGCAGCCTTCTGACTCTCAGTGCTCTGAGCATGGTCCTGCCCTGATTCTGATCATCAATACTGGGTAATTTTCATCCAACAAAGATTTTCACATAAAATGGCTTTTATCAGACATCCTCATACACTTTTGGTGGAAGCTAAATAAGCACAAATTTCCTGAAGGAAATCTGGCAATGTATATTAGGAATATGAAGATAGATATTTACCCAGTAATTCCACATCTGATCATTTATCACAAGAAAATAATCAGAGCTGTGCACAAAGACTTAAACTGCAAGTTATGCCCTAGCCAGTTTGGCTCAGTGGATAGAGAGAGCATCGGCCTGTGTACTGAAGGGTCCTGGTTCAATTCTGGTCAGGGGCACAGGCCTGGGTTGCGAGCTTGATCCCCAGTAGGGGGTGTACAGGAGGCAACCGATTAATATTTTAAACTGCAAGTTTTTCTTAAATTTATTGGGGTAATTTTGGATAATAACATATATTTTAGGTGTACAACTTTATAATATAACATCTGTATACTCTATTGTGTGCTCACCCTTAAAGTATTTTTAAAAATATTTTATAGAGAGGCAAAGCAGCTCTTTGTTCTCGGGGGAACTTGATGTGCAAAAACTATACCATGTTTGCTGATTGTTTTATATGATTGGCCTTTTTTGTTCTGATAATTCCTTTCAAGCATGTGTAATAGGACGTAAAAATAGGACCCCCTTCTTGTCTCCGTTTTGGCTGAACCCCCAAGTCAATAATTGCTAATTACTCCCACATTATAAAGTGAGGTACAAGACCACCAAAGCATAACTTGTGAAGGAGGTGTCTAGAAACCAGTGCATGACATCCAGTCTATGAAAGAGTTGGAGAGGATGAGAAGGAATTCTGGTAGAATATGTGGCAATAGTTGTCAATGTGCTCTGAGCCCACACTCATCTCATGTCTAGAGAAAGGCAGGCCTCAGCAGGGCTACTTAGAGAGCTTGGTCTGTATCCCTCCAGACTGGCACCCAAAACAGGCTGCTGTGCAATTTGTGCTGAGAAATTCAAGGTGGATGGTCAGATAACTGATCTGATAGTTGAGCAAAGAGACATTGATGCTTTGGAGAGGTCTTTCATGTCCAGTTTTTCATGACAAAGAATGTCTGAGTATCTGCCATGTGAGTGTTTTCCATGCATGAACAATAGTCTTAGACCCCATCCCAGGGGATTCTGGAGGGCTGGAGTGACACTCCAAGAGAGCTGACCACTAGATTCTTAGAGGCTCAGGGAGAAGAGTTCAACAGTCCAGACAGAGAGGTACATTTACCCACATCAAGAGATTCCAAGAAATAAGGTGGGAAGGGCTTCCAAAACTCCCACAGAGAATGGGTCAGCACTAAATACTTACCAAGTGTACAAAGCACTGATGCCAACTCACAACAGTATCAGACAAAAAAAAATTCTACTCCTTACCTCTCCTTTTCACCACCATTCCCAAACCCTGCAGGAGCCAGAGGCATCCTAGAGTGGGGAAGGAGGAGCAAGAAAATAAAGAAGCAAGGCACAGCCCGTTCACCATCGGGTGATGGGAGCCTGACAGCCAGGGGAGGGACCGAGAGGTCAGCCGGTCCTGCCCCCTCGCTGGCCCCACCCCCGCCACGGGTCGCCCTCTGTGTGTGGTGCAACCGGCAGGATGGGGGCCTTGGCCTGGCACCACCTGCATCCTCTGCCACCCACCCCCAGTCCCCATTCGCCATGGGGCGATGGGAGCCTGCAGGACAGTGAAAGGGACCAAGAAGTGGTCAGTGCACCTTATAGTGACTGGTCGAGCGGTTATTCTGGTTGTTCTGCCATTATGGTCACTGGGCTTTATTATATAGGATATTCATGGGCTTTAAAAATATATATATAAGGATGTGATAGATTTCTTAAACTAATACAATTGCTAATATATTTAAATGAGTTAACATGTTTGACCAAAAAATAAATGCTTGCTGAGAACATGAATTTTGTATCCATTTATTATCCAGTTGAATAACAAACTTGCAAATCATAAATGTATATTATGTAGTAAAACAAAGACTACACTGAAATAGACCTCAGTATCTTTATATATTTCCTAGAAATTAAATATATGCACTCTATTATATGTCTTTAAAAAGTTCCAGGATTTTTTCTTTTTTCCATTTGGAAGCCAAATTAAAAGTTAACTCTAATTCTGTATATTTTGGTGGAGCATTACTACTGTACAATTCCAAATGACAGAGTAGGCAGATTAAGAAATGTAGACACTCTAAGGACCAGCTTTTGGAGCTTTCTTCAAAAAGTCAGGAAAATGCATACCATAATTTCTGAGTAACAACCCACTGGTTAAGAATCATGAACCACCACTGCGCCTGCGCACAGCGCCGGGGTTCAGGCTGCAGCGCCAGAGCACATGCTTGCGCATAACTGGGGCCAACCGCTCCCCACCGGCGGCCCTTTCAAGCAAGAGCGACAGGGCAGAGGAAACAAAAGAATCATGAACCAAACTTTTGGTTCAATTCTCTTCCTAGATGATTTCAAGATATATATTTTAAGTGTATGAAAACTCTAAGACTCTCAGGATTCCTGATTTACCAAATATAACAAATCCAGAGGTTAGAAGAATTGAAATCTATCCTTAAATATTTCCATTATTCTGAAGTTGTGAATTATAATGGTTGTGCCTTTAAATATTTATTTGTGTGCTTTAGTCGTAGAGTGATTTTAAATACTATCATTTTACAATTCAATAACTATGATTCTTCACCATAATCAAAGTGGTATGAAAATAACCAGATACAGCCCCGGCAGGTGGGTTGAGCATAGTTCCATGTACCAACAGGTCGCCGGTTCTATTCCCAGTCTGGGCACATGCCCAGGTTGTGGGCTTGAACCCCAATAAGGAGTGTGCAGGAAGCAGCTGATTGAAGTTTCTCTCTCACATCAATGTTTCTCTCCCTCTCCCTTCCTCTTTCCCTAAATCAATAAAAACACTTTAAAAAATAGATACACTATGCATAGTTTGCTGTTATTTGCCATCTATCATGGTTTGCTTATAATAGATGTCCTTGCAACCAAACAACTAACTATAAGCTAGCTAATGAATATTTTAAATGATTTTAGATTAGCCTAGATCAATTTAATATCAAAAATATATTTAATAGTTAATCAGCTATTAAAATTTATAAGCAATGTAAAAATATGAATTACCTTTCCCAACTCTGTCTTCTGCTAACCCAAGGACAATCCGCCACAATACTGGGGCTACATGTCTGAGTACGGGCCTTGCAAGTAGCACCCCCACCAAGTTCCCTTGGCCCCATGAGTGGGACAGATCATCTAAAATAAAACCAGTGTCATGCAATGCCATTGAAAAGAAAGTTTTAAAGAGAATTGTCATTTGGGAAGGGGCTCCCTAGTGCCTACAAAATAAAAGCCCCAAATTCTTAGCCTGGTCTTAAGATTATACCCTAGTTGACCTTTCCAGACTTAGCTACTCCTATCACTACAAGAATGTACCCTTGAAGCTAGACAGCTTGCTCTTTATTGGGTATGCTTCATGTGCAAAGCCCTCTAGACTGGTGTGCATGCTAGCAGCTGGTCTCCTATTAAAATCAGGGGTTTGAATGTGATTGAGCTTGGCACAAATTCAGTGATACATAAGATAGTTTAGAAATAAGAGGATTTAGGTAACTACATGGACCAGCTCCATAATACCTAAAAAGGTATTGTTTTTTATTGTTGACAATCCTATGAAGGTATTTTAAATGCTCATAAAAGTCATTTTACTCAAGAAGGATTGGGAAAAATAGAAGGCTGGGACTAGATATATCTATTGGGTCAAACAACTTCTCTATAAAAACAACAACAGGTAGTCATGGATTGTATGATATGTGAATAATATTTCACTAAAACTGACACCAAAAACAAAAACAGGTGGTGGCTAGCATATCCAAGTACAAATTTTCAAAGACTAATGGGCCATTAAGGAATGGGAGTAGAAAATATTGTTTGGCTGCTATCCCTCCATGACCAAATCTTTAAGAAAAGCAAGAGTTGGCCCCCAGGCTTGTGAACTGATGCTCAGATGCGCTCTCAGGATTAGGACTGGCAACTGTCAGATGCTCGGCAGCCGGCTGACCTTAGCAAGGGCGTCACTGACAACACCAAGATCATGCTGCAGCTCATTCATGACGCTGGTTAGGCTCTTGGTGTCTTTCAAGATCTGAATACTTTGTGTATATGGATTATACTTCACTCCAAATGGGCGCTTAATTGTTTCGGTAAATTCTCTATTTAAGAACACAAATAAAAGGCAATTAATTTCTAGGGGAGAAACAGTGAAAACTAAATAACAGCAAACCTATTTCACACACTAGGCAAAAGACAAATCTAGACATTTATGCAACCAATCTGACCTACTTCCCTACACTGCCTGTGCAGAGGCACCCTTAATCCCACCCACAGAGAAAACCTGAAGTCATCAGGGACACAGCTACCCTGCATTACTAGGGAAAGATCCTGTGGATGGCTTCATTAACAATGTATTACTTTACACATCTCTTAACTAGTGTAAGGAGACCATCTACAGTAGCTTTATCTGTAAACAATAACACTGGCCACATAGTAAGTCCACTCAATTATACTAAATTCTACCCTTTCTTCAAACATGAAAGCTCCGCCTTCTTTATCAAGCCAAAATTTGAACCTCTCATTTGGCACTCCCAGGAACAATCATGCTCAGATCCCTAGGGATACTTGTACAGCTCAGAACAATTATACACGAGCGGAAGATGAAATCCAGTTTGCAATCCACCTGGTCTACCCAGAGGGGACCCTTCTTCTAGTTGTGCAAAGGTGCCACCTATGTTAGAGGAAGCCCTCTGTGCATGGCTTCAATCCCCAACTATAAGGAAATCCCTAAAAGACAAGGAGCATGTCTTCAACCTCTATCTGTCTCCATTGTCACAATATGATCTCGTGACCCCTTCCACCAAATTGTTTTGCTGTTTCTGCCTCTACAGTCCTTTCCTTTCCTACAACCTCTATCTTAGCTCAGGCTTTTCTTTCCACTTGAAGCATTGCAAGAATCTAAGCAGTTTCTCCGCAGGCAATATCATCTTTTCTTTCTTTTTTTTTTAAACAACACACTTAGCTGGTTAATAGTTAAAGCGTACCTTTGATGTTTTTCCACCTTTTTGTCTTTTTTATAATGCTGTCCTGTAGCCTAAAACTTGACATATCTAAATCCTGTCTATTCTTCATGTATTTTCTAAAATGCCATTAGCTTTCTCTCTTCCCCCAGCTGTAATGAATTGCTCCTGAATAAAAGGCAGAACAATGTTTCATACATATGACCTCTAAGGCTTTCTTTGTCCTTATATATAATTTGTGTATAGTTTTTCCCCTACTAAATTATAAACTCTCTGATTGGAAGAAATGGGAAGAAACCAATTTCTTGATGTATCTGACTCATAATTTACAATTATCATTGTAAATGACATATTCTAAATATTTGTTGCAAAAGGGAAGTGTTTATAAGCAGAAGGCTCCTAGTAGGCTTCTAATTATCCAGTTGCTGACTTCTGATTGGTTACTATTGGACCTATGTGTTGCGGGGGAAATGAAGGCATGAGGAAGATATACTTTACCTCATCTTCTCCTTTGCATCTTCAAAGCTTTCAGATACAAAGTAGACATCCTGAAAAGTTGTGATGAGACATTCCTGTTGACAGGTAATCTTGGGGTCAAAGGGCTTCACTTTGGCATGTCCAGAAAGTGCATGCTGGAAGACAAAGAGTTAGTGAATCAAAGAATACTATCCATTTTCAAATATCACATTCTACACACAACTGCCAGAATCAGCACACCTCTGGATGTATTACTAATGCAATGGTCCCAACCTACAATTTCACACTAATTTCCTACAGCTCTATTTAACCCACAATATTATCCAGCAAAACAAATGGCTTGCCATTCTCTATAAATGCCTCTCAGTGGTTCTCAACCTTCTGGCCCTTTAAATACAGTTCCTCATGCTATGACCCAACCATAAAATTATTTTCGTTGCTGCTTCATAACTGTAATGTTGCTACTGTTATGAATCATAATGTAAATATCTGATATGCAGGATGGTCTAAGGCGACCCCTGTGAAAGGGTCGTTCAACCACCAAAGGGGTCTCGACCCACAGGTTGAGAACCACTGCTCTAGATCAGTGATTCCCAAAGTGGGCGCTACCGCCCCCTGGTGGGTGCTGCAGCGATCCAGGGGGGCAGTGATGGCCACAGGTGTATTTGTTTTAACTTTTTTTGTATTACCTTTCTATTCTGAGTTCAATAAATAGTTTCATAACTTCAAACTTCAATGTTTCGAATTTACACCTTTCTTTACGATATTTTACGAAAAAGGTAGAAACATTAATACATATATCTTTCTGTTTAATTGCTATTAAAATTTTTAAAAAATTAATTTCCAGGGGGCACTGAGTAATATTTTTTCTGGAAAGGGGGCGGTAGGCCAAATAAGTTTGGGAACCACTGCTCTAGATCATCTCCATTGTTCTAACACTCTTCTCCATGAGGGAGACACCCAAGAATATTTATTTATTTCTGCATTACATTACCTACTTTCTACCTGCACTAGTTATTCCTATGCATGACTTGTACCCACCACCAGGTGGCAGGCTCCTTGAGAGCAAGACAGTGCCTTGGATTTGTGCCATACAAATTCATTTTTCAACAGCCTAAATTTATTCCTTTATTTGCTAAATAACAAATTTCAAAGAACTCCCTAAAAATTACAGAAGTTCTTTCTAGCACATAAAATGGTGAGGAAACATCAAGACTTCGTAAGCAAAAGCTTTAAAATACTTTTTTTTATTTTAAAGTTACACATACACACACACACACACACCAGAATATTTGGGAAATAGAAAAAAGTATCCCTTAAATAATGTTTACTGTCACCCTAAGTAATTTCCATACTAAGCTCTTGTTCAAATCCACGAACTATTTCAGGTCATACAAGTGATATTAAGTGAATATGGTGATGTGAAAAGATTTACAACTCTTACTTTGAGTTCACTGATAGAAGACAGTAAGCCAGCACCAAAAACTCTTAGCTGCCCATCTTGTTTACACAGACCAAACTCCACAGTGAAAAAGTAGCACTGCAAAAGGACAGAAATATTACTTCCACATCCTGAATGACTAAATTTAAAACAAATTACGACTCTTTGTCACTGTCCCAAAGTATCCTGGGATAAAGGTCAAAACCCCCTGACTAGCTTACAAGTATTTCTACAATCTGGCCTCATTCTAAACCAACACTTCTCAAACTTTTGTTCCCAAGATCCTATACACTCTTCAACATTACCGAGGACGCCAAAGAATTGTTTATATGGGTTATAGCTACCTATACTTAGCATATTAAAAGTTAAAACTGAGAAAATATGTAAATGTTTCCTAATTAATTTTAAAATATAATAAACCATTTTATGGTAACATAAATAACATGTTATGCAGTGATAAATTCCAGGAAGGCAGGAACCAGACCTTCCTCATATTTGTATTTGCAGCATGATGTCTTGTACCTAGTACTCAAAAATGTTTTTAGCATCATTTTTTGGAACCTATCATTTTTACTGGAAGAAGAAGATATAGAAACTATTAACATTATTGTGCTCTAATGTTTCTCTGTCTTTTTTTAAGCTCATGTCTTTTGATAGACCTTAAAATTTTACATCCTCCTTTAATGTTATTTAAATTAAATTAAAGATGGGCCAAGACACATTTTCTGATGGTCATGTTGAATATGCACTTTTAAACTATGCAAATACCCACATCCCACCCCAGTCAAGAATTACTGATCTCTACAGTCATTTCCAGTTTTATACCGTTGCCAGTTTTTGAACAGCCTCCTCTGAAGCTCCAAGGGATGCCAGGCCAATTTCTTGGGAGAATTGTGCAAAACTAGGTTCAGCCAAGAGGGGGACATGACCTAAAAGTTCATGGCAGGTATCTCTGAAAAAGAGGTACAAGTCTGTCAAACTGTGATGCTTACCATAAATGCATTCATCAATCATTCAATGAAATTAAAATCAGATCTTAGTTTTATTCAAATTGATCAAAAGGTATTACTTTGGAAAAGGATCCCAAAGGGCACTAACCAAATAAAGAAACAGTTTTGCTTCAAAACCTTGGCCACTCGCAAACCCACACATGCAAGTACATACAGATAGCCACAGACATCCACATACTCCTCTACCCCAAATCAGGTCTCTGCTCAAATGTTACCTTCCGTACAAGGCCTTCTCTGACCACCCTTTCCAAAATAGCAATAACATACACACACACACACACACACACACACACACACACACGAATAGAAGCTCTATGAGGCAGGAATTTTTGCCTTTTTGCCTTCAGTATTTAGACATTCGTACATCCTCTACACTTAGAACAGCACCTGTCACCTAACAGGTTGTCAAACAACAATGATGGATAACATATATAAAGCATAGATCCTGTATTATGTGCCAGGAACTATTCTATTTCACATGTGCTAATGTATTTCATCTTCACAACAGTCTCATGGGGTAGATATCAATATTACAAGCAGCTGTCAGATGACTGAATGATGGAGAAGTACTTACGGCTCTGGGGTATACAGGGGATCTGAACTGTGTCTCACATACTGTGTGCAGTGGAAAACTCGAAAGGCTAAACCTGATAAGAAATCCCTTGATGATAAGTAACCAGCCACAGGATGGATGGAAAAACCTGTGCGCTCTGCAAAGCAAGCGGGAAAACACAGAGTCAGTCTTCACCAGCATAGGCCACATACTGCCGCACTGCAACTCGGCCAGTGGCACCAAGTTACACTGAGAGAGGACAGAAAACTAAAATGTATCCTATGTGGACTAGGGGAACTAATCATTACTAAGCACTTACCATGGCCAGACAATGAATTACACCTGCTACATATCACCTCCTTTCAGGTTTCCAGCATGAGTTAAAGTCTATTCTCCTCATTGTAACAACTATAAAACTGAGGTTCAGCAACTCAGTAATGTGCCCAAGGCCACACAGTGGATGGTAAAGGAAGGAAGAGAACCCAGGTCTCCTTATTCTACACCTGTTGGTTCCCTAAAGAGTTTAGAATATCCACTGGACAGAATCTATTAATTTAGATCAGAATCATTTTAGAATCTATGCCATTTTTAAGCCAGTACTGCCTCTTATAAAGTAGGTTCTTTATTTGATCAATATTGGATTGTGGTCTCCCATTCCCCAACAGCCAAGACTGCATGTCCACTGCAAAAGTGCCTGCCAGGAGGCAGCCATGGCTCAGGGACCTCTACAAACTCCGATGTTGCCTGTCATTTCAAACCCTCACACTCTGGTATTCCAGCTACACAGTTGCTTTGTACTTGGATTCCCCCACTCTGACAGGCAGACTTCACGGTCCCATTGAACTTAACACAAGGATGAAATGCTCTCCATCTAGGCTACCCAATAGGGTAGCCACTGGCCATATGTGACTACTGAGCACTTGAAATGTGGCTAGTGTGCCTGGGGAACTACCATTTCCAATCCCCTTAAGATTCTGCTCACTCTCTTCTACATTGTCCCTCTTCTACATTGACACTGTTCTGATTGTCCCTCCTCAAATGTGGTGCCCCATACAGGATCCAATACTCCAGGACAGACTGCAGGAAAATTCTCATCTCCCATATCACTGGACATTGTTCCTCTATTAAAAATTTTCTCATGCCCGGCCGGTGCAGCTCGGTGGTTGAGTGTTGTTGGCCCATGAACCAGGAGGTCACGGTTTGATTTCTGGTCAGGGCACAAGCCCGAGATTGTGCACTTGATCCCCAGTAGGGGGCGTGCAAGAGGCAGCTGGTGGATGATTTTCTCTCATCACTGATGTTTCTAACTCTCCCTCTCCCTTCCACTCTTTGAAATCAATAAAAACATTTTTTAAAAATTCTCTCATGACCCACACAGAATTCAACATTCCCCTTAAGAAAAAATTTAATTAGCTTATTACCTTTTAAAAAGTTTGAAACATCTTCCAACTGTGGGATATTATCTTCCCGATATCCGCAATACTTAGAAAGCAAAGGTAAGTTTTGGAGATACTCTCTGCAGGCGTGGGTTGGGTAAAGCTTGTTGAGCTCTCGGAACACAGTTCCCCAGGTCTTAATCTCCTCCTCAGTGAATTCAACTCTAGGAATGGGGTCGCCACTAGCAAGATAAAGAATTAGCATTCAATAAACAGTAGCACTTATTCTCTATTTACTAAATGAGCTTAATTTACTCTGTTCATTGATTTTATCATTTTAAAGTTGGATAAGTTATTTTTGTAATACACTTACTGTTTATAGTTCATAGCCAAGTCTGCAAAATACTTCCGCCTTTTACGGTAGACATGGTCTTTGAAGCCCTGATAATTAAAGAAAAGGTTTTAAATATTCATACTAAAATAAACTTGACAAATGATATTTGGGAAACATTTTTATTATTATCTGAACTATTATATTAAAGAGTTACATAATTGTTATTTTGAGCAGGCATTGTTTAGAAGTTTATGATCATTTTTATTTTAAAGTCAATGCTACATGACAGCTTTATACCATAGTGGCTACAAAGGTGAAAGATACTACAGATACAGCCCTGGCTGATGTGGCTCAGGGGTCAGAATGTTGACCCATGCACCTAAGGGTCTCAGGTTCCATTCCTGGTCAGGCTGAATACCCAGGTGGGGGGTCCAATCACAGTCTGGGTGCATACAGGAGGCAATGGGTGGATGTTTCTCTCTCTCATTCATGTTTCTCCCCCTCCCTTTTGCCCTCTGCCTTTTTTCTCCCTCTCACTCTCCCTTCCTCCCTCAATCTCTCTCTCTCTCATCAATGAAAAAAAACACACATCCTCCCATGAGGATTGAAAAAAAAAAAGATACTATAGATACAAAGATACAAAAATACCATAGTGACTACAAAAATAAAATAGTTTGAAAAATAAAAGCACCATTTAATTAAACGCAGGCTTTATCCCAAGGATAAGATTTTTTTTCTTAATCACACAACTGATCTCTTTAGCTAGACATGTTTGTTGTCTTGTGTATATCTTAAAGCTATTTAGCACACTTTTCACATTTGTTCATGCTACTTAGCACACTTTCCACATTTCAATCTCATGTATGTTTATTTGTATGTGTGCTTTATCTTTTCAACTGGACTGTCAACGACCTGGCAGGTATGACATTTATAAATTCCAATAGTTACTCAATAAGATACTATAGAATAAATGGATGGACTGGCTGGGGGCTAAGGCAGTACTACAGGCACATTCACAGAGCTAACAAGTGTAGAAGCTAGATTAAAGCCCTAGTCTACGAGACTTCACAACTGCAGTCTCTGCTCCCTTCCCCTCCCAGGATCTTAGAGCTCCATACGCAATCCTAACATCCTGGTTTATTAATTCTCCAACTCGTGCCTGTACTGTACCCCCTTGTAATTTCCCAAAGAAACAATGTCCTAGTTCATCAACTGCCTAATAATCCAATTATGCTGGGCAGCGTAGGTGATACGTTTTTCCATCCTGTCTTTGCTCCCCTTTCCAATAACCATGCCCATTTTAATAAAAACTGACTGCAGATCGTGTCTTTATTTTGGAATAACTCTTTGAATAGCTCTTAATACTGGGAATGTCAGGCATTGAACAGAGGCTTTGGAGCCAACAAGTCGGATGCTCTTCGGGCAGTTGGTCTCAATTCCACCAACAGGGAGCTCTACTAAACTCCCTGAAATCCCAATTGAAACAAGATGCCGTTTAATCTAGAATAAGCGCTTTCTCCAAAAATGAAAAGGTTGCTCTTGATTTTTAGTTTGCTTTAAATTATTGTCATGAAAATTTTTTTATTTATTAAAAATACTTACAGGATGGTCTGCATCCAGTTCAGATCCATACATCAGAACTCTGTTGGCACAATGGTCCAGGTCAGAAATCTTCTTTGGAAACCAAGGAACCATTTCTATACCTGCAAAATATAAACACCACCAACACCTAAAGAGACCATCTGAAGGCACTAAGAAAGAAGAAATTAAGAAAGTCATACATTTAGATAAGATTTTTAATTTTTGCTTATACATTGAGGCAAAATTTGTACAAGTAAACTTCTCTATTTTTAATAAGTATTCAAATTATTTTAGCTTAAAATTTATAAGCCTTGATTTCCTAAATGTTGAAAAAATGCTATACTTTGCTGATAGACCAAAAGTTCAACAACAACGAACAATTTTTTTTTAAGCTACATATTTGACCACCATAAAAAGGCAGAATCTTGCCCTAACTGGTTTGGCTCGGTGGATAGAGGATTGGCCTGCAGACTGGAGGGTCCCTGGTTCGATTCCAGTCAAGGGCATGTACCTTGGTTGTGGGCACTTCCCCCGTAGGAGGTGTGCAGGAGGCAGCTGATCGATGTTTCTAACTCTCTATCCCTCTCCCTTCCTCTCTGTAAAAAATCAATAAAAAATATATATATTTTTTAAAAGGCAGAACAAGGGGTAAATTTAATAAGAAATGTGAATGTTTATTTTTGTTGATGAAAAGGATCTTAGAGGTCATTTATGCCTTTGCCACATTGAAATTCTCACCATCCCCCAGACATTCTGGGTTTTGCTTATGCTGTTCTTCTGCCTGAAACACCTAACCCCCTCCCACTTCCTGCTCCACCCAATCCTCCTGTTCTCCTGAGACTATCCTCCTCCATCCAAATCAAAGGAGCCGTCCCTGACCCTGGAGGTGGAGCTAATTCTCTGTCATCTGGGTTCCCGTGACACTTTGTTTCTAATTCTCTAGAAGCTTTCTTTATGTTTTAGTATAATGTATCTGCAACATGTCTGTCTTACAGGAAAAAATGGGAACACTCTAGGGTAGGGACTATCTATTTTTGTATCCTCGTTTCTTAATAGAAATATTGGACACAAATTGGTATTCCCTTAATATACCAATTTGTATATTGGTATATACAAATATACAAGGGAACTCATCCCTCCCTGAGAGAGGAGAGAGGACTAGAACTGGATCCTTCTTCCTTCAGTCGAATGCTCTTTCTAACATACCCAGACGTGATATTCAAGAGCTTTAACAATAAATACAACAGGGGCACCAATCACATCACTCGAAAGAGACACAAGCAGAGGCCTAGGCTCCTGCTCCGCCAGGTGTCACCCTGTCTCCGTGGCAGGCAGGGGAGTCCTAGGGGAGCATCTGGAGCAACAGGTGGGAAGCACTCAAAGGACTCAGGGAAGCAGCTACCTGACAGCCAAAATGAAAGTATTTCAGCGTTTTAGTAATTTACACCACCATACAAATACAGAATTGTAGGTTTGTGAAATCAAGAAATGCTTGATGATTTGGAAACTGAGACAACTTAATAGATTTCTAACTATCCCAAATTCTGTCATACACTTAAGGTTTCCTTTTTCACTTCTCTCATACTTGATAAAATGTTGCCTTATCATTTTTATTTAGAATTTTGAGCAATTCTATTTTGTTCCCTTCGCTACCAGACTATAAGCAATTTAAAGAGACAGTGTTTTGTTTTTACTTTCATTCTTCAAGATAAATATAGGATTGGACAGAGACGGACTGAAAAAAGTGAAGGGATTAAGAAGTACAAAATGGTAGTTACAAAATAGTCATGAGGACATAAGGTACAGCATAGGGAATACAGTTAATAATCTATAATAATAAAAGGGTAATATGCAAATAGACTGAACGGCCATCCAGTTGTCCTTCTGGACAACCTTCCAGACGACCTTCCCAACGAAGCCGGGGCTGCAGCCATGGGATCGAGGCAGCCATGGCTGCGAAGGCCTACTCTTGCATGAATTTCGTGCATCAGGCCTCTAGTATTGTAATAACTATGTATGATGCCAGGTGGGTACTGGAAATATCGGGGAGGACACTTTATCAAGTATATGATTGTCTAACCACTATGCTATATACCTGAAAGTAACGCAAAATAATATTGATTGTCAACTTTAATTGAAAAATAAAACATTTTAAGTGAATAAATAAATAAAAATCACACATTTAAAAAAAAAGATAGGACACATATTATGTACTTAATCTTCAGAGCAGTATTTTCACTTTTCAAACTTACCATCCTCCTTCATGGTAAAATTATCAGGTGGATTCACACAGAGAACATTAGTATTAGACTTCAACAGATGAAAAATATCACTCAATTGTTCTCCGTTGATATCACAGTCAACAAAAATCTCAAATTCCGAGTTTCTTCTCTTGGATTTTCGGGACTCGATGTGCAACAGGTTCACACGCTTCTCCTATGGAAAGCAGAGGGTGAAGCTTAGGTAGGACCTCAAATGGCGACGGTCTCGGAGCAGATTGCTTTCATTACCGCTAGAAACCAAGTCACACTTGCCTCAATAGCCAAAGGGAGAAAGGGCTATTTTTAGTGATTTTAATCGCAAAATAATTCCCCCTAAATATTAGGTACTATTCAAAAAAGTTTGAGAAATTCGTCACATCCTCCCGAAACTAATAATACTCATCAGAAGTGCTTGGATTGCCAGAATTGATTGTCCTTCAAAGGGAAATACCAAGTCTCTTAGATAAAAAGAAGCTTTTGAAAATTTTCACCAATAAGGCTGGTTTCAAACAGTGATGCTAATGTTAGGCCTTTAGAAAAGTTTCCTTTGTAAAACTGCATCCAATGAAATTAGATGAGCAGCTTGAACACAGAGTATTTAATACCTCAAATCTCTTAAGCTACAAACTTAGTAACCAGCTAAACCAGATTGCTTCTTCTGGTCTCTTCATGACACTCTGAGCTGAGGGTGCCATATGTGCAAACCTGTGGGAGGAAGGGGTCTTCTCTTACCAATTTGCGTAGCTGAGGGAAAGCACTGGTGACATAATGAAACATTAAGAGCCAGGCACCCAACAGATTTTCATCTAAAATATGAGAAGGCTGGAGTGGTTGATCTGCAATACCAACCACTTCAATCTAAATTAACTTAGTGACAACCTATGTAGCCAGGTAAGGGCTGTGAAGCATACAATGAAGGCTAAGGCACACAAGGAATTTATACCTCGTTGTCTAACACACAAAAGACTAAGAAAAAATACAAGTGGTGAGTGTTCAGGTGCAGGAAATGATCGGCAAAGGGACAAAGCATCACGGGTTATAGAGAGTAGAAATTTCCATGAGCAGATAGAAATGAACATGAGTCTTAAAGAACAGATAGACTAGGAAGGCAGAGGGAAGAAGGAGGATTCCAAACAGGAGAACCATACGAGCAACGGTAGAGATGAAATGAGAGTTACCAGGGAATATGAACCAAAAGGAAAGAGTGAGTGTAAGGGATGTTGGGAAACTAAAATAGGCAGGGTTCATCCTGAAACATGGAATTGATCATGGAATCAACAGAAGAAAACCAATTACAAAATATACTGGCATGATTAGGAGTAAAGAGTTTTATTGAATATATTTCTTATGGATTTTTTACAATAAGAATATATTCTTAAATACTTTCTGAATGATAACTTGAATAAATATAAAGCTAAACTATGTTTTGTTTTGTTTTAAATCCTCACCCGGGGATATTTCTCCATTGATTTTTAGAGAGAGTGGAAGAGAGAGGAAAAGAACAATTAATGCCCTAGCCAGTTTTGCTCAGTGGCTAGAGCGTCAGTCTACAGACTAAAGGGTCCCAGATTCTATTCCAGTCAAGGGCATATGCCTGGATTGTGGGCTTGATCCCCAGTGGGGGGGGGGGGCAGGGGGCCGCCAATAAATGATTCTCTCTCATCATTGATGCATCTGTCTCTCTCTTCCTTACTCTCTGAAATCAATAAAAGTATATTTTTAAAAAAGAACAATTAAGAAGTTGCCTCTGGGGAGTGGGACTGAGGATATAATATGTTGGGTTTTAAACAATGCTTTTCAAACTCTTCTAGACTATTTGTCTATCTCTTAAATTTTTAATTTTTTAAAATATTATTTCAAATGGCTACATAACAGTACATCATGTGAATATAAACTTCATTTTTAAAATAGCGAACATTTGCCTGGCCTGTATGGCTCAGTGGCTGAGCGTCAAACTATGAACCAGGAGGTTATGATTCAATTCCTGGTCAGGGCACATGCCCAGGTTCCAGGCTTGTTCCCCAGTAGGGGGCATTCAGGAGGCAGCCGATCAAAGATTCTCTCTCATCACTGATGTTTCTATCTCTCTCCCTCTCCCTTCCTCTCTGAAATCAATAAAAATATGTTTAAAATAGCTAACGTTTACTAATAAAGTACTTTGAACCATCCTAAGCATTTACATATATTAACTCTATTGATTCTCACGATGATCCTATGAGGTAGGTAGGGTTCTCGTTTTATAGATGTAAAGACTGAAGCACAGAAAGGCTAATGAATTTGCCCATGATCACTCAGCTAATAAGTGACAAAGCAAGAATTTGAACTCAGGTGGTCTACCTCCAGAGCCTACAAGCTTAACCCCAAAGAGAATACATATTGTGAGGGCAGGCACTGGGTCTACTTTATTCAGGCTCACATCCTTCAGGCACCTGGCACATAGTAAGTACTTAATAAATATTCATGGTCTGCCTCACTGACCCCTATTTCCTTAACATAGATTTATGGAAGTGGAATTTCTGGGTCAAAAATGTGAACATTATTGGCGGGGGGGAGGGGGAGGAGGAGTTAGGGCTGGGTGAAGGTGGGGAAAGGGGAGGAATGAAGACATATGTAATAATGTCAACAATAAAAATAAATCCAAAAATAAACAAATAAATAAATAGTAAAGAAAATGTGAATATTCAAGGCTCACAATATTACCAGATTGTTTCCCTACACATTACACTGATTTGGCCTCACATCAAAGGTGTATTTAAGGGCCAAATGCATTGAAGCTTTAACAATAGGAAACAGTATAACTGTAAAAATCTTTGCTATTTTGCTATATAAAAATGTCATTAACTGTATTATTAATACACCATTAAATAATATCATTAAAATTTTAATATTTTAAAATTAAAATGTGCTTCTCCAAAATCTAGAGGTAAATCTTTCTTCCCCCATTTAAAAAATATATATTTTTATTGATTTCAGAGAGGAAGGGAGAGGGAAAGATAGAAACATCAAAGATGAAAGAGAATCATTGATTGGCTGCCTCCTGCACACCCCACACTGGGGATCAAGCCCATGACCCGGGCATGTGCCCTTGACCAGAATTGAGCCCGGGACCCTTCAGTTTGCAGTTTGATGCTCTGTCCACTGAGCCAAACCTGCTAGGGCTCTCCCCCCAACTTTTTTTATTAGGTATTTGTACCTCCTCTTCTGTAAATGGTTTTTATCCCTTGCCCATTTGTTAGAATTGAGCAATAGTTTAGAAATATAAGTGCTTAAGAAATTTCTGTAGTCCAACTCTTCAAGCCCATACCCGGGCATGTGCCCTTGACCAGAATTGAGCCCGGGACCCTTCAGTTTGCAGTTTGATGCTCTGTCCACTGAGCCAAACCTGCTAGGGCTCTCCCCCCAACTTTTTTTATTAGGTATTTGTACCTCCTCTTCTGTAAATGGTTTTTATCCCTTGCCCATTTGTTAGAATTGAGCAATAGTTTAGAAATATAAGTGCTTAAGAAATTTCTGTAGTCCAACTCTGAAGAATTTACGATATTCTACATTTTAAGTATAATTTTAGAGACTCGTTTTAGAGTTTTATGTAAGATGTGGAGAGTGCTTACCTGGAAGATTTTCAGTGCTTTTATAAGCCCTCCAATTTCATTCTTTAAGGAAAAAATGAGAGTTGCTCTTCCTTTTTCTAAAGAATGGTCTTTGTTTTCCTTATTGTCTTCAATCATGATGAATTTGGTATAGTTCTCTAAAAATAAAATATGAAAATACAGGAAAAGGTCTAAAAAAAGTGCAATGTCAACAATATTTGATAATTTTTGAAACAGTGACAATATTTGATAATGTTAACCAAGCTTTAGTTTCCTCACCTATAAAACATGGATATGCTTATATATTTTGTAACACTACAATGAGGCCAAAATAAGATAAAACATTGTCAGACATAATTCCTAGAATGTTATAGGTATATAATACACGTTAGTGGTTTTCTTCTTCTTTCTTTCTTTTTTTTCTTTCTTCCCTTAATCCAATCCTTCTTTTGGGGCATGACTCAGCCCATAGGCTTCTTGCCGTCTTCCTGACTTGTAGCCTGAACTGGGAGCTCTTCCCCTATGAAAGTCTACCTACTCTCCACTGGCTCCAACCCCACAGTTTTAGCACTTTATTATACTGGGTCTTGTATGGCTTCCCCAAATGTTTTATTCATACATGCCTTGTCTTCTAATAAGGCAGCAATCTCCTTCAGAACAAGAACAAGGCCTTCTTTTCTTTGTAAATTTATGCGCCTCTGAAGCTGTAGACACACGTAGACTAGAGGCCCAGTGCACAAAAATTTGTGCACTCGGGGGTGGAGGGTCCCTCAGCCCGGCCTGTGCCCTCTCGCAGTCTGGGACCCCTTGGGGGATGACCACCTGCTGGCTTAGGCCTGCTCCCCAGGGGATTGGGCCTAAGATGGCAATCAGACATCCCTCTGGCAGCCCGGCAGCCCTCAGGGGATGTCCACTTGCCAGTGGGGAGCAGGCCTAAGCTGCAGTTGGACATCCTTAGCGCTGCTGAGGAGGCAGGAGAGGCTCCCACCACCACCGCTGTACTGGCAGCCATCAGCCTGGCTTGTGGCTGAGCAGAGCTCCCCCATGTGGGAGCACACTGACCACCAGAGGGCAGCTCCTGCATTGAGCGTCTGCCCCTGGTGGTCAGTGTGTGTCATAGTGACCAGTCATTCCCAGTCTTTCTGCTGTTAGGGTCAGTTTGCATATTACCCTTTTACTATATAGGATAGAGGCCTGGTACACAGGTGGGGGCCAGCTGGTTTGCCCTGAAG
>NW_005371138.1:2634371-2642245 GCF_000412655.1 Myotis brandtii
CCATCACTGGCGCTCCCAGCTCTGAGGCCGCGGCCGGCTGAAAGCAGGTATCTGGGGTTTGTTTAGCTTCTATAATTGAAACATTGTTGCTTTTGGAGCTCAGAGCCAGGCCGCGGCAGCAAGCAAGCCTCATGTTCGCTTCAGCTGCGTGGCTGCCGGCCGCCATCTTGGTTGGCAGTTAATTTGTATATCTCCCTGATTAGCCAATGGGAAGCATAGCGGAGGTATGGTTAATTACCCTTTTTGTCTTTTATTAGATAGGATAGTTTTAATTTGATGATTAATTCTGCTTAATTACCCAATTTCATATTGTAGTTTTAGTGGAATTAACCTTTAACAACTTAAATTGATATTGCTGATTCCACTGTCTTTCACAGGCTTTCACTCATTGACACAAGCCTGTGGCATGACCACTCAGTACAGGTGTAGTGGTGATGGTGTGGGCTTGAAGCCAGATATACTGTGTTCTAATTGCCCAGCTCAAACTTCACTTACTCATGGAAGCCTTTTCTGACTTCCCCAAGTCAATTCCAGTTAGTGTTGGTTGTCAATGCACCATATACCTCCCATTCGTAACAAGTCACTGGTGCAGTGGTAGCTCTGTTTCAGTGAGTATTTGTTTCTGTGTGCCTATCCAACCAGACTGTGAGCTCCATGGGGGCAGAGATCACAAACGCTGATACTCACCATGGTATCTCCAACATTTAGCACAGTCCCTGCACATACTAGGCACTGCATAGATGTCATTAAGTGAATAAAAGGAAAAAGATTTCTTAAAGACATGGTCTCTACCTCAGGGAACTGAAAGTCTGGTAGAGAGAGGGTGACAGTGCAGAAAGATAAGCATTGCAACCGGGAACACAGATGGCATAGTGGTGGCAGTGAATAGATTATTTTGGTACATGTTCAGAGATGTGTCATTGAAGAAGATGTGTTTGAATTAGATCTTAAATAAAAGGGGGGAAAGAGTAGATAAAGATGATACATGACCAACCAATAGAGAGCAGTGAGGAATCATGTAGGCAAGGTAAGTGGGACAGACCCTTTAAAAGGCCCTGTGTAGGTAGTGCAGGGGAGTTTCGTCTTGATCTTCTATGCCCATGCAAATACCCATCAAAGGACCGTGGCCCATGTAATTGAAGACTAAATGAGAAAAGTAAGGACAAGGTCGTTTTCTTAAGCTAAAGTCCTGGCTTTGAAACATCTTCCTATAGGATGATGCAAATAAAGGATTTTATGCAGTTCTGTCTTTCTGACTAGACAGATCTTGTGAGTTTTGTCTTTCTTTCATAAAGCTCTTCTCTTAACCCATACTGTATAAGATTTTGGGGCCACTTATAAAAGGCAGCCCCAAGAGACCCATCTGGCTTGACAGAGGGAACAAAGTACCAAATACAGCTTTCAACCATATGGTCATAAACAATAGTTGCTACTAAATGTACCAATGGAATACAGTTTTCTGTTCCAGAATTCAGTCTTTTATGATACCTTTGGAACTTAGTTTAACAAATATTTATCAGGCACATACTAAGTTGAAGGACTTCTACATATAAGTTCAGAGAGTATGGAGATAAGAAAGAAAGAAATTCCTGTGATAGCAGCTTCCATCCGTTCTTAGCAATCCCAGAGGTGGGTGAGGGAACTGACATTTGTCAAATGTCTATACATATCATGTATTAATATTATCCCATCTAATTCTCAAAAAATCATAATGGGAGGGATAGGAATCATACCAATTTTATAAATGAAAAAACTGAAGCTTAGAGAAATTAACCTGTTGACACACAGCTAGCAAATATAAGAACACATATTTAAAACTGTGTCCTTGAACATGTGAATGTCAACATATGGATCTGATTTCACAGGGACTGCCCTAAATATGTTCAGAAACACAGAAAGTAGGACAAAATTCATGGCATCTAGCTAAAACCTGTTTTCTCAGAAGATGGACTAGATATCTACTTTGGCATCTTCTCAACCACCTATTCACACCACAAAACAGTGTAAGGAAATATCTGGAACATGAAATCAGACTTATCTAATCACTGGTCTGAAGTTTATCAGTATGGTCTTGTCCTAAACTTTCTAATATATCAGTCAATTTATCTCTACAACTAAAACAATCTCTGTGTCAATGCTTAAAAACAAAATGACCAGTTAAGCTTAATAGTAATAATAATGTGGGGTTTTCTATGACTCAAATGATTACTAATGGTAAAATAAATGACATGTCAATTCATTCACATGTATAAAGTACCACAGTCAGTGTATGGTGGTAAAGATGAAAAACAAAGAAGACAATTTGCCTCCAAGGAATTCACGGACTTATGTATGAGGGAGGTGGAAGAGGAGACACAGACTTTCTAATAAGTACAAATAGTAAGAAGAAAATAGGACACACTAGATATCTGCAGAGCACACCTTATCCCCTTTACCCCACCCTTGACTGATGTCCCATGAGATTCTAAAGATGATTGGAGATAGCTCTGGCCCATCACAAGTCTCTGATCAGAAAGGATTTATGGATGAGACGCAAGAGATCCAAATAGAAATTTTCAGCTTCAACGGACTCAACCATTTCTTAACATAAACTTAATTATACATAGGAAATTCTGATTTGGTGCTCTGAGGCTAACAATTGAGGGGTGGTCTCAGATATGCAGTCTCAGACTGTTTTTAGAAATGTGAGAAGCTTTGGAAACATTTCTTGTTTAACAATCACTCAAAGACCATGGACTTTTTTTTTTCCACACAGAGTATGGGTGACTGTCCTATAGCATGCAAACAATAAAAGGGATGTAAAATAATAGAGCAGACTGCTAGTAATAAATCTATCTACAACTCCATCTAGGCAAGCTATAATTTCAACGTGCATGAATTTCCTTATTTGCAAAATTGAAAGGATAATTAGCACCAATCTCAAGGCAATAAAAGGATCATATATAAAACCCTTAGAACAGTTGCTGACCTACACTAAGTACTCAATTAATATTAACTCTAGTAAATCCCAAACTTCCCAGGCTTCAAAAAAAATGTAATTAAAATGACGCTTTAAACAACTCTGGCTAAGACTTTTTCTTACCCTTGGTATATTTCTCATAGCAGCAAGCACATGGGAAGGTTTTTTAATAAAATGTAAGTATTCTTGGGCAATCTTACCTCCGACTCACGCTGGCCCAGCGCTCCCAAATCCACGAAGGTATCCCTGGTCCCGATAGGATGGAGCCACCCTGCTCCACTGTAGCGCTGCTAGAGGTAAACTGTGTCGGCCCTCGGGCTGCATTGCCCGCTTTTTATAGAAGCTGGTGTCTGAGCAGGCCTGTGGGCGCTCGAGACAGCTGGGCAGTGGCCAATGAGAAGAAGGGAGCTCGCCTGCTGGTGGGGAAGAGGAGTTGGGCGGGGAGAGCATGAGCAGAGAGTCCTGACCGTCTGCGCCAGCCTGTGTCTGAGACTTGCAAGCCTTACTTAGCCTTTAGGTGTTTCTGACTGGCGTTTTTATTAAGCTGTTAGGCCATCCTGAAATACAGAAGTCTGACTAATATCTAGAGTTGGAAATTCCCTCCAAACCAAGATAACACCTGATAACAGCATGACTCCTATAGGCTTGTACTGCTTCTCCAGTTGGCGACTAAGCGGGAACACCCCACCCTCTTTTTCTTCTGTGCTTCTAGGTTATTTGAGAGTCCAGACCTGCCTCATCATCATTCTTTTGGTGGCTTCCCTTGTTCCTTGAAGCAGAGCAATCCTTGAACTTTTTAGAAGGGAAGTGCTCCGTATCCTTCCCATTAGAGACATTTTAAAGCTGCAAGCAGATGAGCATGCTATATTAGCAGAAAATCATGTTACATGCTATGTGAACAAAACGGCCCAGAAACCAAACATTTGGACTGGTTATTTACTGATTGAGTGCTCAGTCCATTAGATTCTGCCACAAAGGGCAATATATGCAACACATTATACTGTAGGACTTTTTTTTTCCAATTTCTTAAACGTCAATTTGTTGATGTATAACTTACAGTAAAATTCGCCCTTCTGAGATGTACATACAGTTCTGTGAGTTTTGACCAACATATACAGTTGTGTAATCACCAATCAGAACACAGAACATTTCCATCACCTCAAAACAGTTCCCCATCCCAATCTTCTCCCCAAATACAGCCCCTAGAAACCACTGATGCCATTTATGTCCCTCTAGTGTGGTCTTTTCCAGGCTGTCACATAATGGAATTATACGGTATGTATAGGTTTTTGGCTCAAACACTTAACATAATGCTCTTGAACTTCATCCATTTTGTTGCATGTATCAGTAATTTGTTGCTTTTCATTGCTGAGTATGATGTACTTTATTTTTTATTGATTGATTTGAAAGAGAAAAACATCAATTTATTATTCCACTTATTTATACATTCATTGGTTGATTGTTGTATGTGTCCTGACTAGGGATTGAACCCAAAATCTTGGCATATTGGGATGACACTCTAACCAACTGAGCTACCCAGTCAGGGCTAGATGTACTTTAAAATTCCGGACACTTACAGCTTTCACATGCATATTTTCTTTCATCTGAACAACAAGTCTAATAAGGTAAATACTATCCTTATTTTACAGGCAAGGAAACTTTTTTCTGTAAAATCTCCATTGGCTATCCCAGTGCCTGGCACATGGTAGTTTCTCAATAAATATTTGTTAAATTAATGACAATGGGATGACAGAACTATGTTCCAATATGTGTGCATGTATGCATCCGGTCTAGCATTTCTGGAGAACTGATTCCCAGATGTGGAATACTGCCCAAATGTCTTCCAAATAAAATATACCAAACTTATATTCCTACTCTCAAGAATACAAAACATCATCCTCATCTTAACCAACAGTGGATATTATTCATCTTAATTTTGTTGTTGTTGTTGTTAATCCTCACCTGAGGATAATTTTCCCATTGACTTTTTTAGAGACAGTGAAAGAAAGGAAAAGGAGAGAGGGAGGGCAGGAGGAAGGGGGGGGGGAGAGAGAGAAACATTAATGTGAGAGAGACACATCAATTGGTTTCCTCCTACACATGCCAGGACCAGGGGTCAGAGATTGAACCTGAAATGTGCCCTGAACCAAGAATCGAACCCGTGACCCTTCAGTGCATGGACCAATGTTCTAACCACTGATAGATACCAGCCAGGGCCATCTTAATTTTTGATCATCTGAATAGCAAAAACAAGTATCTACTCTTTGATTGGCATTTTTCTATCATTGGCAGAGCTGAGCATCTTTTCAGACATTAGTTCACATGTGAATTTCTTATGTCATTGCTTATTTTTAAATCAGGTTATTTTTCTTATTTATAAGTAGGAGTTCTGTGGATATTGTGGATAGTAACTATATGCATTGCTATCACCTAAGCCTTTCATTTGTCTTTAACTTCATCTAAGATGTCTTGTACCTCACAACTTCTTTTGTTTTTACAAAGTCAAATCAATCTTTTATTCTGCAGTTTAACAGGCCCACAAATCACACCCTTCTGCCTCCTTCCAAGATGGGCAGGTGAAGAGGAGATGAGCTGCAGTGGTGGGTGTGAGGGCAAAGAGTAAGAGTGGAAGCAGGGTGACTGGCTGAAAGGCTATCGAAGGAGTCCAGCTGAGATATAATGATAGATATGGGTAGAGTGGAGAGGATGAGAACGAAGGACAAATTGAGCATATGCTTTGGAGATACAGTTAATAGGATCTGTTGATGGCAGGGGCTGAAAGGAAAAGGGAGTTTCAAGGATGATCCCTAAGCTCTTTACTTGACAATTGAATAGATTGATTAATCTTAGTAAAGATGAAGACAGGAATGGGTGAAGGGGATTAAGTCTTGTTTTGCACTCAGTTTTGAGATGCTTCTTAGCTATCTAAATGAAGATGTCATGCAGGCATCAAGAAACAGGACACTGCCCTGGCTGGTGTGGCTCAGTTGGTTGAGCATAGCCCATGCACCAAGAGCTCACTGGTTTGATTTCCAGTCAGGGCACATGCCTGGGTTACAGGCTCAATCCCCAGTGGGAAGCATGCAGGAGGCAGGCGATCAATGTTTCTCTCACATGGATAGTTCTCTTTTTACGAGTCTAGCATTATCCTAATTCCAAAACCAGATAAAAACACTACAAAAAAAGAAAATTACAGGCCAATATACCTGATGAACAGATGCTAAAATCCTCAACAAAATATGAGCAAATCAGATCCAGCAATACATTAAAATGATCATACACTATGACCAAATGGGATTTATTCTGGGGATGCAAGGTTGGTTCAATATTTGCAAATCAATAAACATGATACATCATATAAACAAAATGAAGAATAAAAGTCACACAATCATATTAATAGATGCAAATTTTTTTTTTTTTTACAAAATCCAGCTCCCATTTATAAAAAACTCTCAGCAACGTGGGAATAGAGAGATCATACCTCAACATAATAAAGGCCATATATGACAAACTTACAATGAACATCATACTCAGTGGGAAAAAACTAAAAGTGTTTCCCTTAAGATCAGAAAGAAGACAGAAATGTCTGCTTTCACCACTCTTATTCAACATAGTACTGGAAATCCTAGCCACAGTGATCAGACAAGCAGAAGAAACAAAAGGCATCCAAATTGAAAAGGAAGAAGTCAAACTGTCATTACTTGCAGATGACATGATATTTTACATAGAAAACCCTACACTCCACCCCAAAAGTGCTAGCTTTAATAAATAAATTTGGCAAAGTAGCAGGATACAAAATTAACATCCAGAAATCAATGGCATTTTTATACACCAATAATGAAATCTCAGAAAGAGAAACTAAAAAAAACATCCCATTTATCATTGCAAATAACAATAAGATACCTAGGAATAAACTTCACCAAAGAGGTAAAAGACCTATACTCAGAAAACTATAGAACATTGAAAAAGGAAATAGAGGAAGATACAAACAAATGGAAGCATATACCATGTTCATGGATTGGAAGAATTAACATCATTAAAATGTCCATACTTCTCAAAGCAATCTATAGATTCAATCCAATTCCTATTAAAATACCAACAGTATATCTCACAGATATAGAATAAATATTCCAAAAATGTATATGGAACTAAAAAAGATCCCAAATAGCCACAGCAATCTTGAGAAAAAAGAACAAAGTTGGAGGGACCACAATACTGGATATCAAACTATACTAAAAAGCCATTGTAATAAAAACAGTCTGGTACTGGTACAATAACAGGCATATAGACCAATGGAACAGAACAGAGACCCTAGAAATCAACCCACACCATATGGTCAATTAATATTTGACAAAGAAGTCAGAACAAAACAATGGAGTAAAGGCAGTCTCTTCAATAAATGGTGTGAAAATTGGACAGGTACATAAAAAAAAAATGAAGCTAGACCACCTTCTTACACCATACACCAGAATAAACTCAAAATGGATAAAAGACTTAAATGTAAGTTGAGAAACCATAAAAATTCTAGAAGAAAACATAGGAAGTAAAATCTCAGACATCTCACATAACAGTATTTTCACCGATACATCTCCTAGGGCAAGAGAAACAAAGGGAAAAATAAACAAATGGGACTACATCAAACTAAAAAGCTTCTGCACAGTAAAATAAAACATCAACAAAATTAAAAGGGAACCTACTGTATGGGAGAACTTATTCACCAGTGATACATTTGATAAGGGGTTAATTTCCAAAATATATACAACTCTTCCCAGGTTCGATTCCAGTCAGGGGCACATGCCCAGGTGGTGGGCTTGACTCCCAGTGGGGGGGTGTGCAGGAGGCAGCCAATCAATGATTCTCTCTCATCTTTGATGTTTCTCTCTTTCTCTCTCCCTTCTCCCTTCCTCTCTGAAAT
>NW_005371138.1:2642386-2649493 GCF_000412655.1 Myotis brandtii
GTATTTGCTTTATTGATATACTAGGCTTAGAGCTGTGTTTAACAAGCCAGCCTAAAATAGCACCATGGTTAGACTATAACCTGCTTTTCAAAGCCATCATTTTAAAAGTTACTAAGCAAATAGGGATCAAACGTCTCTCATCCACCTGATGTGATCTTTTTATACACATACTGCTAATAAGTCCCATTTGGAACAGCTGAAAATCTTTTTTAAGGCTTTGCAGATGAGCTCATGAACACAAATTTCACCAGTTAAGTTAGGTCGAACAGAAGGAACTCAAAACAAGTTGCTGCCCAATCAGAGCTCATTATTTGTAAATTATTGGCCTGTTCCTCCGCCCCTCCAAACCCCCTTAAAACGACACCTTGACTCAATTATTGAAAATCTACATGTAACGAAGTGAAAGGATTAATTTCCATGACTCAATTTCTCAACTCAGGTTAAAAAAAAAAAAGAGCCTTATAAGGAATATGTACCAAAACCAGACAGGAAAATTAAAGCCTGAATAGTTATGAATCAGAATTGTTCCACTACAACCAGTTTGCATACAATTACATCAACTGGTTCTATATACAATATAGAATTGACCAGAACAAAGTTTAGAACAGAAAAGCTGTAAGAAATAGGTTCCTAACTATAGAAGTTGCAAATTTCAAAAGGGTATGAAAAACTAATGAAATTTGATTCTTGTCTCTTTACATTTCAAAGAAATAGACTTGCTGTAAAACTATATACAATTTTTACAAACAGATACATTTACAAGTTGTTTTTATCTTAAAAATTGAGGACAATCCATATTTGCAACTACAATTATTGAGCCTTAATTCGAGTATTCTTGTCCATTACAAGGTTAACAAACTAAACCACTCAAACCAAGCCACAGTGGAACAGGTGTAAAGTCCTGAGCACTTGGACTTTCTTTTCTTCAAGAAGCACACCCGGGAAAGCCAATTACACAGAGGAAAAAGCTTCCCTTCACACTCTGTTGTACAGTACCGAGGCTTCGAGTCATAGTCATGCTTCCATTTTTAAGAGAAAACTTGGTTTGAACCTTAGTGAATGAATATGTGTTTAGTTTAGTTTTTATTCTATTGAAGGGGATCTCTGAAGCAAGCTACAACCATCCTCCAGAAACCACAATCGCAATGGAAATGCTCCCTGAGCTTACCTGTCCGTGGCATTATAATTATGTGTTTCCTTGTTTTTCTCCTTTGCCATAAACTTCTTGAGGGTGAGAACTATGCCCAGAATCCAGCACAGGGCCTGTTATAGAGAAGGTGCTCAATAAATAATTACTGAGTACACGTTTGCTGAGAAGGAATGAATGAATATAAAAATGAGTAAGTCTATGTGAGAGAAATTAAAGACATGATAATAAAACAAAATGCTCTCTGTAATCCTTAATCAGAAAGATCAAAGCTCCATTTATGTATCTGAATACAAAACAGGGCTGTTTTTACAAGACCTCAGATGATTCTACCCATGTTCAAATGGAAAGTAATTTGATGAGACACAGGGATGAAGGACAGAGATCAGGTCAGGACATAATCTCTTGAGTCCTCAAGATCCAAATCTAGTAAATCTCTTTCCAAAAGCACAGTAATCTTTACACCATGATGCCTTCAGTGAGCACTCCTGTCCAATAACACTTGGTGTATGGGAAGAGCTGTGTCCGTGTCTGTTTATACACAACTTTATGCACGTTTCACTCCAAATCTGTTCCAATTCTCAATTACATTTTTTTAAAGTTATCATTGGAAACCCTGTTTATCATTTGCACATTTTGGCTTCAATACATTACTCCAAGAAATGTTGGCTTA
This sequence comes from Myotis brandtii, assembly GCF_000412655.1. Taxonomy (NCBI): domain Eukaryota; kingdom Metazoa; phylum Chordata; class Mammalia; order Chiroptera; family Vespertilionidae; genus Myotis; species Myotis brandtii. The sequence goes on from NW_005371138.1 coordinate 2,644,207, forward strand.
TGGTCATTTTGGACACACTGAGCAAAACAGCCCAGTTAGTATCAGTCATGACAAAGCCTTCATTTGCTGTGCATTGTAGTTTGCGTAAAGTCAAACAGTAAGTGACAGAGACCAGAATCCAAGACCTCACTTATCCCAGGGCATTTTCACATCAATGTGCCACAATTTTTTTTAAAAAAAGGTTAAGGAACCCAAAGGATTTCTTTTTTTTTTTTTTAATTTCTTCAGGTTTTTAGACTTCCTTTGACTTTGGGTTCTAAATTATATGGAAACCTCCTAATCCAATATTAAGAGATACTTAGTGGGGTGGTGAGAACACCACATAATATACAGATGATGTACTATATAATTGTATACCTGGAACCTATATAATTTTATTAACCAATGTCATCCCAATAAGTTTAATTTAAAAATTTTTTAAAAACACTCAATACCATGTGGGTAAGCCAAGACATTCTAGGTCCAGGGCACATGATTTACATAAATGACAATGGAAATTTTGTTCCCTGGAGTTATTCAGTACAGCATTCCTACTCAGGTTAATAAAGTAAACACTGCGAGAAAATGCCACTAACTATGGAAATACAGAGAGTTCTGAATGATTAGGAAGTGCTGGCTATTCAGATTTTGAGGAAGAGGGAGACTCACAGCCTGAGAGACAATTGTGCTGGGGCAAACAGCCCTGTTGCCTGGACACACTTGATTTCCCCCCAGGTCTGCTGTCTTACTGTTTGTTCTGCACTGTTTAAAGAGGCATTGCCACCCTTCTTACTCAATGCAACTAGTCATTTTTGCTATAAGTCAAACAGCATTTATTGAAGCTGCAGAAAGCAAAGTCAGTACTATTTGTCTAATTAATGATCTCTGGCGCTTTTATGAAAGGGTATCACTAAGTCTACATCAGGGACAATGAGCAAACTTGATGTTTAACCTCCCTTCTTCTTTGTATCTCCAACTGTACTCAAGGCAGGTGGCCAAGCTTTTACAGTAATCAGAAGATTCTGAAAGAATCTAAATGTGACCATCTGGAAGGGTCAGGAGAAGAAAATACACCATGTGGAAAGACAAAGAACTCCATTCCTGGAAATCCAAGTGGACAGAAAGGAGAGATTGTCCTTTCATCTTCAGAAAATCCTATCTACCTGGAAATGCCAGGAACCCTACCCCAGAAGAGGTTAGTTGGAGCATGTTTTCTTAGGTGCCAAATATTAGAAGACTTTACAGAGTGCATTGTGGCAGAAATTAATTAAAACAAACACAACAAAACAGGCCTTGCCTCACAGAGAAGCAGCCATGCCCTTCATCTGCCTGCAGTCATCACTGGGGGCTGGGCTTACATCTTCTGTAACTTCTTCCTCAGAGGGCAACAAAGCCACTTATAATCAGATGTGTAAACGGCCTGGATGGGAACTGCTAAGTAGTTATGTGATACACGGAGGGGCCAGGGAACTTAGCACATGGCCATTTAGCAACTTCAGAGCCACTTCAAAACATTACGGAGCCGGGAGAGCCCCTCAGCAGCTCCTTGTACTGTGAGCTGCTCATTCTTCCTCTTCAGGCTGTGCTCTGCTCCCCCCATGGAGAGTCCTGGAGACACGCCCAGGTGTGCACCTGGCCCACATGTGCAGCAGAAACGGTTGTTTGCCTCTGTAATAAAATCATTGAGTAAATTTTGTAGAGCTTTACATCAGCCTCATAAGCATTGCCAGGCAACTCCTCCAGGAAAGGTAGAGGGATGGCGATGAACCGAACTCCAGGGACACTCAAGCCGACCAGTGTGTTTCTTGCACCAGAAATGCTACAAAGTCATAAACTTAGTACTGACCATGAAATCAATCAATATAAATGCAAAGCCCAATAAACTACCTAGCACCTTACCACTTGTAGCAACCAATTCTTCCACTCCAACGTGGAGTTCCTTTTGAAAGCATTGCAAAAATCACTCTCATGGTCATGGACCAAAAAAAAAGAGACAAGACCACAAAAGGTGGCATCTGTTACTTGTAATGGTTTAGCTTTCACATGGTGGTAGCCAGCCATGAGGGCTGTTAACTGCCATCTTTCAGCCAAATTACACTTCTGGGAAAAGCTCATGCTGACTAAGGATTCCAATGAGTTGGACTAAGACTTTCGCAAGGATAGAGAGTCAAATTCAGTTTTTGTGGCACCTTAAACTTATTCAATCTGGGGGCCCTGTTCAAGAAAAAGAATATAAAATTTCAAATTCAAAAGTGCTAGGCACCTCCTAGGACAGTGATGGCGAACCTTTTGAGCTCGGCCTGTCAGCATTTTGAAAAACCCTAACTTAACTCTGGTGCCGGGTCACATATAGAAGTTTTTTAATATTTGCAACCATAGTAAAACAAAGACTTATAGTTTTGATATTTTATATATTTAAATGCCATTTAACAAAGAAAAATCAACCAAAAAAATGAGTTCATGTGTCACCTCTGACACGCGTGTCATAGGTTCGCCATCACTGTCCTAGGATCTTGGAAGGAGCCCTAGGAAGTGAGTCCCTTAAACCAGTGGGTCCCTAACTTTGCTGTGCTTTAGAACCATTTGGGGAGTTTACAAAATCCTGATGCCCTGTTTGCACCCCATACCAATTAGATCAGAATGTCCGGGGGTGAAACCCAGGCATCAGCATTTTGTAAAGGTTCCTAGGAGATTCTTATGTGCATCAGAGTTTGGAAACCACTGCTTTAAGAGTAAGCTTCATTAGTCACATAGGTTCTACTAGAGGACACAGTTTTCATTCATTTAACTAACATTTGTGGAACAATTGCCATATTCCAAGCACTGTATCCCCAGTGCCATATTCCAAGCACTGTGCCTGACACGTAGCTGGCAACCAGTAAATGCCTGTTGAGTAGAAATGAACACTAGTTAGGCAGTCTCTCCTGTTTCACATGGAGACTGAGCATAAACTGAATTTAGAATTCTTAGTTTATTTTTCCCTTTAGATGTGTCAGCTTTTACAGGACACTCTCGGTTTATCCCCAAAATAAAGATGCTTAATGGCTCCACCATACACATTAGGTGGTCACTATGCATTCTGGATACAAAACAAGTCAGTCAGCAAGCCTCCGGAAATGTCAGTCTTTTTCATCCATTGTCCTCCTCTTTGTTTTCTTGGAAATGAATCTAGGTGAAGGAATACTGAGTAAGTTTGGGAGAATTTTAACTTATCTGCTAAAACTCTGGCAACATCTCCTCTCTTTTCCCATGTTACAGGGTCTCAAAATGCAACTCATACTATTACTGAGATGCAAAGAAAGGTGAAGATTCATTTTGCCACCATAATAAATCTTGTATTTCTCTGGAATCTCCCCCATCTGTTAGTAGGAGGAAAATTAATAAACCAAAGATCCAATTCCGTTTAAATTTATTCTGGTCCAATAATTTAAGTAGACCCTTGAAGAACTGCACAGTCTTTAATTGTAAAAAAATAAAGAAGGTTCACCCCGGCTGGTTTGGCTTAGTGGATAGAGCGTCGTTGGCCTGCAGACTGAAGGGTCCTGGTTCAATTACGCTCAAGGGCACATGCCCAGGTTGCAAGTTCGATCCCCAGTGTGGGGCGTGCAGGAGGCAGCCAATCAATGATTCTCTGTCATCATTGATGTTTCTATCTCTCTTTCCCTCTCTGAAATCAATAAAAATATTTTAAAAATAAAGAAGGTTCAGTGTCTCAGACAGCTTCCTCCTACGGTGGAATAAGGGGCACAGGAGGGGTGGCAGTTAGGAGACTTCATGACAGATGGAAGAGAATGGTGTTCTTGCCCATTCCAACCTCTTAGCTCCCGGACTGCTGGTTGCTTCGCCAATGTTTGAGACTGTGTCTTAACGCGAATGTAAAATTCAGGATTTCGTCTGTTTGACTTGGGTCAACTCCCCACAGTGCTCCCTGAGTGACTGACTAGGCCTTATCTCAGCTCCCACTGGCAGCAAACCCTTGAGTATCTTACACATTGTTCCTCTGGCCTCCTGGACCAGGGCCTTGCCTCCCCTCCGGATTCTGTTGTGACATCACCAGGCCCTGCTCTCCTGCACGTCCACAGCTCTCAATTAAGCACTGATATTACATGGGATGTTCAGACAGCTTGGGAGAGCTAAAACTCAGAGCCTCCCTCTGAGGTAGTTGCCAAGCCCTGGGCTGAAATGGGAGCAGCTGGAGAGGTGATTTCCTTGTGAGGACCCACAAGAAAGTGAGGGCTGGCACTTATCTGCTGTCCTTGTCAAGGAGGGTGGGCAATAGTGGACGGTTGCTTACTGTGGGGCCTGCATATAAAGTGCAGGGAGACAGGCAACCACCAAAGGACTTATGTATCTCCTATAGCTATGTAAGCTTCAAGAGAGCCCCAAATCTCTGATTAGCGTGTCACCTGGAGTGAAAGTACATCATGTCAAAGGAAGGGATGTGGACTTTCAGAAACCAATGGAATGAACAGCTATTAACTAGCTCCTATTTTCCTCCTATCTTAAATTGTCACCTTCTGATTTCCACTGAGCATTGTGCTTAACACATGGCAAATTACAACATACTGCAGCATGAATGAATGAATGATGAGGTAGGTGTTCATCTATAATTGTTTCTCTCTTACTGGTTCAGTCAACTTTAATAAAGCACTTAGTGATTGCATATTAGAAATTTATCTGATTAAAGATATGACAAAAGTCCTGTGTTCTATTAACAAATCCCAGTTCTCCCAGAGACCAAACCCTCTGCTCATGAAATCCTCCACGGCTCAACAGCAACATTAGAGATACCAACACTAGGGTGAGAAGTGGTCAAGAGGGATGGTAGGGGCTTAAAAATAATTGAGCTCGGAGAGAGACCAAGATGGCGGCATAGGTAAACACCGGAGACTGCTGCCGCAAACAACCACTTCAAAAATACAACTAAAAGACGGAACGGACATCACCCAGAACCACAGGAAGGCTGGCTGAGGAGAGACTCTTCAACTAGAAGGAAAAATAACAGCACACCGAGGCTCAGAGGAGGCGCAGTGTGGAAAAAACTCAGGTGCGGAGGTGCGCGCGCAAAGCGGGCTGGTGGCTGAGAGCGCGGTTGTCGTTTTCGGTCAGGGGGGAGTCTCAGACTCTGAGCTCCAGATACGGGCGAATCGCTGGGGACTCGGACCCAAACGGGAGAAGCGGGAGTGTCTGGCATCAGTTGGAAGGCAGCTTTCCCTCCGAGGTTTGCAGCGGTTCCGGGGGTTCTGAGAAGCAGAGCCTCTGGGAACGGGACTGAGAGGGGCCATAACCGCTCCCTCCGCCCACCCTG
>NW_005371138.1:2650660-2671804 GCF_000412655.1 Myotis brandtii
AGAAAGGGAATGGACTGACTATTCTTGGGGGGGAAAGGGGAATGGGAGATGCGGGAAGAAACTGGACAAAAATCGTGCATCTATGGATGAGGACAGTGGGTGGGGAGTGAGGGCAGAGGGTGGGGTGGGAACTGGATGGAGGGGAGTTATGGGGGGAAAAAGAGGAAAAACTGTAATAATCTGAACAATAAAGATTTAAAAAATAATAATAATAATAATTGAGCTCAAATTTCAGAGCCAGTAAATAGATTTTAACCCAAGATAAGTGTTTCCCAAACTCCAGGGTGTGGCAAATAAACTCATGGCAGCTCCTCCATAGTAGTAGACACATAAAAATCAATAGACCAATCCAACTGGTCTAATCACAATAATAACAGCTACAAAACCCCTTTTCTGTTTCCTTTGTACTTATTTCCAGGACCAGATACTCATGGCCTCACCAGACAACCTTCCAAGTGTATCCTGGATCCACTTTTCAGTGTTTCAGTTCTATTTGGAATTATTTAGGCAGCAGAGCTGTACCCTTCTTCCCCTGCCTACACCCTCCCCATCCTCCAACTGCTTTCTTTTATCCAGAATTGCAAAAGAAAATAAACATTTTGGCTCCCTCTGGCAACAAAACCTTGAATCATTTTCTCTTCACTTCTCCAGATGAGAGACTTGGAGGGGAGACAAGAAAAAATTTTTTTTCAATTAATTTCCATTTGTTTCAAGTCTGAGTAAACTCTGGGCACACAGAAACCAGGATGATATGATTATGGAAACTATTAATCTCTCATCAAAGAAGAGCCAACTCGTGGTTACGGAGCAGTTGGCACGTTCCTCCAAAGGGCTTGTGCAGCACGATCCTCCAGGTTTCTTTAGGGGCCAGAAGTGCTCAGGGTGCAATTTGGGCAATTTCTAAAAGATAAAATAATCCTTCAGTGCTTTGTGAGTTGTTCTAGAAAACTTTATTCTAAGAAATATGTCCAAATAGAGTGGAAGAGAAAAATCAAAGATTTTCAGATGACTCAAGGCTCATCTAAAAAGGTAAAATGTGGATCTTTAAAGACCAGAGATCACTTGATGTGGGCAACAAGCAAATGGGTGCATTTAGAGCAAGAAGTCTCCAAATTGCTTTACTCCTGTCATCCCCCTGGCCCCCGAAAATTGCTTTAAATACTGAATACTATAATCATAAAAATTGAAATAACTTCTGTAAGTTATTTAGGACAAACAGGAGAGCTGCCCGATTTGTCCAAACCTAAAACACACATGAAAAGAAATTAAAGAATTCAATTTAGGGACTTTGTTCCAGGGTCCACATCATCAGATTTCTTTTTCTACCAATGGTGACAGAAATAGAGTACAGACTTCTCCGTGACAAGGAAGTTAAAGGACTGAGGTTTCCTCCAGGAGACGTGCTTGCTGACTGACCAGGTGACTGCTTGCTCCTGGGAACATGTAGGAAAAGTCCAACATCAATTGTATTTTGAAGAAGGCACACTCATGGATTTACAAAGGCAACCAGCCTCCCCAAGTACAGTCCCAAAAGAAGAGTGAATTTCCAGAGATGCCAAATGGAATGGGATCAACAAGCACCATTTAAAGCAAAACTACATGCTCCCACGTTAAGGGACTTATAATAAAGAGAATAGGCATTCTCTGGAATTGTGGACTATGAGAAATATACGTCCCCCACCCACCCATCCACCTTGCTTTCGCTCTTTCCTGGAAGCAAGCTCATACTTCAGGAAGTCAAACTCCTCCAGGAGAATACAGAAAGCCTCTTCATCCTTTCTTCCCGTAATCCCATTGTTGGAGTCTGCATGCCCAAAGGGCCTGACGTCAATTCTATGAAAGGACCGTTCCCCCAAATGGTTCAATTTCTAATGTAATCAGACAAACCCTGATTTGTAAGGAGAAAAACTCAAAATCATTATAAACAGATCCCATGATGTCAAAGGAAAAACAGCTAGAGTTTAATAAGCAGCCTTCTTTTATTACAATAGGCTTGACGTCATTATTTACTATTTCCAACACTAAAACACAAAGCCATGTGCTACACTGTGAACCAGTATGAAAAGGGTATGTGGACTTTGCTGAGTTTAATATCCTCTTATTGACAATAGATAGAAGATCTGAACAAGGACTAGGAACAGGAAATGATTTTAGTGATTTCATTACAGTAACAGAGAAAAGCATTTCCAATGACAGGGATTGACAGATGGTCTGGTAAGGCTTCACTTCTAAACAGCCTGCAGGGCAACAAGCCCAATATTGATATAAGCTCAGTGTATAATTAACGAGGTGTCCTAGTGAGCAGAAAAGTTTTCATAAATATATGCTGTAGCCTTAGCAGTGGAACACAGAAAGCTAGAGTTTAAAAGTTAATCTAAAACCATTTCATAAGGAGAGCGCACTTGTGATCTTGGTTCCCAGCATGTCATCAGTTTGGCTCAAATAAATTCTTTAAAAAAAACACACAAAAAAAACCATACATATTTTTATTGATTTCAGAGAGGAAGGGAGAGGGAGAGATAGAGAAACATCAATGATGAGAGAGAATCATTGATCAGTTCCTCTTGCACACTCCACATTGGATATCAAGCCAGCAACCTGGCTATGTGCCCTGACCAGGAATTGAACTTTGACCTCCTGGTTCATAGGTCAATGCTCAACCACTGAGCCACTCTGGCGGGGCTCAAATAAATAATTATAAAATTTTAAAAAAATAAAAATAAAACCATTTCACAAGGAAAAGTATTTAGAGGCAGCAAGAGGTATACAGTAAGACTGTAGCTAAAGAGCTCTAATGTTCTAAGTAAAAATCTTATTTGCAATGAGGTATCGTGTGGTATATCTTCACTTAATTCATCTCTAGTGAAAAATAAATGTGGTTGTAGAATTTTCAGATTATTGAGACTTTTCAGATCTTATTCAAGGAAACCTAAAATGCTTTATAATATACAAGGTGGGTCAAAAGTAGGTTTATAGTTGTGAGTACTCAAAACAGTTTATTCTTGTATTATTATTTATAAATTATTGTATTATTTTCCATAGATCAACTGTAAATCTACTTTTGCCCTGCCCTGTTTTTTGAAATCATAAAGTGTAATGTATCCAGCTTTGTTCTTTTTGTTCAAATTGCATTGGCTATTTGGAGTGTTTTATGGTGCCGCATGAATTTTATGATTGTTTTCTTTCTATTTCTATTTTCTAAATGCCACTGGGATTTTGATGGGGATTGTATTGAATCTGTAGATTACTTTGAGTAGTATGAGTATTTTAATAATATTAATTCTTCCAATTCATGATCTTGGGATGTCTTTTCATTTTATTTGTGCTTCCCTTAATTCCTTCTGTCAATGTTTTGCAGTTTTTAGTGTATAAGTCTTTCACCTCCTTGGTTAAGCTTATTTGTAAGCATTTCATTTTATTATAGCTACCAGAGGCCTGGTGCACGAATTCATGCACAGGTGGGGTCCCTCAGCCTGGCCAGCAATCAAGGCCCATCAGGGAGCTGGATGGCTGGGGGGAGGGATCCTAGGAGGCTGGCTGTGGGAGCGCACTGACCACCAGAAGGCAGCTCCTGCATTAAGTGTCTGCCCCCCTAGTGGTCAGTGCGCATCATAGTGACTGGTCGACCAGTCATTCCAGTCGTTCAGTCATAACGGTCGCTTAGGCTCATATATATATGTATATGTGTGTGTGTGTGTGTGTGTACTAATAGAACAGAACAGAGAGCCCAGAAATAAACCCACACACAGTCAACTGACTGTCAACAAAGATAGCCCCTTTGCCTTTCTTCTTTTCCCTCCCTGAATGTGGATGAAAGGACCAGAGATCGTATAGTCCCCTTAACCACAAGACAATAAACATGAGCACACAGGTCTACATGGCAGAACACGTGGAGGTGAAAGGAGCTAGGGTCCCTAAGCCACCATATCAGGTCTGGACTACCTACCTCTGGACTTCTTATTGCATAATGCATAAAAGCTATTATAGTATGGTTTTCTATTGGTGCAGCAGAATATGCTTGTAGTGGACACAAATATAAAATTCTCACATAAAAATCAAATTAAGACTTATGGAGAAAAATCCTCACCAACCCTTCAAATATTCTTGAAAAAACCCCTCAATGACAAGCTTGTATTTTTGTTTTTACCTGAAGATAACAAATACCACATAACCAATACCCCCCAAAAAAGGGGGCAGGGGTGTTTGATGGTGATGAAACTCCAGATTCCAATACTAAACAAAAGTGAGATAAGGCCGGGGGAGGAATAAGTGCATGAATATAATACCAAACAACTATGGTCTTATACAGGCTTTATCTAATACTTCCTATACATCAATTTCAACTGTCAGTAACAAAAATAAAGTTTACTTCTTGGGCAGAGGGAATTACAATTCAGTTTTTAAGTCTGAACCTTTAAACTTGGGAAGCTTTCTTCTAGGTCACCGGCAAGGGTCTTATCAACTTCATGTAGGATTTTAAGAAAGTCTTCCACCTGTGAGTCAAACAAAAGAATCAAATAACATAAGTAGAGGAAATGGTGAATTAAGATATTGATTACTAACTATAAAAATGCTCTGCCTGTGATTTTTAAATAGCCCAGAGGAAAAGAAATGAGGATATATGCCCAGATGACAATAATAGTACTTCCTGAAACATCAATGAAGTGACTAGATCTTACTATTTTATTTTACTCTTAAACTAGTATTTATCCTCCCACTGATTCCCCTTTAGGGTCCATTAATTAAATTTTATTTCCATCCTCCTTCTCGCCATGTCCCTTCACTCTCATATTTTCATATTTCACTTTCCTAAAAAAAGTTCCTATCTTGAAATTGCCTCTAATCAAAGCAAGCAAATGTGATGTAATTCGAAGAACCAGAAAAATCTACTGACTGTACTTATCTAAGAACTTTATTTTTGATTAATATATATATTATCTACTTCCTAACAGAAAAGAATATTGTAAATTCAGTGTTGATTCCTTTCTCTTAAAACCTGAACTATTCCTCAGGATACTCCCATGAATTATCCAGCAGTCATCTGTCTGGCAAAGGCAGTAAGACATGTGAATTGTATGCATTATCTTTTTTGACAATGGCCTCAAAAATCAAGTAATCCTCTGAAACTCAGTCACCTATACATTTACTCACACTCACCATAGGGCTATAGAAAGGAAGAAGGTTTTGAAATGCACAGGAACACTTCTGCTTGCTTAATTGGCCCTCCTTCAGTCCCTTAGTCACAGTCTCCTAAAACAAAACAAAACAAAAAGAAAGGAAAATTTCTAAAGCTGTATCTGGTGAATAAATACAAATCCATTTATACAATTCTCCACTGATCCTACAGGCATTTCAAATGTCCCAAACTGAACCCAGTATCATTCCTCCCTGTGTAACCCAAACACGTGCTCCATTGCAGTCCTTATTTTAGTGAAGGCTACCACCACATACCTACCTACCCTACTGCACACACCAAAAACCTGGAATACAGCCAAGACTTTTCCTCCTCCTCTGCTGCTGACCCCTTCCCTTGAGTGTTCATTCTATTAATAATCTGTTATCCTACACCTCCTCTCCACCCACACTTCATTGTTTAGATAGGCTCTCATTTCTCAGATTCTTCTTTTTTGAGTATATATATATTTATTATTTTGATTGGGTAATGGTATCATGGATGTATACATAGGCTAAAGTTTTTCAAATTGCACTCTTCAAATATGTATAGTTTACTGTATGCCAATTATAAAAGCATAGAACAGACTGATGAATCTCAGAGGGAAAGTAGGCGTGGAAAGAGATTAACCAAAGAATTTATATGCATATACGCATACCTATGGACACTGACAATAGTGTAGTGAACATCTAGGGTACCAGTGTGAGGGTAGAGGGGGGACAATGAAGGGGGAATAAAGGAGAACATCTGTAATATTTTCAACAATAAAGATAAATTTTAAAAATAATAAAAAGTAATAAAAATTACTAATGTACCAGATTATTCTTGAAGATTACAGTCACAAAAGCCTGTTGATTGGTCTCTGGGTCTCCAGCCTCAACGGTCTCTAATCTTCTCTCTCTTGCTTTTGAAGTAATCTTTCTAAACAGATCTTACCCCTTGGTGCTTTTTAAAAAAACCTTTAGTAGTTCCCCAGTTTCCTCCAGATTAAGTCCAAACTCCATTAAGTATGACATGTAGGAACTTTCATGTCACATCCTGCTTTAGTCTCAGCCCACCTTTCTCCTATATCTCTACCACTTAAAAATTAAGAAACATCTACGTCCCTCTCTCCAAAAACACAAAAGGAACAGCAAACAATGAGAAAAATACTTGCAATGGATATTCAGAAGATATAGTATTACCCATGGAATTCCATGCCAATAATCAAAACTAATAAATGTATAAAGCATGAAACACAACCAATATACAAATATATGTAAAGATATTCAAACTCACTAATAATAAAAAATGCCAATCAAAATAAGGTACAATTTAATCACTTCTTGAATTTTACTTGACATAAAATTATAATACCGAATAACAAGGATCAAGTACAATCAACATTTCACATGTCAAAAGCCTTTTCAAAAAATGTAGCCATTATGCCTCAGTCATGTTCACATTTATAATGTCAAACCTAGTAACCTAACTTCTAAAAACCTATGCTAAGGTAAAACAAATCACCAGAATAACAGAAACTTGTTTTGATAAATATTCTTGAAAAAACTTCAAGGAATATGAATATATAGTCGAGTTATGTTCATATATTTTTACCCTAAAATATATGGACAATAAGGATATGCTCAAAGGAAGAATAGGCTAATAAACCTGAACATATTTAGGAAAACTATTCCTTAAAAAAAGTTTACAATCAATTTTATAAATTGATTTTTTGGCAAATTAGGTATTAAACTGGCTCGGTAAAAAGTCTTTCAGTGAATTGATCTAGTCAGGAGAAATGCTTACAATGTAATGTTAAGTGAAAACTGTAAATACAGGTTATAAATATGTGTAAAACATATACATATATAAAAATATACCAAACCACATCAGCTGCTGGTTTAAAACTATAAGCTTATGGTGACAAGTTCTTTCATTTTGCCAAAAATAATAACAGTAATAATAAAGTTGGGAACATTAAGCAATTCATACTTTCTTTTGCTGAAGAAACCATTAATATGTCTTTCTTACCTTTGTTAATGCCTGAAAAATATTAGAAAGAAATTCACACGAAATATCCTTTAAGATTTTCAAGTGGAAATAATCTTGGGTTAAATCAAACTTTTTAGTTTCTTCTGTGTTAGACTCTGCCGAATTCTCTGGTTTCTTCTGACAATGTTCCACATTTTGTAAGACACGAATCAGGCTGTCTATTAGAGAAAGATCTACTGTACAAACAAATCAAGAGGCATGAGATTAGCCAGTTAAGTTTGGTTATTCACTCATCATTCATTCACTCATACTGAATACCTATTAGTGCTAGAGATACTTTAGGTACTACAGTTATAGTGCCACACAAGATCATCAAAGCCTCAGCCTTCAAGAGACTTATATTTTTATACTCTCAAATATGCAAATGAGTAAAGATTCATTTCAGATGTTGGTTAAGTTCTATGAAAAAAATTAAAGGGGACTATAATAAAGCAGCTGGCAGGGGAGGCTCTCTGAAGAGATGACACCCAGCTGAGAACAAAAGGATAAGAAGAATCAATGCAAAGAGCCCAGAAAAAATATTTCAGGCAGAGGGAACAAGTGCAAAAGCCCCAAACAGGAAATGTCATGGAAGGTCTGAAAAACTAAAAGGCCAGTGACTTACACTGTGTGAGCAAGGAGGGCACAAGATGGGTTTAGAAAGTTGGGCAAGCCCTGCCGGTGTTGCTCAGTGGTTAAACATCAACCTATGAACCAGGAGATCACGGTTCCATTCCCTCCTTGTAAGGACACATGTTTGGGGCTCTATCCTCAGTAGGGGGCGTGCAGGAGGCGGCTGATCAATAATTCTCTCTCATCATTGATGTTTCTCTCTCTCTTCCTCACTGAAATTAAAAAAAATTTTTTTAAAAACCTATATCCTCTAGTAAGGATTTCTTTTAAAAGGGAGAAAGAAACCAAACGAACAACACAAACATGGACTTTAAAATCTGACAGAATTTAATTTAGTGCACTAAAATGATACTTGCCTTTTTCTACCTTTAGATACTCCTGTTCAACCTGTGAAGCATACATGGCAGACAATACTGAAAAAATAGAGGCCAGCACTGTTTTCTGTTCTTGAAGTATGATGGGTGGATCATCAGACTGGCAGAATTCATGGCAGACTAGGTCAAAAAGTAAATTCCAAGTGTCTTTTCCAGTATCAGGACACTGTACTTAATAAAAATGATAAAGAAAATAGTACTTTAAAAACAGAAAACAATTAAATGAGTAGATATAGTGCTTCCCCATATAACATCTTACCAATTGCTTTCATTCCATCATCTACTGTAGTAAGTAGCTGTAAGATGTGCATGTAAACATCGAGTCCTTCCAGATTTTCAGAACTAAATATAAAAAGCAAAAGCACTGAATCAACAACTTTACTATCTACAGGATTGTAATTGTTCATCCATTCATTCAGCAAATACTCATCACTCTGTACTAGTCACTCCCCAAGGTGTTAAAGATAAAACAGGGAACAGGACAAAATCTCTATACTCACTGGAGCTTACTAGTTCGTTCTAATGGGGAAATCAGTAAAAAAACAAATATCCTGTAATATAATCAACATGAACAAGACAAGAAGAAAAATACTTTTTCACCTTGTCCCATGAAAACAACAATGCAGAAACCTGAGAGGTGATACTTTATCATTCTGGTTTACCTGAATAATCAGGAGGGGGGGAAATGACTTTTATAGAATGAATGTAAGGTCCACTACACCAAGCATTGACAATAATGAAGTTCTTAAAACTTCACAGAATTATCCTAGCTCCCTCACTCAGAATACTAAAACCATGTTAAGTATAATTTTTGTGTTCAACAGCTTGGATTCCTAGAAACTCACAATCCTAGTTCTTCAACCAAACAATTATGTAAAAACATAGTAATTAAAAGATGGTCTAGCAAATATTTAAGTACCTACTGTTTACAGGTACTATGTTAGGGGCTGGGAAAACAGAGATGTATAAAACACTGTTTCTACCTTCATGAGGTTTACAGTCTAAAAGGAAAGAAGATAAAGGGGCAATAGCAAAGTAATAAGAATGTAATTCTAGAGGAAGTCCAAGGTATCAGAGGAACACATAGCAAAAAAACTTCATTTACTTTGGAGAATCAGGAAAGGTATCTTAAGAGAAATATTGTCGACATAGAAACCTGAAGGGGCAAAGAAATGTTTGAAGTAGAGGAGACATAGTGTGCAAAAGCCTTGAGTTACGAGAGCTTGGTTCTGTTGAAGAAATAAAGGAAATTTCATATGGTTGAAACACAGAGTACAAAGAGTCAGTATGGAGAAGCTCTATGCAAGAACTTTTAAGTCAAATTTTTTAAAACTTTGAACCTTTTCCTAAGAAAAGCAACTGAAGAGTTTGAAGCATGAAGGTGGGATGATCACTACAGTGTGCTCTGCAAGGAGCAAGCCTCGAACCAGGGAACTCAGGTAAGAATGTTGCAGTTGTCCAGGTGAGAGACAGTGGCCTGATGGTGGCCTGATGGGATCCCAGAAAAAGTCAGGACCAAGGCTTGGAGGTTGAGTGGCCATGGGAAAAGAGTGGGATGATGAAGAATTGGCAACAGCTTCCACATTCTTCCCTGAGATTGAGAATACTGAAGAAAATTTGGGGGAAATGATGAATTTAATCCTCATTTGGATAAAGGTCATAAAATTAATAGGCTTTAATGTGGGTTATTAAGCACTAAGAATGCACAACTGACCACTAAACAGATCAATTCATAAATTAATTTTCTAGTCACTAACAATAAACAGTTTCAATAACCTACAAGACCTAGTAATCACTCTTGGGAAGATTCCAAAAGCCAGTCACTTATCCAAGACTGGCATATATTTACAAGAAGAAAACAAATATATGACATTAGCTGAAGAAGTTGTTAAATGTCCAATGGAAAATAAAGCACGGGAAAATCTTATCTACTTGATTTATATTACACAAAATTGCTCAAGATTTTAAGACACTAAAGATAAATAATGCTGATAATAGCCTACAGCTAATTAGTATTAGAACAGGTACTTTGTAACCATTAATAATTCTTGCACAGACCAAATATACTGTCACCACAAATACTAGTAGTAAACCAAGCCTGACAAAGATCAGCTATGTGCTATTCATCCTGTCGGAAGGAAATTAAGATGACTTATTATCTAAGGATACTTCTAGCAACTAGATTTTCCCAGAATATTTTGTACAAAAAAGCTCACCTACCGTACTTGTTTGGCAGCTTCAAGCACACAGGGCACAATTCTAAACACTCGTTGCTCTTCAGAATCTTCCTGGGGTTGGTCATGAGGCTGAACTGCCCCATTTCTAATCCATTCCAACATTAGCTTCTCATCCAAATCAAAGAGCTTGTCTACAACCTCCCCCACCTTCACCAGCAAGTCAACTGCAGAGAAAAAAATCAGATATTGAAATGAGAAACAAAATTTTAAAAGCAGTAATGTTAATCAAAATTCCTAAAGCTATCTGAACAACGCCAATCTTGCCAAAGCATTACTTATTCCAAGAGCAATAAGTTTGCCTCCTTTGCTTGGGAGTTTAAGAAGAAATTTTACGCCCTGACTGGGCACATACAAGAATCAACCAATGAATGCATAAATAAGTGGAACAACAAAGCTATGTTTATGTCTCTCTCTCTCTCCCTCTCT
This sequence comes from Myotis brandtii, assembly GCF_000412655.1. Lineage (NCBI taxonomy): Eukaryota > Metazoa > Chordata > Mammalia > Chiroptera > Vespertilionidae > Myotis > Myotis brandtii. The sequence goes on from NW_005371138.1 coordinate 2,661,517, forward strand.
CTCTCTCTCTCTTTCCCCACCCCTTTTCTTCTCTCTCTCTAAAATCAATGAATAAAAATTTTAAAAGAATTTTGTATCTTTTTCTAAATAATATTTTTAAATTACAGTTGACATACAATCCATTAGTTTCAGGTGTACAACATAGTGATTAGATATTTACTTATCTTACAAAGTGATCATCCTGATAAATCTAGTACCCATCTAACATTATATAAGAAATTTTATATCTTGAGTTGAAGTACTTTCTCTCCTAACACTTAGCCTTTAGATGACCTCCAGAAATAGTTACCTGGTTTCCTAACAAAAAATAATCAAAAATTTTTTCTAGCCCTGGCTGGTTTGGCTCGCTGATTAGAGAATCAGCTCATGGACTGAAGGGTCGTAGGATTGATTCCTGGTTAAGGGCACATACCTTGTACCTTGGTTGCAGGGTCCCCCGCCCCAGTATGGGTACATGTGAGAGGCAACAATTGATGTGCCTCTCTCACTTCGATGTTTCTTTCTCTCTCTTCCCCTCCTCCCTCCCTTCTACTCTCTCTAGAAATCCACAGAAAAAATATCCTCAGGTGAGGATTAAAACAAAAAGATTTGTTTGTTTTTTTAATTTTTTTCTATATTACATGGTGACTTACCATTTGTTGAACTTGACATGATGAAGCAAATGCTATCATAAATAGCTGGATGTTCCTGGATTCTTTCAACCCAGACACTGGCCACTTCTGTCTGGGAAAGGCATGTAAGCAACAATCTACAGGATAAATAAATGTGAGCTTAATATCTATCTTTCAAAAACAGTAAAGGAAATTCAAGAATAAAGAGTTAACTCTATTAGCCTCCCTTCTGGGTGAGTACATAAAATCCATAAAAAGAGGAAAACATACCTGCTTGTTTCCAGCAAAGTAGGAGGGTCTGAATCATACAAACAGTGCAATAATACCTGGCTACAAAAACAAAATAGTTAAACCAATATGCATTAATTCTCTCATTTTAAATATCAAAGCAGAGTTTTCATTTAACTTTTAAAACTTTTTAATTGTGAAATATAGCATATATATGTAAAAGCCTGTGATAAAATCTACACTTAATGAATAAATACAAAGCAGAAAACAGAACAGTGCTGCATCTCCATAGCCCATGTGCCCATTCCAAATCACAATTCTTTCCCATCTAGAAATTACTAGCCTGACTTTCCAGCAGTCATTTATTTGCTTTACTCTATATTGTTATTATTTAATATATGTTGGTTTTAAACTTTATATGAAATCATATTGCATGCATTTTTGTGAGTTTTAGTTTAGATATGCAAGTAAGACACTTAAACATGTGTTTAAGATCTACCCATGTTGTTCCTGTAGCTACTGTTCTTTGATTCATTGCTGCAGAACATTCCATTGTATGAATATAACACAATATATTTTTCCAGCCTATTACTGATGGACACTTGGGTTAATTCCAATTTGTGGTTATTTCAAGCAATGCTCCTACAATACTTTTTATATGAGCATCCTAATGTATGTGTGCATGGTTTCTCTTACCATATATCTGCTAGTGGCATTGCTGGGTCACAATATATGCCTACCTACCAACTTGACTAGATAATGCCCAACTGTTGCAAAGTAGTTGAACAAATTCATATCCTGTCATCAATGTAAACTGTTCCAGAATAATTTTAAGATAAGCATTTATTGAATTAATAAAACTTAACATTACTCATTCTCAGATTTTTGATGGAGACCACTAGAGACGAAGCACAGTCCTGAGTCATATACTCCATGAATGATTATCAATTACTGAGGGATAAATAGCTAGGATCTGAGTCCCTCCACTCTGTTATATCACTTGAATCCCATAATAAACCCTACAGCCCTAACTGGCAATACTGCCCAAGACAGGTTTCTAAACTATTGTGGGCACAAATTTATTTGCGATTCTGATTAACAGCCATGAAGTCTTTGCCTAGAATATGAATTCACTCACAAAATTTAGCATATATTTCCAGGGCTAGATAGATGTGTTCTCAAACCTCTTAAAGCAACCAGGGTTTCCACCATTAAAAAACCCTCTACCCCAAACATTCCTGCCTGGAGAAGACAACTAGCCTTCTAGCACAGTACAAAAGCCTTTGAACCACAGAGGCAATCCTGTGTGTTCTGGTCTGTTGAAGTCAGAGTTCTCAGGGTAACTCTGTCAACAAGTCTAGTTTATCAGACTCTCTGAGCCTTTGGGTCCCTGAGCCTAAACTGTTTTGGACTCTGATCAGGTACCCTATGTCTAAGCTCTGACTCACTGGTTCTTATCCTATCTGATTTACCACCTGCTGATGATAGAGATCCCTTTCCTATAAAAATCTTGACTCATGACCATAAATAGTGTGAAAGCTCCTAGCTACCATCAAAACACAATGAGCCCAACTGGCGTGGCTCAGTGGTTGAGTGTCAACCTAGGAACCAGGAGGTTACGGTTCAATTCCTAGTCAGGACAAATGCCCAGGTTGTGGACTCGGTTCCCAGTAGGGGGTGTGCAGGAGGTAGCCAATCAATGATTCTCTCTTATCATTGATGTTTCTTTACTCTCTCTCTCCCTCTCCCTTCCTCTCTGAAATCAATAAAAATATATTTTAAAAAACATACACACAATGACATTTCTGGAGAGTGTTCATCAAGAGAAAGGAAGTACTACATTTCATAATATTTTCCTATCTCTCCTATGTATCAGGAGTTCCTTAGGGATATGAAATACAAATCTATTTTTTTAAACATACTTATTAGGTAGTAAAACTTACCCAAGATTTTTATCACTGCTGATGGAAACACATATCTCCTGGAAACAGGCCATATTACCTAAAATTCCCACACAGATTTCCTGTCAAATCAAATTTCACAGGTCACAATAGCTCTAAGTTGACAGACACATAAAAGAATAAACACTGGAAGAAAAACTTTCATTGAACCTTAGGCAATAGAACAGAAGGCAGCATATAGAAGTATATTGCCTGCACCCCAATCTTAACAAGTTCAGACTATATAGGAAGGGATGGGAGACATGAGAAGAAGATCAAAGGTAGGCAGAAGTTATGGAAGAAAAAATCTTTTTTTTTAAAATATATTTTATTGATTTTTTACAGAGAGGAAGGGAGAGGGATAGAGAGTTAGAAACATCAATGAGAGAGAAACATCGATCAGCTGCCTCCTGCACACTCCCTACTGGGTATGTGCCCACAACCAAGGTACATGCCCTTGACTGGAATCGAACTGGGGACCCTTGAGTCCCCAGGCCGATGCTCTATCCACTGAGCCAAAGCAGTTAGGGCTGGAAGAAAAAATCTTATGGATAAACTGAATCTTAAATGATTGGTAGGATTTATTTTTCTTTAAATATATTTTTATTGATTTCAGAGACAGAGGAAGGGAGAGGGGTAGAGAGATGGAAACACCAATAAGAGAGAAACATCGATCGGCTGCCTCCTACTGGGGATCAAGCCCACAACCTGGGCATGTGCCCTGACCAGGAATTGAACCAGTGACCTCTTGGTTCATGGGCCACACCGGCTGGGCGACTGGAAGGATTTAGATATGCAAATAAGGAAGACATTTAAACAAGGGGCAAAGTATCAGGAAAGGCAAAAGGGAATAATGTACATGGCTAATACAGTGGACAGTAAGGAAAGCAGTCTGGCTATTGCATGAAGTGAGAGAACAGCATGAGATAAATAGAGCAGGTAAAAAGGATCAGGATTAAGGGTCCTGAATGCCAAGAAGAGTTTAGATTTAATTTAGGAGGTTAAGTGGAGCCATGAAATCCTCAAGGAGGGGGACAATATACTGCAACGATATTTATGGAAGATGACTCTGGCAGCAAAATGCATTGAAAAAACTTTTAAAAACTCAGTAATAATAACTAACGTTATTTGGCACTTACTATGCCCAGGCACTACTCTAAGCACTTTCTATGTATCGTCTATATATATAAAAGCCTAAGCATGGGGCTGGAGATTGAACCTGCTACCCAGGTATGTGCCCTTGACTGGGAATGAAACTCGTGACCCTTTGGTCTACAGGCTGATGCTCTAAACACTGAGCAAAACCGTTCAGAGGCAGGGTCAGGATTTTTAAAAGCTTCTTAGGGCAAAGCTTCTTAAAATGTGGGCCTTGGTCCAGAGCAGTAGAATCACTTGGGAACTTGTTCAAAATCCTTGATCCTACCCCAAACCTACTGGATCAGAAACTCGGGGGTGTGCCCAGTAATCAGTGATCCTGGGATATGTTGAAGTTTGAGAGTCCCCATCCTCAGTGATTCTAACGTGTGGCCAAGTAGCTTACAGACATGTATAATGATATGACTAATTCCTGAAACGTGCCATTCCTGACATGTTTATTTTAAGTACTAATCATGAATCAATGTATTTAAGTTAGAAAAATATGAGAAAATCATATAACTGTCAAGTCTTTATCTATACATATAAAACCCTAAGTGACCAGTCGACCGTTTGACAGTTCAACCGGTCGCTACAATGCACACTGACCACCAGGGGACAGACGCTCAATGCAGGAGCTTCCTCCTGGTGGTCAGTGCACTCCCACAGTGGGAGCGTCGCTCAGCTCGCTCAGCTGACCAATGGGCACCAGACACCGGGCTCACAGTTGGCGAGTGCAGCTGCGGCGGTGCGGGCCTCTCCTGCCTCTGCAGCAGCGCTACCAAGCAGCAGCGGCAGCGGCAGTTGCTCTGGGGCTGGATGAGCAGGAGTGGGAGCAACATGGCGCCTGGCCCAGGCTGAGGCTCCTCCTCCTCCCCAGCCTCCTGCTGCTTCACATACTACTACATCCCTTGGGGGATGTTGGACTGCCTGGGATCAGGCTGAAACTGGCAGTCCCACATCCCCTGAGGGGTCCCAGATTATGAGAGGGCACAGACCAGGCTGAGGGACCCCACCAGTACAGCACTGTATTAAATAAAATTTTAATTCAACATTCAATTTGTCATGAGAGGGCACAGATCAGGCTGAGGGACCCCACCAGTACAGCGCTGTATTAAATAAAATTTTAATTCAACATTCAATTTGTAAAAACTTGCTATAAAATTCTCCACTTCATAATTTCAAAGGGAGAAAGAAAGAGAGACAATAAATAAAGTGGTTATACTGAATGGCAGGCTAGGCTCAAACCCCAACTCTATTCTTTCCTAATTGTAAGACCTTAGACAAATTTCTTAAGCTGAGACCTAATTCTTTTATTTGTAAAGTAGAGATAAATGCCTACCTCATAGAGTAGTAAAACCAAATATTGAGTTATTCATAATTATAATTACTTAACAGACATTAGTCACCTACAATATGCATAACACATAGCAACCTAAATGGCACTAAAGCAAAATACATTGCACAGAACATAAAGAGTAAATGAGAAGTACAGGTAATTATTTGGGAGTTTATTATCAGCAATGGCCACTGAGAGCTTACTTCTTTGGGAAATGTTGGAAGAAAAGTATCATCTTGGATAATAGATGTGAATATTGAGAGGGGATGGAAAGGGAGGCCCTGAGATGGTGATGATCACAGTAAGCTCCTGAGATGCTAAATTAGGAGGAAATCTGAAGGGTAGATTTTATGCTAGGAAGATGAATTAGATTCAGGTTATGGAAAGTCTTGAATAACAGGCTGAGTTTAGAATGAAGATTTTTAAGCAATGGAGGATTTTATGCCTAAAAAAGGGCAATAAACAGAAATGGAAGGTCCAGGCACTGTTCCCTGTCCTGCCACATATTAGCAGCATAACTTCAGTTATGCTTATCTGAAAGCATTGATCTCCCTGGTCTAGCCCAAATCTAAAATTCTAGGACTCTAATAATTTTAAATAGCACATTACCTAGTACCTGGTAATGTTCAATAAGCATTTGCAACTGATTTGTAGCCAGTAAGAAAATTAAAGTGAGAAAAATTAAAGACTGTCCAGCATTATCTGTTATTGCTCCAAAGAGGAGGCCATAAAAATGTACATACTTACTCTTAATCGAGGACATTTGGATTTGGCCAATACACCCATAAATATGTCAGGAGCATTAAATTCTTGGAGAAATAAAGCCACATCCTGAAAATAAAAATGATAATTAACATGGATGTTGAATGCTCCTCTTTAAACCCATAGCTTAGGCAACCGTAAAAAAATTTTCATTCCACATATACCTACTTTCAGGCATAAGAAAAAGTTAGGAAACTGTGTCAACATTAATGTTAGAAAGTCTTTGTGGTAGCTGGTCCCAAGGCCATGGAACAATTCCATAAACAAATCTAAACTAGTTGTGATATTCCAGAAGGCTGTCCTCTTTTCCTGCCTTGAATATATTAACATTAATGATCTTCCTACACACCAGGCATTCTCATTCATTCAAACACATTTCCTGATTGCCAGGTATCATGCTAGAAGCTGGGAATAAAGAACAAGTAACACTCTTAATTTCTGTCTTCTAAGAGCTAAAAAACACAATAGGGGAAACAGGTGAAAACTCCTATTGGGTTATGCCCAAAGTCAGAACTTGTGCTTTCAAAATCTTCAACAGAAAAAAATTCTGATCACAGTATAACTGCAGCAGCTTCACACTTCCTTCCTAGAGAGTTTGCCCTGTCCACGGCACCTAACGGGACACACTACACAGGTAAAGGAACCTGGAGTGAGCATGTGACCCCATTTTGTTAGAAATGTGGGCCCCAAAACTAAATCAGTTTGCTGAAATTAGAGAAGACCTAAATAAATGTAAAGATATAACTTGTTCATAGTTAAGAGACTCATTTACCAATTCTTCCCCTAAATGATCTATTAATTCAACTCAATCTCAGATTCTAAAACTAATATGGAAATACAAAGAACCAATGACAACCAAAACAACTTTGACAAAGAACAAAGTTGGAGGATTAACACTACCTGATTTCAAGATTTATTATAATATTAGTCGTCAAAATTGTGTGGGATTGGCGTAAAAATAGACAAATAGATCAATGGAACAGAAAAGAGTCCAAAAACACATTCACATGTATATGTACAAACAACTAATTTTTAACAAAGGTGTAAAGGCAATTCAGTGGAAAAAGGACAGTCTTTTAAACAAATGAGCTAGAACAATTGGATACCCATATGCAAAAAAAAAAAAGAACTTCCATCCATACCTTGCATTGTACTCAAAAATTAACTCAAAATGGATCATAGATTTATAAATAAAACCTAAAATTATATCATTTTTAAGAAAAAAAAAAAGAGAAAACAATGCAATTTAAAAAAAATCAAAAGATTCAAACAGGCACTGCACCAAAAAAAGATAACACTGCAAATAAGCACATGAAAATGCATTCAACATTATTAGTAATTAAGGAAATCCAAGTTAAAATTATAATGGGAATCACCACACACTTATCAGAATGGCTAAAATTAAAAAGACTGACCATACCACGTTGGATGAGGAGAAAGTAGAACTGGAATAGTATCACATACTGCTTATGTTAATGTTAAATGTAAAAACCATTTTGGGGGGAAAATCTGACCATTTTTAAAATATATATATTTATATTGATTTCGGAGAGGAGAGGAGAGGGATAGATAGAAACATCAATGAGAGATAAACATCGATTGGCTGCCTCCTGCACACAACCTGGGCATGTGCCATGACTGGGAATCGAACAAGTGACCTCTTGGTTCATGGGCCGACACTCAACCACTGAGCCACACTGGCTAGGGCTGTGCAGTTTTTGTTCATCAACTATGCCTCAAGTATATTTTGTGTTAATGATACCTCAATAAAGCTGTTTTAAAAAACGGCTAAAGACAATGAATAGCCATTAACAATTTTTAAGACAGAAGAATATAATTAGATTGTGTTTTAGGAAAAAGATAATTTGGGTGGCAATGTGAAAGACAGAAGGGAAGTGAAAGAGTCTAAAACAGGATTTTAATCAGAAATCTATCGCAAAGACCAAGTAATAAAATGAGAGCTTATGTAAGTCCATCTCTTTCGCCTTTTCTCTTACCAGTAAGAGTACCACCTGTATCACAAGGTTATTGTGAACAACAGATGGAATTATATACATGAAAATGCTTGAGTTATAGAGTACAATACAAATGTTAAAATATTATTGCAATTATATACATGCAATTCCTTCTTGTCCCTTTCCTCTAATTTAATCCTGGTACATCAATGGTTTCCTAACTCCTACCCTGCTCTCAAATACAAGGTCAGTGTTCTCTTTAGGTATGTAAGTATCAGAACCTTCCTGGCTACAAGAGTTCTGGCCTTCATAAAAACTATATACAGGGTTTCCAAAAAAAAAAAAATGTATACACACTTTAATAGCTGATAGCTCAATTTTGAAAATAAACTGTATTTAATATACACTATCTTTATAATTAGTATGTGTATACAAAGCCAGGTATTGGGATACCCTATATTTGGCACAAACCTAAAAGACAAACCTGTAGCATTTATAGCTCCTGGAACCTCATTCCCTGTACCACATACAGGAGTTATTACAGACACTAAAGTCTTTCCCCAGAGATTTAAAGACCAACCTTTAAGGAAAAAATCACCCAACGGTCTTTCACTTTCATTTCCTACCCCATACCTCATCCATTGACATATCCCATACTCTGCAAATCTCATTCTCCATTTCTTCATCAAGCTCCATCTGCTGCTCCTCATCATCTGAGCTGGATTTGGTGTTTTCAGGGCTAACCATCTTCAGAAACACAAAAGAAAAAAGAGAAATGAATGAAAGTTGTCCACAGTACTCCTCAAATAATATTATCCCATAATCATTTAGAAGTCACAAAGATACTACCCTCAAAGTGTTTTCTCTTGCAAAAACCTTTTTAAAAATCAGTATCTTACGGAGATCTATTCATTTAACATTCATAGAGTAAATACTGTTGCTAGGCACTGGGGTAAAAATACAAAGATGAGTAAGATTTAATCCCTTGCTTTCAAGAAGTTTAGGGTATAGTGGGTAAAAGACGGGTAAACAGATCATCAACAGAAAAGGCTAAGTGATTCAACTGAATTGTGGACAAAGAGTTGTAAGGGCAGCCTGGCTGGCGTGGCTCAGTGGTTGTGTCACCTAAGAACCAGGAAGTCACAGTTCGATTCCCGGTCCGGGCACATGCCCAGGGTTTTGGACTCCTGGTGTGTGCAGGAGGCAGTCGATGGATGATTCTCACTTATCGTTGATGTTCCTATCTCTCTTTCTCACTCCCTGCCTCTCTCTGAAATCAATAAAATATTTTTTTAATTAAAAAAAGTTGTGAGGGCAGAAATGAGGGACCAATGACCCATGCCTGGGAGAAGTTAGGGAAAAGTTCTCTTAGGTGATATTTAAGCTAAATCTCTGAGGAAGAAAAGGAGGAAAGTAGGAGAGTTCAGAGTTAAGGACCTAGCATGTTTGGGGAATGGTGAGCAGTTTCATGTCATGAGCAGATGAGACTTGGAAAGTTTGCAAAGGGCCCTGGATTCTGAGCTAAAATATATGCATGTTTCTCCTGTAGGTAAAGGGAACTATGAGGAGTTTTTTTGTTTGTTTGTTTTTAATATATTTTTATTGATTTCAGAGAGGAAGGGAGAAGGAGAGAGAGATAGAAACATCAATGATGAGAGAGAATCATTGATCGGCTGCCTCCTGCACGCCCCCTACTGGGGATCCAGCCAGAAACCCGGGCATGTGTCCTGACCTAGAATCCAACCCTGACCGACATTCGACCACTGAGCTACACGGGCCGGGCTGTTTGTTTTTTAAAAGGAAGATTATTCTGGCAACTGTGTAGAGATGAACTGGAAAGGACCGAGATTAGAAGTAGGTAACAGCTGGGGAAATGTAGGGAAAGAAACGTTCGCAGCCTCCCATAAGCTAAAGGCCAGGGTAAGCACCCGATGTCCATGATCTTATGTAACCTACACAATAACCCTATATCCCACAACACAGACGTTACCATCCCACTGTAGAGAAACTGGGAAAGAAATCGAGGCTCTGAGTGCTTAGCAGCTTTGCCAGAGTCACCCTGCAAGGAGGCGACGAAGCCGCGCTTTTGCTATCAGAGCTCTGACTCCAAAATCAACACTTTATTACAACAAAAGTCCATGAAATGGATTATGAGGGCCTAGACTTCGGAAACGACCGTGGAAATGGGGAGCAAAAACCCGGGCAACGCCTTTACATGGCCACATATTTTTGGAAAACTTGCGAAAGGAAAATATGTTAATTTAACCGCAAGCGCTCTGGCAGTCCTGTCTCTGCCTCCTTTAGAGCTGGGGGGTCCTG
>NW_005371138.1:2672071-2674455 GCF_000412655.1 Myotis brandtii
CCTGGCGCCAGAGGGCCCGGCGCTGCTCTCGCCACAGCGCCCCCTGCTGCCCAGAGCCCTGCTGGGCTGAATGCCCGCCCAATATTCCCATCAGGGATAGGAGCCCAGATGACTCCATCTCTCCCACTCCCCGCCACTCTACCAGGCATGGTCACAGTCATAATTGTTATTGGTCACCCTCCCTGGACCGTGTATTTCATCTCCTACATATGCTGTGCTGGACTGTACAGGACATGTTCATTTTGCCATATGATCTCTGCCCCACAGTAGGCAGTCTAGAAGCCATTCCTACTCCAGGGTGGCGACCAACAACTCAATTATACTCGGAAGTGGCTGAAAACCACATAAATGTCCCACTTAAATGCAAACAAGTTGCAATCCCAACTCAACTGCTTAGATCTCCAAAATGTCTGTGACCACCCCAATGGTCACTCAACACAGGGAGAAATGTAATGGTGGGATGTTGGAATGGACAGAGTCTGTGGCATTCACTGCTTAGAGTTAAAATATTTTACTCCTTTAGATTTTACAAAGGTGTTCGACCATAAAAACACTTTTTCAGAGTCCCTCCCAGGGTCTTGGAATGGTCCCATATAAGTGAAGAGCCCTTGAAGCTTAAGCTTTGTCAGCTTCACAGTAAACCTGACACTGCCTATATGCATGCCTGATAGGACGTTGCAAAAGTCATGCAGAATGCAGGATGGTTCTATGTTTGCAGCACTGTCCCATAAATTGTAAGGTTTAATGGATGGCCCGTCCACTAAATGCCCCCATAATTGTGCCAACTGAAAATTTCCCCAGAGATATCCAAATGCTGGAGTGGGGATGGGGCTAGGTGCAATGCTGTTCTTGTTCAGAACTAAGGTCTAGGTCTCCATCTGTCCCCAGAACTGACACGTTTGGGGAGGAACTCTGCTCATGCCATTCTCTAAGGAAATGGCTATTTACATATTTGTACAGTCGCCTTGACACAATGATGCAATTTCTTCCAAATTGCTGCTTGCTTTTTTTCTCAGCCCTTTATTACCTCTGCCCCCCATATAAACTTACCCCCATAGATAAACTGGGTGGTACATGGAATACATTCACTGAAAGAATGACTAAGTGAACTGATATATATAAAAGTGTTTTATAAGCTCTAAACTTCAATACAAATGTGAATGATGGCAAATGGTTAAGAATGGTGGTTCTACATCAAACTAGCAATGTAACTTGGATATATATTTTAACAGTGTGTGCCTCAAGTTTCCTCAGCTATGAAATGCGAGGATCCCCTGGGATAACACAAGAAAACACTTAGAGAAATATCTGGCCCACAGGTAATTTTCTGACTATTAACATCCCACTCCTACTAGCTGGTGTTAAAAGAGCTTTAAAAACAACAAGCAAGAGGACTAACTCACAAGGGTGGGTACGCATTTTCAAGAAGGCATGAGCAACGTGCTATGGAGGCATTTCCTGTTAAAGTGAAGGGTTTGGGGGCTGACAGAAATGTACACCAAAGCCTGGACACCGAAAGGCCTGGCAATAGCAATGTAACCAGAGGGGCCTGGAGAAGAGCCAGTCTGACTCAGGGAATGGTTGCAGCAGGGTGTCTGCCCTGTTTGACACTGAGATTGTGTCCCCTCCACCCAAACACTCAGGCACAGACTCTGCCTTCATGTGGGGGTTCATGCATCACCCCTTCGTACTGACAGGTAGTCCTTATAGCAAATAACAACACACAGTTTTTAACATTCAATCTCTTAAGCATTTATTAGACATCCATTATGTGCCCTCTGTCAGCATCTGGGGATGTAGAACTCAATGACTCGGGGTCCCTGCCCTTAGGGGGCTCACAGCCCAGTCTCCTGAGAGCAGAGTGAAGGAGCTCAGTACTTGGCAGGCAGCCCGGGAGGTCTGAAGCGATTGGGGTCTTTGCCACTCCGGCCCCATCTGTTGGCTTCCTGGTCAGCCATTCGGTCCTCCAATCCATGGCCGCTGTCTCTATGCTTAACAAGGTCAGTGAGTCTCGGATAAGCCTCTCTGAAATCACTGGAATGGGGGAGGACAGGTAGGAAGTGAGTCAGGGGCTGAGGAGAAACAGCCCCACCCTCCCCTTTCCGAGGGATTAATGACTCTGGGAGGAGCCTGGAAAGAAGCTAAACACTCACCCTGCTTGGGCACAGCCCACTCAGCCCTGGGGTGACCCCCTGCCACTGGGAGAACAGCACCCATAGGGGAGGGTGGCAATCACCCATTCCATTAGCCTTGCTCTGGCTTTATTTATGCCCACAGTGGGCATAAAATGGCAGGGTTGGCAAGAGGAGGAGGGACCACAGCCTCCACAGGAAATTTCTGTGCAAGCTCTGCTCACCCATCCTGATCACTTTAGCAGCCCAGGC
>NW_005371138.1:2674507-2695765 GCF_000412655.1 Myotis brandtii
TCATAGTTCCCTGGGGCATGGAAGTATTTGTCTGAGTTTTTGTAATTGGCTTCTCTCATGTCGGAGTAGCCTCTCTACATGTCTTTAGTCCCTGGAAAGGAAGGAAACTGTGAACTGAAGGTAATCACATCTTGGCGTAATAGAGGAATAAAACATTTCCTTCCCACTGATTCCAAGACTTCAGTCATCGAAAAGCCCTTGGAGACTAACTATATTGTGATGAAATAAATATTTCTTTATTTTTCACTTCTTTAGTGAAAAATAACACACCATGCAAATAACACACCATGAAAATCACACACCATGCAAATTTTATTCTGTTTGGCTCCACTCTAAGTTCTGTTGCTACTTTGTTTTGGCTGAGTGAGGCGTGTAAAGGAGAGGTAGGGTGGTCCTGGAGGGATGTTTGCTTTCACAAGGAACCTCAACATGGAAAGATGCAGGGAACAGATGTGAGAACAAATGTGATTCTGAGGGAGGTTCAGAAGCACAGTGCTCCCAACCTAGTCAATGGGAGACACTCATTCCAAAGTGAGGACAACTGGTACTGAGTACATCTGAATGTCTGGGCACATTTGGCACTTGGGCAACTGTCAGAGTTCAATCATCAGGTGATAGTGAGTTCCCTTTAAAAAAAAAGGCATTAAATAAATGGGTGATACATGCAATGTAAGGTCAACTGACCCACCATCTCTAAAATTCAGTGCCTCCCAATAAAATGGGTGAGTATTGCCTCCCTCAGAGTGGTTACACAGAACTGAGAAAATACTGTATAATGTCAAGAACATTGTAGGTAGACAATATACTATCATTTTACTTCTCTGGTCCTTAGGAAGAGGGGGCTGAAGAAAGTAAAGGAATGAAGTAAGATGAGCAGGGAGTCATTGGCAGAATGAATTTGATCAAACTAAAATTAAATGGTAAATGCCCTGGCTGGTGTGGCTCAGTTGGTTGGAGCATCACCAAAAGGTCACCAGTTTGACTCCCAGTCAGGGCACATGTCCAGGTTGTAGGGTCAACCCTCAGAGGGCAACTGATCGATTTTTCTCTCTCTCCCTCTCTTCTGAAATCAATAAAAACATTTTAAACAAATAAAATTAAATGACCAAACTTTAATAACTTGTTAGGAAAAGAGAAAAATCTAATGTAGAGTTATAATCATGGTTTATGTAATTGCCCCATGAGATAACTGATCTTCATTTCATATATGTCATTTTTGGACATTAGAAAACACAGTTTTGTTGAGAGGTATGACATTTTTACTGTTCTTATACACTCTGAGTTACTAATTTAAATAGATCCTTTTGGTCCAGACTTGCATAACAAATATTTTGAAAATGTCTGGCATTTTTCATCACCAAGGAGCAGCAAAGCGAAGGTGGTGGCTCTCAGCCTTTAGTGTACACAAAATCAACTGGGTGCTTAATAAAAGCTAGATTATACACTCAGCCACAGAAATTGTGGTTCAGTGGACCCAGTCATCTGCATTTCACAATGCACCCCAGACGCTATATGATTCTCATGCAAGAAGACCTAGAATAACCTTTTGAAAAACACTGATGTAGGCGATGAAAAGATATTTTCAGCTGGCTTTATGAGAATTTAGAATTAACAGCAAACTCTTAAGACAATTACTCAGAAACTACCACAAGAAAAAAAATGCAAACTATAATTCTGTGAAATAAACAAATGTTTGCCTCTTTACTATGGCTAGTGAGGTGTGTATCTTTAGGTATTGGTTTCCTGACCAGATCTCAGCCACAACAGAAACATCACCAGGCATTGTAGGGAGAGAAGCTCTGTAGAGTTGCCTTTGAAAGGCACCACATCCCCACTATTACCAGTTTGCTCAGATAAAGAACAGAATGTGTGTTCAGAAATCCCCCACTCTTCCACATGCAGTATTGCCTGGGAGGCAGTCTAGTACCGTGGTTCATAGCAAGGTCTGGAGATCTCAATGATCCAGATTAAATCCTGCTCTACTTAGGTTTCTTTTTTTAAAATATATTTTTATTGATTTCAGGGAGGAAGAGAGAGGTGGAGAGAGATAGAAACATGAATGATGAGAGAGAATCACCGATTGGCTGCCTACTGCACGCCCCTGCTAAGGATCAAGCCTGCAACCTGAGCATGTACCCCTGACTGGAATCGAACCCAGGACCTTTCAGTCTACAGGCTAACGCTCTATCCACTGAGCCAAACCAGCGGATTTCTTGTTAGGTATCTTACTCTCTTTATGCCTCAGTTTCTCTGTTAAGAGATAATGGTACCCACATCACAGGAGTAAAGGATTAAAACATGAGGATGAAAACAAGTTCATTTGTACATTAAAAAAAATCAGAACAGTGTCTAGCACATATTAAATGCTCCATTTGTCCTGGTTGCAATAATTAAGTGGTTGGGGAGTGTGAATACTCCCCATATGTTTAATACATCCACTTCATGGCTGACACAAAGAAATGGCCATCCCTGATTGCCATTAGAGGGCAGTAGAGGGCAACTTATATTTAGGGAGGCACCTCTGAATTGGCCATCTCTCCATCACACTTGCAGAAAGTTGGGGGTCAAACCTTATGTGCCTACCAGCCTGGGGATCCCAACAAAAGAGTCCAAAATGTGTCCAGGAAACCCTAGGGAACACCTACCGTGAAAACAGTGTTCTACCCAGTCGTGACCTTCGCTTGTGGGAATGTGGCCTCTGCTCAGGTGAAACCTGGGCGGGGTCGGATGCAGCCTCCTCTAAGCCCATGCTTGGGTCCTTACCTTGACCAGCTTCCCTGAGGAATGTTCTCCATCCTTGGCTACTGACGCCCAGGAGCAGGCAACAGAAAACGATGATCGTGGAAAGCTTCATCCTAAGACAGAGAGTCAAGCAGACACAACCAAGCATGAAGCAGTTTTGCCTCTTTTTTTGGTCATGTTGACCTACCCAACCTTCCAAAAATAAATTCCACTCCATCTTATATTTCTATATCAATATCTATCTACATATATAGATGAATATATATTCATCGTATAGATGGGTAGGTTGTGCTTCAGTTCTACATGTTCTTCTGACTCGTTAACCTCACAGTGATTTCCTGTATCAGACCATACAATGAGCTTTTTGTACAAACCAGTTTCAATTCCAATCATCCCCTGCCAGCCCTGAATCCCAACTGGACAGGAACTATCCCAAAGGCATTTGGAAGTTTTGTGACTACCCTACCTCTCTGTCACATGAAATGAGTTAAAGAATCCATAATTATTGTAGGATACCTGCTCTATCATCCCTACCTCACACAGAAGACACATATGACAAAATCTCTACCCCCAAAGTATTCCCATCTGGTGAAATCTAATCGTCAGAACAGTAGATTCAGGAGAGATGCAGAGAGCTGTGGTGCAGCACAAGAAAGCTGGTGGAAAAAAGAACTCCAAAGAACCTGGACATGTTGGAAAGTTCTAGCACCTCCCCTTGGCTGTTCGGTGCTGCTGACACCCCTGCTGAAGCTGAGCTGCCTGTGCCGCCGCCTGGGAGCTGTGCCTGGTGCTACATATACTGACGCTTTGCTAGTGGGACAAATGGCAAGAGAGGTTTGAAGCAAAAATTATAATGTGGGAAATTCCTCTTGGTCAGAACCCAGCATCCAGGACACGATGGTTATTTTCCACACACATCTCAGTTTCCCAGATTGTGCAACCTGGCAGCTTTCAGGGATGTAGCAAATTGGGGTTTTCTGCCCATTTTCAGTCTCACACCTGGTGAGAAAGGTAGTTTTTCCCCTAATGTATTGACATTTGCTGTGAAGGGTAAACAATATTAGAAAAGAGATTTGATTGCAGAATGTGAGACTACAGGGCAAGCGGAACAGCAGAATGGGCTCCATTGCAAGAAGACAGCTCAGGATGAAGCTGGGACCCTAGGGTGCAGGAGGAGGGAAGGAAGGACAGACAACCCCCGAAAATAAAACTTCCAGCACCCCCGTAGAGTGGACTCTGCACTGGAAAAGGGAGTCCTCCAGACTCAAGTGTGCTCACCATTGGTTGCTATGGAAGGTACTGTAACCCAGGAACGTTGTACTGTAGTGTAGAAATTTGCTACAATGTTGTGCAGAAATGACACACCATTAAAATGATCAGGAAATGGTCCATTGGCCACTAAGTTGTCAGAATAGAAGAATCAGCAAGGTTGAAGAGAAAGCTGGGGTGCAGCATAAGAATGCTGGGAGGGTGCAACGCTAGAGAATGGCAGTTTCAACCAGAAAAGCCAGACAGGGTTAACTATGGGAGTTTAGTAAAATAATCTTGGGAAGAAATTTCATGCAGTTGCTAACCTTGAGATGGAGTCCATAGTCCACTCACCTGCCCCATCCCTACACCTTCACTCAAAGGGGAAATTTTAAAGGCCTTTGAATTTCCCTAGAGAAGAAAGGCTGATGGATGTGCAACGGGTTAGAGACGAGAGTGGATAGCTCTGGACCGTCCTACACTAAGCTAGAGTAGGGGACAGCAGTAGGGGTCAGAATCAGTCCAGGGACTGCTAAGTCAGAATTTGCCTGTAGTGCTTGATGAGAGAATAGGAATGTGGGCAGTAGTGTGCAGCCAATTTCCAGAGCTTTTATTGCAAAGCTGAAACTTTCTACCCATTAAAGAACTCCTCATCTCCGCCTCCACCCAGCCCCTGGAACCACCATTCTACTTTCTGTCTCTATATTTCAATACTACTCTAAGTATCTCATATACATGGAATCATACGGTATTTGTCTTTTTTGTGGCTGGCTTATTTCACTTAGCTTAATGTCTCAAGGTTCATCCATGTTGTAGCATGTGTCAGAATTTCCTTCCTTTTTTAAAACTGAAGAATATTCTATAAAATGTGTATACCACATTTTGCTTATCCATTCATTTATCAATGGATACTTGAGTTGCTTCCACCTCTTGTCTATTGTGATTACTAGTGTTATGAACATGGTTGTACAAATATCTCTTTGAGACCCTGCTTTCAATTCTTTGGGGTATATACCCAGAAGTAAAATTTCTAGATCATATGATAATTCTATTTTTAAAGCTTTTAAAATTTATTTTTTAAACGTTATTTATTTTTTTATTTCAGAGAAAAGAAGGAAGAGATAGAAACATCAATGATGAAAGAGAATCATTGATTGACTGCCTTCTACAGGCCCCCTTGTGGGAATTGAGCCTGAAACATGTGCCCTGACTGGGAATCGAACCAATGACCTCCTGATTCATGAGCTAATGCTCAACCACTAAGCCACACCAGCTGGGCAATATTCTATTTTTAATTTTTTAGTAACTGCCATACTGTTTTCCATAGAGTCTATGCCATGTTATATTCCTGTCAACATTAGTTATTTTTTTTTAAGAGAGTGGAAGGAAGGGAAGGAGATAGAAAGAGAGAGAAACATCAATGTGAGAGAGAGACACATCCATTGGTTGCCTCCTGCACGCACCCCGACCTGTGGCCTAGGATTGAACCAAGGTACGTGCCCTTGACCGGAATGGAACCTGGGACCCTTTGGTCCACAGGCTGATGCTCTATCCACTGAGCCAAACCGGGTAGGGCTGTTTGTTTGCTTTTATAGTAGCCATCCTAGTGTTCATTACGTAATATTTCATTATGGCTCTTATGTGCATTTTCCTAATGATTAGTGATGTTGAGCATCTTTTCATATTCTTATTGCCATTTGAGTATCGTATTTGGAGAAATACCACAATGAGCATGAGCCCTCTCCCTAGAAGACCTCCCAACTGCAATTAAAAGGGGTTTCTATTTGTTAATTTTTATACTCCCACATTATTGATATGCTGTAACCAGATTAGTGAGGAGATTGTCCAAGAAAGGAGGCTTCACAAAGCTTCTTAGAATTTTGGGAATTGTGGAAAACCTAAGGATTTTGGTCACCAGTGTGTGGCGGCTATGTGCCCCCCACCCCACATTGCTCCTGGATTTAGATGTAGAGTTGTCCTCACTGATAGATAAAACAAGGCCCCCGAGAAAGAGTGCTTGTCTTGGTGTCAGGAAGTGAACTGGAGATCCACTGTTCGAATCCTTGTTCTCTTGAGGCACAGCCTTGATCATGCTTCTTCCCAATCAGGACCTTCCGGTGGCTCCCCTCTGCTTTCAAAATAAAGTCCAAATCCTTGAGCTTGGCAGGTAAGGCCCTCTATGACCTGCTTTCAGCTTCTTAGTTTCAGAGCCTAAGTTTGCCTCTCATCCTGGGTTTTCTGTCTTTTGAACCCACTGTGCACATGGCTCTCTGGTTGTGCCCCTCTGCTCAACCCTGAGATGCCCTTTGCCCCAGTGCCCACCTGCGGAAATTTCACCAGGATCTGTCCCTCTAATTTCTGCAAATCGTTTTTGTGTGTTGTTGGGTCTTTTTTACTGTAAAATACTGATAACATAAAATGTACCATCTTAACCATTTTGTGGCAGAACAAAGGGCTGAAATCTTTGCTCCTGTCAGTAATGGTAACTTCAGAGTGAGGTCAGAGCCACAACCAGCTTTGCCCACCCATCATGTAGAAGAAATCTGGATTCAGGAACTTCCTGGATAACAACACAGACTTACAACACGGAGCTGCTGGGCTGAGATGAGGAGCCTGGGGTTTCCGGACAACCATGGTCTGTGGATCAAATACAGAACACAAGGGAGGCCGGGAAAATCCCCACTTGGTGGTTCTTCCAGAGGCTGAGACAAATACTAACGGGCACAGCTCTGTCCTCAATATGGAGGTTTTCCCAGATTGTGGCTCCCGTCTTGCTCATTCCAGATGGATGATTCTGACTCAATCTGAGTTCAGTTACTGTATTCCCCTGGTGATCGAGGCATATTTACACCTGATGTTTGGAGGCAAAGCCTGGCTCTGGTGACACAGTCTCAGTGCTCTCAGCCCCCTGGCTGTGGAGCTTTTCCCAGTGAACTGCCTGTTTCACGGCCTGAGGCCTGTGCGGCATGCAGAGCCCCAGCTTAGCGGAGCCCTGAGCTTGGCTTAATGCCCTGCTTTCACCATTTTGGAATTTTTAAGAATTTGTGAACAAAGGTCCCACGTTTTTGCTTTGCACGGTTGCCCACATGCTCTGCAAGTGGTCCTGGCTGCCACAGGGGACTTGAGGGAGGTGGAGCCTGAGACGTTGCATTTCTGATGGGACCCGGGTGGTGCTGAAGCTTCTGGTCCCTGACCCCCTCTGAGCAGCAGGGTTCAGTCCGAAGTCAGGAACCTGGCAGGAATCTGAGAGACAGTGCAGAGCCCAGGCCCCTGGCAGGGGATCACTCACCACAAACTTGCATGAAACATAAATTTCTGTATTTCTTAAGCTTCTGTATTTTTCCCCAGCAACTTAGTCTTAATTAACTAAAGGCAATGACGTTGAGCAGTTACACAGCTTGTTCTGTTCTCAGTTTATTTAGACTTGCATAATTTTGGAGAAATGGCTTTCTGTGAGGTGTGCCTGGGAACTGGGCTCCACTGGGTCAGACACCAGCTCCGGTTCTCTGGTTCCCTCCTCCCAGGCTCGTGGGTGCTGATTGGCATGGCCTTCACGCCCTGGGGATTGGAGATGGAGTGTGGAATTAGAGGAGACGACACTATTCGGACTTTCAGCCCAGACCAGGCAGTGCAGCCCGGTCTACACACACAGTTCAGCTTTGAAGTTTAGGGCCAACCCCTTGCTAACAAAAACTTGCTGATCGCCATGGCCTAGTGGCTGGGTTGGTTGGAGCGCCATCCAGTACACCAAAAGGTTGCAGGTTCGAGTCCCAGTAGGGCATATACCTGGGTTGCAGGTTCGATTGATGTTTCTCCCTTCCCCTTTCTCTAAAACTAGTAAAAACATATTCTTTGGTGAGGATTTTTAAAAAGTTGCTTGTCATTATTATCAGAACTTATCTCCATTGGTGACCTTGTGGCTCATATTGTCCTTGGATCCTCTCACCATAATGGCCATCATTTTACCCCAGCTTCTAAGAAACTACTTTTTTTTTTTTTAAGGTTGAAATGACTTTTTAAAATGATTTTTGGTTGTCTGCACTTGAAGCAAAGTTTGTCCCACAAAATTCTTTAGGCACAGTATGGTAAAACTGCTGCCAGAAATAACATAAAGACTTGCCTTTTATCTCTTGTGAGTCCAGTTTCTGAGAGTTGCGTGAGGGCTTCTCTCTCTGGGGCTGGTCAAAGTTTACTGATCTCTCTTACTGCTTCATGGCAGTACCACTGGGTGAGATGGCTTGTTTGCTGCACACCATCACTCTGTAGTATGTATCGTCGAGCTCTGTCCACATCTGGCAAACTGAACCGTCTCATTATCAAAGCATTCATTTCTGGGAACCACTCTGTGGGCAGACCTACTGGGGACCAGCTCATCAGGCACTAGCCTTCACAGCAGTGGCAGGAATGCTAGATGGTGTAGCGAAATGAAAAGTGGTCTTAGAAGCTATGGAGCGTTTAACTGCCTGCTGTGCAGGGAAATTACTTTTTTTTTTGGTAAGATAACAAAAACAAGTTATTTTAAGCATAATATTACATGGTGTGTAGCAGGTATAACTTTGCTGCCAGGAATGCCACCATGTCCCTAACCCTGTCCTAGCCCCATAGCATTTCCTATGCCTCACCTGGCACTGGGCTCCAGGTCAGGGTCCTCTGAGGTGGCTCTGTCTGTGTGGGGTCACAGGGTTCATGGCTGGTTCATTTCACAAGTCCATGGTATTTACATTTCTCTGTCCTTCCCAGTTGCACCTACCTCCCTCCCCTCTTGGCTGACCAGTGCAATTTCCTCTTCTTGCTTTTATTCTCAGCCTGAGATTCCATCAGTCCCTTCATTCCTGAGAGAATGTACTGTGTCCACACCTTGGGGAGGCGTGTGCTATTCTGTAGGCTTCAGAAAGGCACAGGGTATGTGTATCAGACAAGGCTATGCACCCCTTCAGACGCTCTGCCCCTGGGCGTTTCCAGCCACTGCTACAGCGGGGAGTTCCACGCGGCTTTGATCCTTCTCATGCAGGGCAGCCTGACAGCACCTGGCTTTGAGGCTGCTCCATGACTTTGTACATCCCGCCCCAGGAAAACTCACTGGGCACTCACACGTGCACAGCAGTGAAATGTAAGCAAGTGAACATTCGAGGGCCCGCCCCTGACAATGGCGATGGAAGCCGGTTGATAGGTGCTTGTATTTCACTCCCGGGGATCGTGCTGGGTCACTTTCTACTCTGTCCCTCGGAAGTTCCTGGTGGGATGAGCTCCAGCTCTGAAGCTTTACTCGTGTCTGACTCTATAATACGTCCTCATGTTGGCCTTGCTCTGGCCCTGGGTGGCTCCCAAGTCTGTCACTCCTGCTCCCTGGAATGGTTTCCCAATGAAATAGCTGGGAACCTGGGCTAAGAACTGTTAGGTCAGTGGTTCTCAACCTTCTGGCCCTTTAAATACAGTTCCTCATGTTGTGACCCAACCATAAAATTATTTTCGTTGCTACTTCATAACTGTAATGTTGCTACTGTTATGAATCATAATGTAAATATCTGATATGCAGGATGGTCTTAGGCGACCCCTGTGAAATGGTTGTTCGACCCCCAAAGGGGTCGCGACCCACAGGTTGAGAACCGCTGCGTTAGGTGGTGATGGGAGAGGGAATGTGGTGAAGTGGGAGAATCTCCTTTTTGGCGGGGGGGGGGGGGGGGTGATTTATTACCTGGACTTAATCTGTTATCCAAGATTAAGGCTGTGTTGTCTCTCCCCAAACACAAAGGCTTCCTTACCCTCCCCCACTCTGGTGTCCGCAGATCCCCTCTGCTGAACCCCTTGACCTTCCTGCTTGCAGATGAACCCAGCTCATGACTCGTTGAAGAAAATACTAAAGGATCTTCCATCTCTAATTTCTAGGCAACCCTCCAACTCGACTGGGGTACAGGGGAGGATGACATGTCCCCACCTACCCAATAGTGAGAGACCCAAGGGCCTGAAATATCAAGGGGATAGCCCACCTCATGGTCCAGGCAACCTGATGCCCATAGAGGGTCCAGCAACTGACACTACCTCCCATTTTGAGCTTCCTTAAGACCATAAACGTAAGTGTATTATGCTAAGTGAAGTAAGCCAGTCAAAGAAAGACAAATACCATATGGTTTCATTTATACGTGGGAGCTAATATACAAATAAACTAACAAAATAGAAACAGACTCATAGATACAGAGAACAGACTGACAGCTGTCTGAAGGGAGAGGATTGGGGACTGGGTAACAAAGATGAAAGGATCAAGAAAAAAAAAGCCCTGATAGTCAGAAAACAGTGCAGTATGGTTATTACCAGAGGGAAGGAAGGTGGGGGCAGGTAGAAGAGGGTAAAGAGGAAATAAATGGTAATGGAGACTAGACTAGGGGTGGTTGACACACAATACAATATACAGATAATCTATAATAATAAAAGCATAATATGCTAATTAGACCAGACAGCTGACTGACCTTCTGGATGTCATTCTGGACATCCTTCTGGAAGAAGCTGTAGTGGCGGGGGGGCGAGGCAGAGGCAGTTAGGGGTGATCAGGCAGGCATGCAGAGTGGTTAGGGGTGATCAGCAGACAGGTGAGCAGTTAGGGGTGATCAGGCAGGCAGGCAGAGTGGTTGGGGCAATCAGGCAGGCAGGTGAGTGGCTAGGGGCAATGAAGCAGGCAGAGTGGTTAGGGGCAATCAGGCAGGCAGGCAGGAGAACGGTTAGGAGCCAGAGGTCCCGGATTGTGAGAGGGATGTCCAACTGCCGGTTTAGGCCTGATCCCTCCTGCACCCCCCCATGCACGAATTTTGTGCACCGGGCCTCTAGTGTATTATAGAATTTTACACTTGAAACCGATTTAATTAACCAATGTAACCCCAATAAATTCAATAAAAAGGTAGATTATGGCTTTTAAAAAGGTAGATACCACATGCAATACTGCCCTGGCGGGTTTGGCTCAGTGGATAGAGTGTTGGCCTGCAGACTGAGGGGTCCCAGGTTCGATTCCAGTCAAGGGCACATGCCCAGGTTGCGGGTTCGATCCCCAGTGTGTGTGTGGGGGGGCATGCAGGAGGCAGCCAATTGGTGGTTCTCTCTCATCATTGATGTTTCTGTCTCTCCCTCTCCTTTCCTCTCTGAAATCAATAAAAATATGTATTTTTAAAAAGCAATACTAAAATAAAATTATATATTCCTTAAATAGTGATACATGACACAAAAAAAACAAGAACCTCATAATCATTCTACATTTCAGTGGAGGGGAGGAGGCATGGTGACTATAGGACATTCTCGTGTTAGTAGGGGGTCCGTGTTGTAGTAGAAAGAGCCCCGATTCTAAGGTCAGAGAGAACTGGGTTTAAACCCAGCTTCCAGAACGCCAAGGCTGTGTGGCCTCCATAAGTATATTAATTTCTGCGGGCCTCCATTTCCCTCTTCTGAAAAGGGACGGTAATTCCCAGGTAGCGGGGTAGTCGAGGATCATTGGTCATACAGCAGGTGCTCAAGTCTTGTTTACCTTCCCAGGGGCACCAGTGGACAGTCTCTGAGCACAGATAAGACTGTCGCTGCAGCCTGGGGGACTGAACACGCGCTAATGAATGGAAGTGACTGAGCCTTTCCTTGAATTTGTGACATGTAGACTGTAACCCTGAACTTGCTGACCCTCATATTGCCTGTGGGTTGGCTGGCAGGAACCTCAGTTGTGCTCTGGCAATCTGTTCATCTCCTCTTATAAGGACACTAATCCTATCAGACTAGGGCTCCACTCTTACAACTTCATTTAATTTTAATTACTTCCTTAATCCCAATACAGCCTCCTAGAAATTAGGACATCAACATAAATTGAGGGTGGGGGACATAATTCAGTCATTAGTGAAGCAGGGGGTCCCTCGGGGGTGAGGATGACGGAGCCCCAACGCGCTTGGGCGTCTGCATGCACGACTCCGGGGACCAGGTTCAGTGACGCAGATCCGTTTTATTGTGGAACTACAGGGGTATATATAGCATGAGGGGACCAAACAGAGGGAGACACGTTGCTATAGGCGACCAATGGCTGAAAGGCTGGGGTACTGTGCACGTGGCTCTAGGAGTTAGTTCAGGCGGGCATTGCTACTTCCTGGTGTGCCGAGGAAGCATGTCATGGTGGAGTGTGCTCACACCATTGCATCAGCCGCAGCGCTGAGACATACTTCCCGAGCTCTAATACAATTAGCACTGCCCCTTCCACCGGCGGGTTCCAGGAAGTTCAGCAGCTTTCTTCCTCCTGCCGCCACCTGCACTGCATCCAAGTGCATTGGCAGGAACCCAGCCGCATTCCCAGGGAGTTCAACTACATCCTGGGTAGTTTCTGCCAAGTTTCATGGGCACCTCATGGGGAAGTTCTTGTTTGTCAGCTCTGGTTTCTGACACCTAGCAATCGTTATCAGCCTTCCGATGGGCTAGAGACTTTCCAATGAGATCTACATCTCAGCCCTGTGGAGCACCCTTTCTCAAATTTATTCCTTCTTGTATTCTTTGCTCCTTCGTAGTTAATACTATTAGTAATTAATGGTCCTGCATCAAAATTTCTCTTCACTATCAGTTCCACAATGTGAGGTAGTTAAGGTGAAGAAGCTGTGAGGAAATATTCACACATGAGAGGGCATTGCATCTGCATTTAGGCTCGAAATAAGGCAATAAAAACAGAGTAGAGGGAACTCCTTTGAGGCATGTCTTAGGTGGCACAGGCAGAAATTAGTTAATAATTGGATTTTCGGATGCTGCTGAGAAAAGTTGGTAGATTCTGGAGCAGGATCCCATGGACCAGTCCTCCCAACACTGTGTCCTCTACCCTCAGACAGAGACCACTGCCCTAACTGGTTTGGCTCAGTGGATAGAGTGTTGGCCTGCGGACTGAAGGGTCCCAGGTTCGATTCCAGGAAAGGGCATGTACCTGGGTTGCAGGCACATCCCCAGTAGGCGGTGTGCAGGAGGCAGCTGATGAATGTTTCTTTTTCATCGATGTTTCTAACTCTCTATCCCTTTCCCTTCCTCTCTGTGAAAAATCAATAAAATATATTTAAAAAAAAAAAAAGACAGAGACCACTGAGGGATAAAAGTCAGGGGACTAAGACAAGGCCCTGGGGACTGAGATGGTGAGAGACACCATTGACAGGGAGTGAGTAGAAGCAAAAATGTAACCAAGAAACCCGGAGAGAGGAGCAGGTCTGACTCAGGGAAAGGTGTCTAGTAGGGTGTATGCACTGTACAACGCTAAGATTGTCCCCTACACCCAAACACACAGGCACAGGCTTGATCTTCCCATGGGTGTCCATCCATCACCCTCAACACCAAACGAGTGGTTCTTATACCAAAATATTACACAAAATTTTCAACATTCAAACTCTTGAGCATTTATTAGACAGATATCATGTGCCCTCTGTTAGCATCGGGGGATGTAGAACTCAATGACTTGGGGTCCCTGCCCTTAGGGGCCTCACAGCCCCGTCTCCTGAGAGCAGAGAGAAGGAGCTCAGTACTTGGCAGGCAGGCCGGGAGGTCTGAAGCGATTGGGGTCTTTGCCACTCCGGCCCCATCTGTTGGCTTCCTGGTCGGCAATTCGGTCCGCCAATCCATGACCGCTGTCTCCATGCTTAAGAAGGTCAGTGAGTCTTGGATAAGTCTCTCTGGCATCACTGGAATGGAAGAGGGCAGGTAGGAGGTGAATCAGGGGCTGAGGAGAAGCAGCCCCAGCCTCCCCTTTCCAAGGGATTAATGACTCTGAGAGGAGCCTGGAATGAGGCTAAGCACTGTTCCTGCCTGGGCACAGCCCACTCAGCCCCGGGGTGACCCCCTCCCACTGGGAGAACAGCACCCATAGGGGAGAGTGGGAATCAGTCCTTGGCCCTTAGTTTCTCTTTTGTGGGACATGCTCACAAGCCATTCTCTGGCTCTGCTGACAGCCCAGGCCCTGCGCTGGGCAGGGATGGAGAAGGTAGAAGGAAGAACATGAGGAGGAGCCCACAGCCCCAACAGAGTCCTTCTCTAGGGCCTACACCATCCTGATCCTCAAAGTCAGCCAAGCTCTGCTCACCCATCCAGCATCCCCAGGAGCCAGGTTACCTGATCACTTTAGCAGCCCAGGCACCGCCAGGTCCCCTTTGGGCAGCGTCATAGTTCCCCCGGGCGTGGAAGTATTTGTCTGAGTTTTTGTAATTGGCTTCTCTCATGTCAGAGTAGGCTCTCACCATGTCTTTGGTTCCTGGGATGGAAAGGACATGGCACAGAGATATGAGGTGAAATATCTGAGAACTGTGACACCCTTTAGAGAAGAATTAAGGGATGAAAATGGACCACTGACTCAATATCACCCAGTGGTCACAGCACCCTGGAGACCACAGGTTGAGAAGAACATTCTCCAGGCTGAGTTGGCTTCCCCAGGTGACTCTAAGGAGAGACATTTCGGTGGGGGCACAGCTAGGTTGTACCTGGTGGTCTGATGCCTGTCATGCTATCTGTGGGCTCCAGCTCACTGAGGCCTCTGGGGCATATGTTTAAAGGAGACAGGGAGGCCAAACATTACAGAACAGGATTTCAATGTCAGCACTGCTGAAATTTGGGGCCAGAGAATTCTTTGTGTTCAGGGCCTTCCTGAGTAAGGTGGGAGGCTCCCCAGCATCCCCACATCTCTGCCCAGTAGGTGCAGCAGCCTATCCCCATGTGACAACCAGCAGTGTTTCCCACATGGCCACATGTCCCCGGGGCACCAAGGGGCTCAGGATCAAGAACGTCTGGTATATGGAGGAAGCTACATAGGCTAGTGTTCAGGGGACTCGCTGAGCCTGGTGGTGACATGGGAAGCAGATTGTGAGAAAGGCACAAGGGAACAGCACTTCTGCCTGATGCCTAAGAATCGGATTCTTGCAGACAGAATGCAGGGAATCCTGAAGTGAGTCCCTCTGGGGTCCCCGCTGGGGTGCCTGCCCAGCCTGGGCGAGGGGCTGATGGCTGTTTGCAGGCTGGCCATGCCCCCCAGTGACCCAGGCCCTCAGCCCCTCCTTCAGCAGCAGCCAGGCACACCAGGAGAGTTGGTCGCCCTAAATTGCATGGAAGTGCTGAGTTCCTAGAGGGGGCTCAATGGATGTTACTGGTTGCCTTTTGGTCAGTTAAAAGGCTGGAAGAGGCCCTAGCCAGTTTGGCTCAGTGGATAGAATGTCAGCCTGGGGACTGAAGGGTCCCAAGTTCAATTCCGACCAAGGGCACATGCCTGGGTTGCAGGCTCAATCACCAATAGGGGGATGCAGGAGGCAGCTGATCAATGATTCTCATCATTGATGTTTCTATCTCTCTCTCTCTCTCTCTCCCTTCCTCTTTGAAATCAATAAAAATATAAAATAAATATTTTTTAAAAAGTTTGGAAAAGGGTAGGAAACAGACTAAAGCAGGGGCAGTGTACCTGACTATAGGAAGCCCCAGCAAGAGCTAAGTTGCAGGTCTCACTAAACTACCCAGTTAGGAAATGGAAGGGAGGGAGAAGCAAGAGAGGGGGCGAGGGGAGGAGGGGAAGAAAAGATGGATAACTTTAATCATACTTTGTGCAGTTGCTCTGAGGGAAATTGTATACCATTTCAATACCTATTGAGTCTTCTAGTCAAACTTACCTTTCACCTGGGAATGATTGTCCTTTCTCTAGTAACTGATTGAAATAAGTCCTGCGGTTTTTCCATGTGTTTGATGAAAAGCTCCCAAAACACCCAGCACATTCTACCACAGGGGGCAACATAAACTAATACAATAGCCCCAACCCTGAAGGGCTCTCAGGTGAAATCCTAGTGGCCTTGGGTTCCATCCCCCATACCCCGCAAGAGACTTTACCGTCATAAGCCTGCTCAGCGAAATCAAACAAGCCCAGGCTGCTGACTTCCAGGGCCAAGCAACAGAACACGAGGCTGGTGAAAAGCTTCATGGTGCTGAAATGAAAGGTGAGGGTCAGAGAGATGCAGGCAAGATTGGCACACCTCCTTTGGGATTTGTATGTCAAAGACAGCCCGGCTGTGCATTTCCATTTGTTCTCAGAGACGCTGGCTGCCCATCTAGGAAACATTGCAGTAGGACCTCACTCAGAGCCACGGTCCTCGATTCTGAACCCATCAACCCTGAACCCAAGACTGTCTAGGAGTCACCAGGTGGCACTGAGGGAGCAACAGAACAGTTAGGACCAAACCCCCTGAGCAGCCTGTTATGAGACCAGAAGCATTACCCTGTGCACTCGGCCGGCACAGATCACATGCAGCACAAATGCAGAAGAGAGTAATTATTTTAAAAGAATGTTTTCTCTTGCTTGAAAGAGAAAACAGAGTAAGGTGTGTAGAGCAGGCCCTGCTGGGAGTGGTCCCTCACCTGGTCTCTGGTGGAGCCCAGCTGCTGGTCCCTGCCTGCTGGGGACAGCTGGCTGCTATTTATTGATGCTGAGCCCTCCCTGCTGGAGGAGGGGGGTGGGAGAGAAGCCAGATTTGGCACCTGTGGAAAGTCCCTCTGGATCATTTCTCTTAAAAAGGTACAAAGGACACTTATTGGACAGCAGTGGTTGTCTTCATGCACAGGTCATTTCCTCATTGTGTAACCCTGAAGAAACACAGTAGACTCGCTCTGCCCCAAAGCCACGGGTCAGGGGTGCCTCTGCTGTCAAAGTTGAAGGGGCTAAGGCAGGGCCCCCTGGATGTGGAGAGGAAGGGTGAGGGGCTCCAGGATGGGGCACCCAGGCTGTTGGAAGATGTGCAGTTAGGGGCCGTCTCCTCCAGCCAGGACCTTGCCTTACTTGTCATTCCCTCAGGATGGTCTCTGCATGGTCAGATGGTAGATGTGTCAGAAATGAAATCCCTTTTGAGTTCATATCTAAAGCCCTGAGCTTCAAAACTGACAGTTAGCTCACCAAATCTCCCAGGTGCCCTGGAAGGTACTTCCACCACAAACAGGCCTGCTCAGCTGGCTCAGCCATGAGGAAGTGTATTATCTGAGCGGGCTCCCTTATGTTATTCCAGGAACTCTGCATGGTGACATGTGGTTACTAGACTTATGGTGACCACATTATAAGGTATCTAAATGTCTAATCACTATACACCTCAAACTAATATAATATTATATGCCAACTACACTTTAATTTAAAAAAATCTTTCATTAATAAATAAAAATAATCTGGCTTCCTAGTTGTGGGCAATCAAGTGGTGGGACCTTTGCTTCCGCTCACCCCGCCTCATAATGGGAGAGGAAGCGTTTAGATGCCAGGAACTATCAGAGCCTGGGGCAGGCTGCTCCACAATATCCCACAATGGTGTATTGATTCCTTTGAATTAAAGTCACTTGACAAGCAGCCAATGCAGAAAGGGATGCCAACCCTGCCTTATCTCCCTGGATGCAAAAATAAATCTCCCCTGTACAAGGTACCCTCCCTGCTCCAGGGGGCTGAGAGAGACACCCTTAACGCCAGAGTTCAGGAGAGCCTGTACATACAAACCCTGCTACTTCTTTACTAAATTATTACCCCAGCCCTAGCTGGTTTGGCTCAGTGGAGGTTCCCCATGTCTGAGCGGCCTGTGTGAAGCTGAACTTGACCTCAGGAGCACCATCATCACGCTTTGTGGTCAATAATGGCTCAAAGCTGATTAATTTCTTTCAATAAGTATAATGAGAGAATCTGTAGTTTAAATTTAAATATTACGTTTCAGCACTTCTAAAACACACATGTTTTGATTATAAATTTCTGAAATTAGGACGTGTCTTACATTCACTAATGACCAGGCTATACTAATGAAATAGTTGTCATTTGCTTTAGGAAAACTTATAAATTTATGTAGGTTTTCCTTTTTGTTTATATACATGAGAGTGATGTAAGATAAAAATCTATGTCTAAGTGGGTCCAAGAGAATTTTCTCAATAAATGTGGAATGAAAATTCTGAGTAATAAGAAACCATTATGTCTTAATTGAATTAACAGCAATTTTTTCCTTGGCGGTATGTAAATAATGATGCGTTTTTTAGTCCTGGTGTCTTAGAGAAATACCGTGTGTCTGTCCTTGTTCTCCCTCCACTAGTTTCCCAGTGTTTTGTGCTAACTTACCCCTCTGATAGTCAGCACAGTGGAAATTCCAAGTATTTATTTTCTCCCAAGGCTTTTCATCGTATACCATGATGACTAATACAGTACTTTATTACACTTTAGGGTCCTAAATTTTTTTCTATGAGAGAACATGTAAAGCATTTCAAGAGAAAATAAATTTATATGATAAAATAAAATTATGTTATTTTTGTTTGTATGGTAGTAGATATTTTGATATGGATTTACATCACTACTGTAAAGTGACTCATTACCATGTCCTGCAAATCAAAAATTGTATCAATCATGCATGCTTTCTCCAACTCCCAAATCGTCCACCCTGATCTGTCAACTTCTAAGCTATACTTCTCTACTTCATTCATCTCAACAAGTATTTAGTAAGTGTATATACTACATGGGAGGTGCTGTGACAGGTACTGTGGATACAGGGATGACATACAAAAAGACAGACGTTCCTTTTCCCTTGGGTTTCCTGCCTACGTGCCCTAAAGTCAGACAAGCAAATGAGCCAACGCAGTGGAGTGTGACGAGTTCAGGAACATCAAGTACAGCAACAGCAAGCACAGCTGGACTCCCACAGGTCTCCTGTCCTCCCTCTCAAATGGTCTCATCCCCTGACCTCACTCTCAATATCCTTTTCCCTTTCTCAGAGCAAGAGACGTTCCTGCTTGCTTTGGGGTTAACCATCCCCTGTGGGCTTAAACATACTGCCTCTTGGGTCCCGTTGAATCTGGTGTTATTCCCCTTTCTTTATCTTTAGTGTCTCCCTCTTTATTAGCTCCTTATAACTATATTGACCTATTAGGAAAGAAAACCATTTTATTAGTAACTAACAAATTAATCCAATCATTCATTCACTCAATAAGCATTTGTTGAGATCCATTATATGCCAGGCACTGGCACGGTACTGGATATTTATGGGTGAACAAGACAGAAATGGTCACTTCTCTCATTGATTTTATACTCCAGGGAAGAAATTGTACCAGAAGGTAATCTAAACAAAAATCAGAAGAATAACCAAAAAATTAATAAAATAATCCCACTTACAGAAATTGTTAAGAAGGAAAGACTACACAGGATAAGCCTGCCAGGGTGATCAGGGAAGGTATCTCTTAAGAAAGAGTGACTTAGGAAAGACCCACAAGACTAGAGAGGTCCAGCCATGTCAACAGCAAGCAGAAGAGTGTCCTGGGTAGAGGAAATGCCTTGTGCAAGGCTCAGTGGCAAATAAGAGCTTGGTTTGCTGGTGGGATTTGAGGATTGTAAGCATGAGTGGGTGTGCCATCAGGTGATGCTGAAGGGTTTCAAGAACAGATAACACTGTGTTGTGTAGGCCAAGATAAGGACTTGGATTTTATTGTAAGGGAAATTGGAATCCACTGAACGATTTTAAGCAAGAATTTTAAGAGAAGTGATCTGATTATTACTGTATGCTAGACTGAGAGGTAGGTTAACTACATGTTTTGTTTTGGTAGGACATTCTAGATTAACCCCTGTGGGCTTAATCTAGAATGGATTAATTATTAATAATGCCACTTTTCATTCTGGAAAAGGAATTGGTTTGGATGATATATTATATGACTAGTTAGACGGCTACTGCATTAAGCCTAGTGAGAAATGATGTGGCCAGTAGCATGGATGTACATGGGATAGTGCCGATGATTACAGATGGATTTTGGAAGTAGAATCAGGACTTGCCAGTGGATTGGATATGAAAGTGAAGGGAAGGGATGGATCAAGCACATTCTCCAATTTCTGGAGTGAGCAACAGGGAGAATGGTCCTGTCATTTACTGAAGTGGAGAAGCCTACTAGGTGAAAGCTCTGGACTGAAATGAGAGTTCACTTTGGGACATGTTAAGTTTGAGATCTCTGGAAGCTGTCCAACCAGACATGTCAAGAAGACCATTGGATATACAAGCATGGAGCTCAGAAAGGAGGTTCTGAGGTGGCGATATAATTGAAGAGCCACCAGCAAATAGATACTATTTACATTTGTTTGAGTGTATCCTATATAATAAAAGGGTAATATGCAAATTGACCCTAATAGCAGAACGACTGGGAATGACTGGTCACTATGACACACACTAACCACCAGGGGGCAGACACTCAATGCCGGAGCTGCCTCCTGGTGGTCAGTGAGCTCCCACAGGGGGAGCTCTGCTCAGCCAATAGCCAGGCTGATGGCTGCCAGCACAGTGGTGGTGGCAGGAGCCTCTCCCGCCTCTTCAGCAGCATTAAGAATGTCCAACTGCAGCTTAGGCCTGCTCCCTGCTGGCAAGTGGACATCCTCTGAGGGCTCCTGGGCTGCCTGAGGGATGTCTGACTGCCAGCTTAGGCCCGATCCCCTGGGGAGTGGGCCTAAGCCAGCAGGTGGACATCCCCTGAGGGGTCCCAGACTTCGAGAGGGCATAGGCCGGGCTGAGGGACCCTCCCGAGTGCACAAATTTTTCTGCACTGGGCCTCTAGTAGAGAAATAAAAAGTGAGAGCCCAGAACAAAGTCTGAGGACACTTAGAGTTTGGAGGAGATGAGGTAGACCCAGCTAAAGAGATGAGAAGGAAAGTAGTCCTGGCCTGAGTTTCTCAGTGGTTAGAGATTCAGCCCAGGCACCTAAAAAGTCTCAGGTTTGATTCCTGGTCAAGGGCATGTACCCGGGTTGCAGGTTCGATCCTGGCCCCAGTCAGGTTCTCTGCAGGAGGCAACCAATAGATGTGTCTCTCTCACATTGATGTCTCTCTCTCTATCTCTCTTAACGCCCCCCTCTTCCACTCTCTTTAAAAATCAATATCTTCAGGCCTGGCCAGTGTGGCTCAGTGGTTGAGTGTCAACCCATGAACTAGGAGGTCAGGGTTCAATTCCCGGTCAGGGCATATGCCAGGATTTGGGGCCTGATACCAGTAGGGGGCATGCAGAAGGCAGCCAATTAATGATTCTCTCTCATCATTGATGTTTCTATCTCTCTCTCCCTCTCCCTACATCTCTGAAAT
Source organism: Myotis brandtii (assembly GCF_000412655.1). Classification (NCBI taxonomy): domain Eukaryota; kingdom Metazoa; phylum Chordata; class Mammalia; order Chiroptera; family Vespertilionidae; genus Myotis; species Myotis brandtii. The sequence goes on from NW_005371138.1 coordinate 2,695,569, forward strand.
CAATAAAAACATATTTTTAAAAATATATATCCTCAGGTGAGGATTAACAAAAAAAATAGAAAAAAAGAAACACCAGGAGAGTGTGATATCACATTGTTTGCGGGTAGTTTTTATCGCGCGCTAACAGGTGGCTCTACTACTTACAGTCAACGTAAAACGTATAAATACGTTTCCCGCATACAATGAGATATTATAAA
>NW_005371138.1:2697665-2703691 GCF_000412655.1 Myotis brandtii
GCCGCCCCCCCCCCCCCCCCCCCCTTTAAAATGTATTCTACTCATTCTCTTCTTTGATAGAATCACTGGAGAGAAAGCAAGTACAATTTGTAGACACCAAGAGGAACCAACTCCTCATAGGGACTTTCATAAGTCCTCTTCCTTTGTCACTTATGTATTCTGTCTTCTGGGAAGGGCCACTCTTAGAACAATAGACAGTAGTGGCAGCCAGCTATTTTCACTTGTTTCTGATGGAAAATAAAGCCATCCTTTCATGGTGATATAGAATCTCCAGCCCTTAAATGGATGTCCCAAGAGACTCTATGAGTCAGTGAGTCCTGGTTTTCTGGGACAGTCTCAGTGACTATTGTCCCAGCCTAATTGTTAATAGTGACACCCCTTTTTCACTCTCAAAAATGACCTTGTTTATGTAGTGAATTAGATAGTACCCCTCCTCTAATAATCATGTGTGACCAAGCAGTTGAGAGGCCCAAGAGACCTCCATTTGCCTGATACAATTAATTTAAGTTAAAGAATAGGTCACCAAGGCTACTAAGTGTCAGGAAAACAAAATAAAAAAATTGAAAAGTCCCACAAGATACCATGACCAAGAATGGCACCTGAGGACTAAGTCCCAGACTTCATTCAGTAGGAAGAACGGTGAGCAGTTCCATGAATATAAAATGAGGAAGGTAATGTTACTGGCTTCATAGGGTTGTGGTCAGGATGAAATGGTTAATGCTGAAAGGAGTTTGGATCTGTTCTGGGCACAAGTAATGTTACCACAAATTTTAGTTCTTGTGAATTAACCAAGAAAATTCTTAATTTATTCTTTGCAGAAGTCAGAAAGAGTAATTATGTGTTATTACAGTAAGACATTATTAATACATTAATAAATAAGATTACCAATCAGAATGACAGATTTAAAGATTAAGCTTTCATTTTATAGGACATAAAAATGTTTTATTTTACATGACATACCCCCAACATTAATGTGTGCTATGTCCACCAAAGTACATGTACACCAGCGTTACTGCAGACTTACCCATAACAGTCTAAATTTAAAAAGCCTTGAAAGGGCGAGGGCTACGCCCTCCATCTTGCCCCGAATCCTCCATTTTTGGGCAGCAGCCATGTGCTCAGCAAGGAGCTTCTTCCCGGAAGCCCAAGCCTCTGCTAGCCATGCCTAGGATTTCTTTAAACTAATCAATGACAATCAAGGGAAGTGGGCGCCATAGATACGACCACATCCTGTGTAACAAGACACCGACTTGCGCCTGGCCAATCGGCAGGGCCCACAGTCCTCTCTCCTCCCCTTACTCCAACCCCCCTACAAAACCCCTCTACCCACAAAGCTCTCTCACTCTCGCATCCTGCCGCTGCGTCGGTAAGGAGGGTAGAGGAGCCAAGCCCGGGCTTGAATAAAAACTCTTTTCTTTTGCATCAGACACAGCTGGCTCCCTGATGGTCTTTTGGGGATCCGGAAATCAGGGCATAACAGCCTAACTATCCAACCACATAGAATGGGCTAGTAAAGCATGGTATCCTTATACAATGGAATACTATGCACCAATGAGCAAGAGCAAACTATTGATATAAGCAAAAATGGATGAATGAATCTAATAGATATAATGTTGAGTGGAAGAAAGCCAGATACAACAGAAATTTTTTTTTAATTTCTTTTATTTGAAGATCAAAAGCGGGCAAAACTAATCTATAGTGATGGAGGTCAGAATGGGGCTTGCTTTTGGTGGGGATCTTACCTGGCAGAGGGCAGGAGGCATCCTCTGGTGTGCTGGAAATACAATACATCTTCATCTTATGGTAGGAACATGGGCTTTTAGACATACAAAAGTTCACTGCGTGTGTAAGTTTTATTTCAATGAAAAAAAGTTTAAAAATGAGATTAGTGGGCCCTAGCTGGTTTCACTCAGTGGAAGGAGCATCAGCCTTTGGACTAAAGGGTTCTGGGTTCAATTCTGGTGCAGAGAACATACCTCGGTTGCAGGCTCAATCCCCTGCCATGGTAAGGGTGGGTGCAGGAGGCCGCCGATAGAGGTGTCTCTCTCACACAGATGTCTCTCTCTCTTTGTCTCTCCCCATCCCTTCTACTCTGTCTAAAAATCAATGCAGAAAATATCCTTGGGTGAGGATAAGATTAGTGGGAAAATAGATGCTGAAAGCACACGTAAGTCAGGAAGAGCTACCAGTGCCTAAATTGCTCAATCAATAAATATTTACTGAGTCCTGCTAGTACATACATGTCAAGGATTTCTTTAAACTAACTCATTTGGAAAAAAGAAAGATCATGATGTCTTAATTTTTCTTTATGTGCTTTGTTCTATGGAGATTTTCCTAATAATTTCATATACTTGGTATTTGATGATTCTATCCAATAGTCTCTCTCTGTCAGGGCATAAGGACTGTTCTTTCTGTGATGGCTGTTTGACATTCATTCCATGTTTCCCTGATAGATGGGGCATTTTCTCCAAGTACCTCTCACTAGGTGGTAGCAAAACCTGACACAGCTGTTCTCATTGGTATTATACAGAAAATAATCTGAGGCAATTGTTCAGAGGGCTGATTCCTAGCTCCACTCCTCCTCCAGGATCCTGGCTCAATAGCTATGAGAGGAGGCTCAGGAATGCACCCTTTCTACAACTTTCCAGCAAAGTGAAATGTGGGTGGACCATACACCATATTCTGACCTAAATGATCCAAGGGAGGAGAAGATAGCCTTCATTGTGTGCAGAAGTACTTAGCCACTGCCCCACAACACTTTTTCGAAACTAGTACACAGAGAATATCATAAAGAGCAACAACACATGAAGTTGAAAGTGCAGAAAAATTGAATTTGTCAAATTTCAATGGAAAATTGATAAAATATTCAATTGCCAAATTAATAAGATCAGCTTCAGTTCCACATGTAAGGAGCGTGGAAGTCACCACTTCATCCTAACAACAAGCAAAAAGCTGAATACAATGAAAAATCAAATCTTCTTGTATTCATGGAAGAGGTGAGGACACAGGGCACTGCCCCTGCAATTGGAGACAGATGGATCCAGGGATCCAGGCTCACTGGAGTTCGGGAGCTGAAACCCCAGACTCTCTGGGGGTGGGTCGCAGGCCTCAGTCATTTTTAATGTGTCCAGGTGATTCCAGCAGGTAGCTGGGAATGGTGACCTCTGAGCTTTGTAATTGGCTTCTCTCATGGCACATGGCATATATTTAAAGGAGCCTGAACTAGAATTGGTGAATTGCTGGAGGCTCAGTGGGGATAACTCTGAGAGTTAAAACCTCTAGGGGGACTCAGTTATAGGGGGTTCTCTACAATATTGAGAGATTTACCTTCAGGAGCTCAACCAGGTTCTCACAAAAAAATATCTTAGAAAAAAACCCTCTGTCTTCCAGCAGGGGGTGCACTCTGATCTTAACCGGGCCTGCCCTCAGGGGAAACTGTATGATGTGTCTAACTGACCTGGGGAAGGGAAATAACCAACTCCAGCCCACTCTAGTTATCCTGTTCCACTCCAGGGGGATAAAAAACCTGAGAAATACTAGTGAAGAGTTCCACACTGGTGACCTCATGTAACCTTAATTACTTCCTTAATCCAAATACAGCCACAGGGGAAGTTAGGCCTTCAACATATACATTTTTCTCGGGGGTTGGGGGAGGAGGCAGAGACATAATTCAATTCAGAGCACTGGCCCTTTCACAGCTAGCTTCTAGGGAGTTCAGAGGCTCTCTAGTCCCTGCCCCCACGTGGTCTGTGAGTTCAACTGCAACCCTGGGCAGTTTCCTGCCAGGTTTCATTGGAGGAGTTCTTGCTTACCAGCTCTGACTTCTGACTCCCAGCAATCATTATCAGCCTTCCAGTGGGCTACAGACTTTCCAGCCTGGTGTATTCTTTAACCCAGTGGTCGGCAAACTCATTAGTCAACAGAGCCAAATATCAACAGTACAATGATTGAAATTTCTTTTGAGACCCAAATTTTTTAAACTTAAACTATATAGGTAGGTACATTGTTATCAACTTAATTAGGGTACTCCTAAGGCTTAGGAAGAGCCACACTCAAGGAGCCAAAGAGCCGCATGTGGCTCTCGAGCCACAGTTTGCCGACCACTGCTTTAACCCCTTAGCAGTTGAATCCTATTATCAGTTAATAATCCTCTTATGAAAATTTACCTCTTCAAATGACCACCTGGTTTCTGTCTCCTGACTGGACCCTGACAGATAAGAGGTGTCTTCTCTATCCTGCTCTCTCTTCACTATCAATTCCGCGGTTTTGAGCTGGTTAATATGCAGAAGCTGGGAGGAAATATTCACAAGTGAGGTGGCATTATATCTGCATTTAGGCTTGAAATGAGTCAATAAAAATACAGTGGAGGAATACTGCTATGGAGGCATTTCTTAGATGGCAAGGACAGAAATTGATTAACAATTGGATTTGCTCAGAAATGAACAGAATATCAAGGTGGCAGTTGCTAGAGCAGGATCCCGTGGTCTAATCCTCCCATGGCTTTGTCTCCCACCCCCCAGACAGAGACCGATGAGTGACTTAATTTTAATGAGATTCACACACTGGGGGCAGAGAAAGTCACTGGACAAAATTGACCGGGAGTTCGGAGACCTGGACATGAAAGGGCCTGAAATAGCACAAAGCAGAGGGGAGAGGGTCTGATTTGGGGAGAGTTGACTTGAGATTGTGTCCCCTACACCCAGACACGCAGGCACAGGCATGATCCTCCCATGGCTGTCCATCCATCACCCTATGGTATCAATGACCAGTCCTTACAACAAAGAATAACACACCGTTTTCAACATTCAAACTCTTGAGCTTTTATTACACAGATATGTGTGCCCTCTGTCAGCATCTGGGGATGTAGAACTCAATGACTTGGGGTCCCTGCCTTTAGGGGGCTCACAGCCCCATCTCCTGAGAGCAGAGTGAAGGAGCTCAGTACTTGTCAGGCAGGCCGGGAGGTCTATAGCGCTTGGGGTCTTTGCCACTCCGGCCCCATCTGTTGGCTTCCTGGTCGGCCATTCGGTCCGCCAATCCATGGCCGCTGTCTCCATGCTTAAGGTGTATTCTTTAACCCCTTAGCAGTGGAATCCTATTATCAGTTAAAAATCCACTTATGAAAATTTCCCTCTTCAAATGACCACCTGTTTCTGTCTCCTGACTGGACCCTGACAGATAAGAGGTGTCTTCTCTATCCTGCTCTTTCTTCACTACCAATTCCGCGGTTTTGAGCTGGTTACTATGCAGAAGCTGGGAGGAAATATTCACAAGTGAGGTGGCATTATATCTGCATTTAGGCTTGAAATGACGCAATAAAAATACCGTGGAGTAAAACTGCTATGGAGGCATTTCTTAGATGGCAAGGACAGAAATTGATTAACAATTGGATTTGCTCAGAAAGGAACAGAATATCAAGGTGGCAGTTGCTAGAACAGGATCCCGTGGTCTAATCCTCCCATGGCTGTGTCTCCTGCCCCCCAGACAGAGACCGATGAGCGACTTAATTTTAATGAGATTAACACCCTGGGGGCAGAGACAGTCACTGGACAAAATTGACAGGGAGTTCAGAGACCTGGACTGAAAGGGCCTGAAATAGCACAAAGCAGAAGGGAGAGGGTCTGATTTGGGGAGAGTTGACTTGAGATTGTGTCCCCTACACCCAGACATGCAGGCACAGGCATGATCCTCCCATGGCTGTCCATCCATCACCCCATGGTATCAATGACCAGTCCTTACAACAAAGAATAAAACACCGTTTTCAACATTCAAACTCTTGAGCTTTTATTACACAGATATGTGTGCCCTCTGTCAGCATCTGGGGATGTAGAACTCAATGACTTGGGGTCCCTGCCTTTAGGGGGCTCACAGCCCCATCTCCTGAGAGCAGAGTGAAGGAGCTCAGTACTTGTCAGGCAGGCCGGGAGGTCTATAGCGCTTGGGGTCTTTGCCACTCCGGCCCCATCTGTTGGCTTCCTGGTCGGCCATTCGGTCCGCCAATCCATGGCCGCTGTCTCCATGCTTAA
>NW_005371138.1:2703711-2708295 GCF_000412655.1 Myotis brandtii
AGTTGGCTTCCCCAGGTGACTCTAAGGAGAGACATTTCGGTGGGGGCACAGCTGGGTTGTACCTGGTGGTCTGATGCCTGTCATGCTATCTGTGGGCTCCAGCTCACTGAGGCCTCTGGGGCATATGTTTAAAGGAGACAGGGAGGCCACATTACAGAACAGGATTTCAATGTCAGCGCTGCTGAAATTTGGGGCCAGAGAATTCTTTGTGTTCAGGGCCTTCCTGAGTAAGGTGGGAGGCTCCCCAGCATCCCCACATCTCTGCCCAGTAGGTGCAGCAGCCTATCCCCATGTGACAACCAGCAGTGTTTCCCACATGGCCACATGTCCCCGGGGCACCAAGGGGCTCAGGATCAAGAACGTCTGGTATATGGAGGAAGCTACATAGGCTAGTGTTCAGGGGACTCGGTGAGCCTGGTGGTGACATGGGAAGCAGATTGTGAGAAAGGCACAAGGGAACAGCACTTCTGCCTGATGCCTAAGAATTAGATTCTTGCAGACAGAATGCAGGGAATCCTGAAGTGAGTCCCTCTGAGTGTGAGGGGCATACGTGGCATCCTGGAAACCGCCCACATAGACTGGACTGAGGCTGTGAGCAGGCAAGCGCTAGAGCAGGGGCCTGTATCTCAGCTTTGGCTGAACCTCTCATCGCCTGGGGAGACTGTGGAAGGCCAATGCCACATCTCAGGCCCATCACCTCAGACTCTGTGGGGGTGGGTCACAGGCCTCAGTCATTTTTAATGTGTCCAGGTGATTCCAGCAGGTAGCTGGGATTGGTGACCTCTGAGCTTTAGAAAACGGTGCTCAGACACATCTGCTTGGCAAGGGCTGTGGTCTCCTGCACAGCTGGGTTCACACTCTGCCCTGCCACCTGCTGACTGGTAGGTAGTCCCTGGTCCCCTGAGTCAGCTGCTCTCAGCTTCAAAGTAGGGGAAGATGCCTGCCCACCAAGTTATTCTCCACTTAGACTGGTGACCAACTGTCCCAGGTTGACCAGAACTGTCCCTGTTTGCCTACAACTGTCCCAGTTAGCACTGAAAGCGTCATCAAAAACTCCGCAGAGCCAGGCACACCAGGAGAGTTGGGCGCCCTAAATTGCATGGAAGTGCTGACTTCCTAGAGGGGGCTCGATGGATGTTCCCTTTGATCAGTTAAAAAAGCTGGAAAAGGGTAGGAAACAGACTAAAACAGGGACATTGTCACCAACTACTGGAAGCCCCAGCAAGAGCTAAGCTGCAGGTCTCACTAAACTACCCAGTTAGGAAATGGAAGGGAGGGAGAAAGCAAGAGAAAGGGAGGGGAGGAGGGGAAGAAAAGATGGGTAGCTTTAATCACACTTTGTGCAGTTTGGTCTGAGGGAAATAGTATACCATTTCAAGTCTTAGTCTGTGTATTCTAGTCAAACTTACCCTTCAGCTGATTGTTCTTTCTCTATTAACTGATTGAAGTAAGACCTATGGTTTTTCCATCTGTTCAATGAAAAGCTCCCAAAACACCCAGCACGTTCCACCACATTGGGCAACACAAGCTAACACAGTAGCTCCAACCCTGAAGGGCACTCAGGGTGCAACCTAGTGATCATGTGTTCTGCGCCCCCTCCCCCAATCCTCCAGTGACTTTACCTTCATAAGCCTGGCCAATGAATTCATGGTTTTTCCATCTGTTCGATGAAAAGCTCCCCAAACACCCGGCACGTTCCACCACATTGGGCAACACAAGCTAACACAGTAGCTCCAACCCTGAAGGGCACTCAGGGTGCATCCTAGTGGTCATGTGTTCCACCCCTCACCCCCACTCCCTCCAGTGCCTTTACCTTCATAAGCCTGGCCAAGGAATTCAAACCAGCCCTGGCTGCTGACTCCCAGGACCAAGGAGCAAAACACGAGGCCCGTGAAAAGCTTCATGGTGCTGAAATGAAAGGGGAGGGTCAGGGAGACACAGGCAGGACTGGCACACCTCCTTTCTGCTGTGCATTTCCCTTTGTTCTCTTGAGACGCTGGCTGCCCATCTAGGAAACATTGCAGTAGGACCTCACTCAGAGCCACAATGCAGAACCCATCAACCCTGAACCCAAGACTGTCTAGGAGTCACCAAGGTGGCACTGAGGGAGCAACAGGGCAATTAGGACCAAACCCCCTGAGCAGCCTGTAATGAGACCAGAAGCATTACCCTGTGCACTCGGCCGGCACAGACCCCATGCAGCACAAATGCAGAAGAGAGTAATTATTTTTAAATGAATGTACAGTCTTGCTGGAAAGAGAAAACAGAGTAAGGTTTGCAGAGCAGGCCCTGCTGGGAGTGGTCCCTCACCTGGTCTCTGGAGGAGCCGAGCTGCTGGCCCCTGCCTGCTGGGGACAGCTGGCTGCTATTTATTGATGCTGAGCCCTCCCTGCTGGATCATGTAGGTGGAGGGGGGCAGGAGAGAAGCCAGATTTGGCACCTGGGGAAAGTCCCTCGGGATCATTTCTCCTAAAAAGGTGCAAAGGACACTTACTGGACAGCAGTGACCAGTCTTCATGCACAGGTCATTTCCCCGTTGTGCAACCCTGAAGAAACACAGTAGACTCGCTCTACCCACAGCCACAGGTCAGGGGTGGCTCTGCTTTCAGAGTTGAAGTGGCTAAGGCAGGGCCCCCTGGATGTGGAGAGGAAGGGAGAGTGGCTCTAGGATGGGGCACCCAGGCTATTGGAAGGTGTGCAGTTAGGGGCCGTCTCGTCCAGCCAGGACCTTGCTTTACTGGTCATTCCCTCAGGATGGTCCCTGCTGGGCCAGTTGGCAGATGTGTCAGAAATGAAATCCCTTTTCAGTTCATTCTAAAGCTTTTGAGCTTCAAAACTGACAGGCTAGCTCACCAAATCTCCCTGGTGCCCTGGAAGATGCTTCCATCACTCTGACTGTATATGCTCTGCTCTCAGCTCCAGGGCACAGAAAGGCCCGCTCAGCTGGCTCAGCCACAAGGAAGAGCTGGCTCTTATTATCAGAGTTGGCTCCTCATTGGGCAGTGGATGGTGGTCCTCTGCTTTCCCTCCCCCAATCCTGGAGACCCCTCACAGTGGGAGTGAGATGCTGTATGGTAAATTTGCAGCTCGCCTGGGAAGTGCCAGGCTCCCAGTCAGGGGAAAAGAGGGGAAGGGAGGGGGCGTGCTCTTTGTGCCCAGTATTACCCTATGGGGACCCTGTCTGCCCCTGGTCATTATGAGTCTGGAATATCAGCAGGTCAGCACAGCTCCTCAGGGGCTGCTGTAGGAGCCAGGGGGTGGAGAGGGGTCAGTGCTGGAGCCCAGCAGGGGTGAGGCCAGGGTAGGAACTGAGGCTGGGGAACATGTCAGCGCCTGCTGGTTCCTTCCTCCCCAATCATCTTCACACCCCGAGGGTCAGGCATTTACAATACCAACAAGACATCTTGCAAGGGGCAGGGCTAGGGAAGTGGTAAAGGAGACCAAATGGCCTGGAAACAGCCTATGAATGTCTTCATCTGGATAGTGGTGGTATCTGCTCTCTGCCATGGTGGCCACTCACATGGTCCCCCTCACCGGATACTACATCCCAACACTGTGCCACTGAGTTGGTCCATGCTAGAACCTGCCCTGCTCACACACTCACGCACATTCCAGGCTAGAGAGCTGACTTCCCCAGGAGGCATGAGCTCACAGGGCAAAGCTACCATGCATCCAAGTAGCACAGTGGCTCTGAAAGAAAGTCAACTTAAAAAATAATACTAAATCCCCCAGAATTAATGGGTTGGAGAGAAGCAAAGAACATTTATAAAAAAAAATAATAAGTATCATCAAAAGGGGTAAAACACACTATGAAGTAGGAACTATCAGTTTTGAAGAAGAATAAAATGAAAATAAAATTATAAAATAATACTTAATAAAACACCTCAATAAAGAAATAAATAACAGATCAATGCTACTGAATAATAAATTATCTGCCAGGACAGCCCCAGGAACTTTCCCAAGAGTCAACAGAAAGAAATAGAGTTGGAAATTATTCAAAATTTTTCAAAGATGTAGGAGAACTGCAGAATTATTAATATTAATCTCCAAGGAGAAAAAAATAGAAAGGTAGAAGTAGTAGAGTTCATGACTCAAAAAGAAAAGAACAATATAGATCAGTGATGGCGAACCTATGACACGCGAACTCATTTTTTTGGTTGATTTTTCTTGGTTAAATGGCATTTAAATATATAAAATAAATATCAAAAATAGAAATCTTTGTTTTACTATGGTTGCAAATATCAAAAAATTCCTACATGTGACACGGCACCAGAGTTAAGTTAGGGTTTTTCAAAATGCTGACACGCCGAGCTCAAAAGGTTCGCCATCACTGATATAGATCAATGGAATAGAATAGAGAGCCCAGAAATCGACCCGAACCAATATGCTCAATTAATATTTGAAAAAGGAAGCAAGAACATACAATGGAGTCAAGACAGTCTCTTCTATAAATGGTGTTGGGAAAATTGGACAGATACATGCAAAAAAATGAAACTAGACCACCAACTTATACCATACACAAAAATAAACTCAAAATGGATAAAGGACTTAAATGTAAGACGGGAAACCATAAAAATACTAGAG
>NW_005371138.1:2709118-2720193 GCF_000412655.1 Myotis brandtii
AGATACAGAGGCAGAGCAGCATTGAACAGACTGTCAAACTACAGCAGGAAGGTCGGGGAGGGTTGGGGGGGTAAGAGATCAACTGAAGGACTTGTATGCATACATATAAGCATAACCAATGGACAAAAGACACTGGGGGGTAGGGGAGGCCGGGGGAATGTCAAGGGGAGAAAAAAAGGAGACAAGTGTAATACTCTTTGTAATACTTTAAGCAATAAAACAAAAAAAAGCAAGATGAAAAAAGAAAAGAACATATATTAATAAATTTGATAACCTAAATAAAGTAAATGTATTTCTGGGAAAGTATAAATTCTAAATGGGTAAATGAAGAAATAGAAAAATTAAATAGAATAATATTTATAAGTAAATTGAAATGATAGAGACTGTCCCCTCAAATTCCTCCAAAATGTAGACTCAGCTTCACAGTTTGCTATTAAAACTATTAAGAGAATGCAGTGAGATTGTCATATTCAAGATAATTTAAAAAATCAAGTGTCTCTCTGCAATAATTCTCAAGTTAAAAAATACAATATATAACAGTACCAAAAACATCAACTATCTAGGAAACAACCTAAAAAATACATAAATTTTACAGAAAAATTTGAAAGTTCACTAAGGAATAAACAATCGGGATGTATGTCCTGTTCATGGAGAGGATGTTTTACTGTAGCAAAGATTAATTATCTGCCCTGGCTGGTGTGTCTCAGTTGTCTGAGAATCATCCCTTGCAACTAAGGGTGTCGGGTTCGATTCAGGTCAAGGACACATACCTGGGTTGCAGGTTTGATCCCTGGCCTGCTGTGTGTACAGTAGTCAACCAATCGATGTGTCTTACATCAATGTTTCTCTCTCTCTCTCTCTCTCTCTCTCTCTCTCTCTCTCTCTCTCTTTCTCTCTGTCTCTCTATCTCTCTTTCTCTCTCTCTTTTACCCTCACTCCCTTCTCCTCTCTCTAAAAGTCCATGGAAAAACATATCCTCGATGAGAATTAACAACAACAAAAAAGATAATAATTCTCCCCAAATTAATTTATACATTCAAGCAATGTTAATTAAAAAATTCCCAGTGGAACTTGTAAAGGAATGCAACAAATTCACGCTTTAAAAAAAAAAGATATATATTTTATGATTTCAGAGAGGAAGGAAGAGGGGGAGAGGGAGAGAAAAATAACAATGATGAGAGAGAATCATTGATCACTGCCCCCAGCTCGCCCCACACTGGGGTCAAACCTGCAACCCAGGTATGTGCCCTGACCAGGAATCAAACTGTAACCTCCTGGTATTGGTTGATGCTCAACCACTGAGCCACACCGGCCAGGCAACAAATTCATTCTTAGTGGATGAATAAAGGCCCATGAATAGTTAATCAATTTAAAAAATAAGAGCAAAGAGGGGCATGGACTGGACTCTGAGATTCATGAGCTTGGTTTGACGATGTCTTTGGGGCAGAGGGTGTCAGGGGGATAGAACTGAGATGTTTGCAGCACCAGTTATGTCCAAAATAGGCAGCAGGAAAGGAGAGCCACATAGGTCCTCTTTACCCCAGGCCTAAATGAAACAATGTCATATAGAGCAATTGGGGCCCAGGGAGAAGGGTGTACCCCCCCCCCTCTTTTTTTTTTTTCGATCTTCACCCAAGGACATTTTTTCCACTGATTTTTAGAAAGAGTGGAAAAGAGGGAAAGACAGAGAGAAACACATTGATTGATTGGCTCTTGCATGAGCCCGGACCAGAGCCCAGGATTGGGGAGGAGCCTGCAATCAAGGTGTGTGCCCTTACCAGAACCAAACCAGGGACCCTGTGGTTCACAGGCCGATGGTCAGCCACTGAGCCAAACCCGCTAGGGAACAAACTATCTTTTCATGTCAGTCATCTCTTGACCTGTTGGCCTCACCATGGCTGAATAATAATAAAACCTATATTTTAAAACAGAAATCTGTTGTTACAAGTATTTCAAGCAGAAAAGAGAGCCCAAAATGTTGAAAATAGAAAAAAAGAAAATAACAACAGGAAACCCATACACATCATCAGTGGAAGGGAAGCATGTGTAGTCAGCCAGGCAGGGATACTAGTTGAGAGGCAGGATGAGGTGTTGGCCCTGATGCATCAAAGAAAGTCAGAAAGAAAAAAGAGTCAGGATTTGGAGGTTATAAGTCTCATTGGAGATGGGACGGTGTTGAGGTGAAGGTCTGAGGAAACACAAAGAATTTCCTTCTCTGATGTTTCTCCACCTGTCCGAGAGGGCCCGCAGCATTAGAGTTGGAAAAGTAGAAGGCCAGGAAGATGAGAAACAGATTTGGGACATGCTATAGCCAGTTAGAGCACAGGAAGCCACAGACTCAATTCTTCCTTGACCCTGAAACCTTCTCACTGGTCCAAATGCCACTATTTCACACTTTCCCAAGTGTGCAGGGCCTGCAGGTAAGCACATCTGTATGCCAAGAAGGGCAGTTATACCAAAAAGGGACTCATGTCATCATTACCCCAGTCTTTATGAGTGGTACCTGCCCCAGCTTCCCTTCTAAGATCTGGTGGGGTCAGGTCTCCTGGCTGTGAGTTCCCCATCCTTGGGGCTTCAGAGAAGGGAGGGCCCTGATTGTTGGTGGTATGTCTACTCAGGCAGTCTGACCGGAGGGTACAGTTTGGGGATTATGGAAAGAGAGGTGTGAGTCTCCATTTAAGCAGAGAATCAGTTTTAATTCAAGGAAAATTGGAAGGCAAATCACTTTGACCTGAAAGGACTTTTTGTTTACTGAGCCACTATGTTGTAAGCCATGTCTCTCCGAAGGTAAGAGAAACCAGGGAGTTCCAAAACAGGACCCAGAAAGCCAAACAAGCACTCCTCATTTTGCTAACTCAGCAGATTGAGACAGGCTCTCCAGTAAATCTCAAAATTTGACTTTGCTCAATCAGAAGCGGTAAATTCCCCATGTTAGATGTTCCTGCCAATGGATGTACAGGAAAAGGAGTCTCGTTTTGGCACAACATTTTATTGTCCTCCTAGGTTGAAAACCTTTTCTATTTTATAAAATTGGAGAACATTCTTAACAGTCTAGATATCTGAATAGCTTAACTGGTACAGAAGGTTTAATGATGATTCATAAGATGTACTTATTGTTGATTATTTGAAATTTTAATTAAAACTTAAGAGGAATTATTGGCACTTAAAAAGTATTTTCCTCCCCAAATGAGTTCTTAGTTTTACCAATACTATACAATACCATAAGAGATTTGGGGTTTTGAGTTGTCTATAATTCACTACTCCTTTTTGCAAATATTAAAAAGAAGAAAAATGAGATATTTTGACTGGGGCCTAGGAAAAGGCACTCAAAGAGCATGGCGGGTGGGAGAGAAGAGTGTGGAAATGGCAGTGGGGAATAAAGAAGACGTAGGCCCTCTTTTCCATTCTATTGTTCAGGAATGGCAGGAGGTGTACTCCATGGGAGAAGACAGCAATAGGTGGAATCAACTTGGGAAAGGCAAGTTTCAGTCTTATAACAAGGGAAGGAAATAGGCAAAGTTAAAGAAGGATACTCACCACCTGAGCCTCTCACCAGGGCTCTTTGGAAGGTAGTCGTGGAAGGGCAGATCTAGAGAGAGTTGAGACTGACACAGAGAGAAATGCATCTACATTAAGTGAAAGCAGACAGGATAGGAGAGTTAAAGGAAACAGTGGTATAGTATACTGGTTAGTGACAGCAGACTGAGATGATTTATTGCTTTGGGACTGAGTGTGGGATGCTCTGTTTTGAAAAGCTGATACTTATGAGGCAGTAGAACTGCTTCCCCAAAGTCCAAATGGACTGTCAAATGAACAATGGAGATGCCTTTCTGATCTCCTCCCAAAAGGTCTGAAGGCTACTATTAATAGGAGCTCCAGAGAGAATGGAGGGACAAAGAAGGAGAGTAGGGAAGAGTGGTGAATGAGGGTAGATGTGGTGTACTCTGAACAGATGTTTAACATAAAAAATTTATAAATAAGAAATTACTTTTTCAAGCTGACACACATCATTCAAACTTGGAGGCAATAAGTCCAATAGGCCAGGTCTTTCCCCTTTTGAGATCTCTAATTACTGGAAAGAGGATCTAACTCTTCTCCCTAGGACAGGGGTGTTTATCTATGAATTAAACTTTCATAGAGGCAAGTCAATTCATTCTTGCTAACATGTGCCCCAGATCTCCTAGGAATGACTCTCCTTTATTCATTAAGAACCATCCATCGCCCTAGCTGGTTTGGCTCAGTGGATAGAGCGTCAGCCTGTGGACTGAAGGGTCCCAGGTTCAAATCAGGTCAAGGGCACATGCTCCTGTTGTGGGCTCAACCCCCCAGTAGGGGGTGAGCAGGAAGCAGCCAATCAATGATTCTCTCACATCATTGATGTTTCTATCTCTCCCTCTCCCTTCCTCTCTGAAATTAATTTAAAAAAAAAAAGAACCCATCCATCTGCAAAGTTCCTTTTGATAAAGAAGTCACAGAGGATATAGATGGCTCACGCAAGGACCAGACCAATGACACACACAATGCCTTGGTCAGAGCTCTTTCTACTCCCATTCTTTGCCTCCATACCTTGACAGATGTTCTTTTCTAGAAACTTGTACACCCTTGAAAACATGAGGGGCAATTTATGGTAATTCCAGATGGGGTGATATGATATGGAAGAAGGCCATCAGACACAATTCTCTCTGCCTCTGGCAATAAAAACCCAGACTTTGCCCCATTTCATTTCTTTATGCTTATCTATAACAGAAAGTCCCCTTATAAAATACCAGATTTTCAGTAGAGATTGTGACATTGAGTTCCCATCACAGATTCTAAAACCAAGCTACCTGGACTTGGAGGCAGCATGGCATAGAAGAGCCAAGTCCTGGATTCAGACAGATCTAGTATGACTTCTGCTCTGCCATAGGCGCCTGTGGTGGAAGAACATTTAATGACCCGGAGAAGTGTAGGTGATGCCTTAAGGGAAAATGAGTACCATGAAATTTGATTCCTTTTTGTTCAAACACATTTTCCCATAGTGAAACACAACCTAGGAAGTTGCATATCAAACACTATCCATGTTTCCAGTTAGTGAGAAGTGTTATGTTATTCTGGGCTGTCAGAATTCCCTATAATGCCATGTTTATTCATTTATCAACTCTTCATTGAGTGCCTTCTATGCAGCAGCCACTACACTAGATGTTGGGCATACATGGAGATGGGGGTAGAGGGAATAAGCAGATCCAGGCTATGCTTTCATGAAAATGAGACCTGTACTTGGAGAGGAAAATGATTATACATGCATAGAAAAACATCATACTTACTTGATGATAAAATCAGTAAGATTCCAATAAATAAATGGGAAAGATTATGTGTACAAAAGTTATAATGAAAGAGAAGGCAAGGTGTTACTAATCCTCCTAAGATTGTTGACTCCCCAAAGAACATCTATCCCCAGGGAATAATATCATTACTCATCCCATCCTGTCCTCCTTGAAAGTAATAATATCAGATATGGCTCAGCTGACAAAAGGTCCCCTGAACTTTACTTCCTGTCCTCCCTCCAATGATTCTGGAATTGGGGGGACAGAAGATATGACTTCCCTCCTGGTTTTCCTACTGAGCGAGCTAATCAGCAGGAATGTAAAAGGACCAACTATTTGAGTAAGTACAGGGACTCCTAATTCTGTTTGCTGTGTCCCTTCGTATAAAGCCCATACCCCCTCATGAAGAGAGGACACTTTCCTCCTAGCTTGGCGCATCCCATTCGCATTCTCTAGGCACCAGGAAACCTGGATTCAAACCTGTCTGTACTCAATTCTTTGTCTCTTCTCCCAGAGGCTGGTGGCTGAGCCTCGTTGCTCCTCTGAGGCCTCCTGGACTCTACCTGATGGGAAGAAGCAAGGAAAAGGACATGCTGGGGGACATGGTGGGGTCGTCACCAGCCCACCATCATCGACAGTGGGGCCACCCTTAGAGTCCAGAACTGGTATTATCAATGCACAAAAAGGCTCTGCATTGTGTTTCAAAATATTTTATTTTTCTTTTTAAATATTTGCAAAAAGGAGTAGTGAATTATAGATAACTCAAAACCCCAAATCTCTTCTGGAATTATATAGTATTGGTAAAACTAAGAACTCATTTGGGGAGGAAAATACTTTTTAAGTGCCAATAATTCCTCTTAAGTTTTAATTAAAATTTCAAATAATCAACAATAAGTACATCTTATGAATCATCATTAAACCTTCTGTACCAGTTAAGCTATTCAGATATCTAGACTGTTAAGAATGTTCTCCAATTTTATAAAATAGAAAAGGTTTTCAACCTAGGAGGACAATAAAATGTTGTGCCAAAACGAGACTCCTTTTCCTGTACATCCATTGGCAGGAACATCTAACATGGGGAATTTACCGCTTCTGATTGAGCAAAGTCAAATTTTGAGATTTACTGGAGAGCCTGTCTCAATCTGCTGAGTTAGCAAAATGAGGAGTGCTTGTTTGGCTTTCTGGGTCCTGTTTTGGAACTCCCTGGTTTCTCTTACCTTCGGAGAGACATGGCTTACAACATAGTGGCTCAGTAAACAAAAAGTCCTTTCAGGTCAAAGTGATTTGCCTTCCAATTTTCCTTGAATTAAAACTGATTCTCTGCTTAAATGGAGACTCACACCTCTCTTTCCATAATCCCCAAACTGTACCCTCTGGTCAGACCGCCTGAGTGGGCCTACTACCCAGAATCAGGGCCCACCCTTCTCTGAAACCCCCAACATGATTGAAGAGCTCCCAGTTCACAACATCTACTCCCAGGGATGCGGAAATCACAGCCAGGAGACCTGACCCCACCAGATCTTAGAAGGGAAGCTGGGGCAGGTACCACTCATAAAGACTGGGGTAATGATGACCTGAGTCCCTGTTTGGTATAACTGCCCTTCTTGGCATACAGATGTGCTTACCTGCAGGCCCTGCACACTTGGGAAAGTGTGAAATAGTGGCATTTGGACCAGTGAGAAGGTTTCAGGGTCAAGGAAGAATTGAGTCTGTGGCTTCCTGTGCTCTAACTGGCTATAGCATGTCCCAAATCTGTTTCTCATCTTCCTGGTCTGCCACTTTTCCAACTCTAATCCTGCGGGCCCTCTTGGACAGGTGGAGAATCATCAGAGAAGGAAATTCTTTGTGTTTCCTCAGACCTTCACCTCAACACCGTCCCATCTCCAATGAGACTTATAACCTCCAAATCCTGACTCTTTTTTCTTTCTGACTTTCTTTGATGCATCAGGGCCAACACCTCATCCTGCCTCTCAACTAGTATCCCTGCCTGGCTGACTACACATGCTTCCCTTCCACTGATGATGTGTATGGGTTTCCTGTTGTTATTTTCTTTTTTTCTATTTTCAACATTTTGGGCTCTCTTTTCTGCTTGAAATACTTGTAACAACAGATTTCTGTTTTAAAATATAGGTTTTATTATTATTCAGCCATGGTGAGGCCAACAGGTCAAGAGATGATTGACATGAAAAGACAGTTTGTTCCCTACCCGGTTTGGCTCAGTGGCTAGACCATTGGCCTGTGGACCAAAGGGTCCCCGGTTTGATTTTGGTAAGGGCATGCACCTTGATTGCAGGCTCCTCCCCAATCCCGAGCTCTGGTCGGGGCTCATGCAGGAGCCAATCAATCAATGCGTTTCTCTCTGTCTTTCCCTCTCTTTTCCACTCTTTCTAAAAATCAATGGAAAAAGGTCCTAGGGTGAAGATTTAAAAAGGCGGGGGTTGGGGGGGTGTGTATACACTTCTCCCTGGGCCCCAATTGCTCTATATGACATTGTTTCATTCAAGCCTGGGGTAAGGAGGACCTATGTGGCTCTCCTTTTCTGCTGCCTATTTTGGACATAACTGGTGCTGCAAACATCTCAGTTCTATCCCCCTGACACCCTCTGCCCCAAAGACATCGTCAAACCAAGCTCATGAATCTCAGAGTCCAGTCCATGCCCCTCTTTGCTCTTATTTTTTAAATTGATTAACTATTCATGGGCCTTTATTCATCCACTAAGAATGAATTTGTTGCCTGGCCGGTGTGGCTCAGTGGTTGAGCGTCAACCAATACCAGGAGGTTACAGTTTGATTCCTGGTCAGGGCACATACCTGGGTTGCAGGTTTGACCCCAGTGTGGGGCGAGCTGGGGGCAGTGATCAATGATTCTCTCTCATCATTGTTATTTTTCTCTCCCTCTCCCCCTCTTCCTTCCTCTCTGAAATCATAAAATATATATCTTTTTTTTTTAAAGCGTGAATTTGTTGCATTCCTTTACAAGTTCCACTGGGAATTTTTTAATTAACATTGCTTGAATGTATAAATTAATTTGGGGAGAATTATTATCTTTTTTGTTGTTGTTAATTCTCATCGAGGATATGTTTTTCCATGGACTTTTAGAGAGAGGAGAAGGGAGTGAGGGTAAAAGAGAGAGAGAAAGAGAGATAGAGAGACAGAGAGAAAGAGAGAGAGAGAGAGAGAGAGAGAGAGAGAGAGAAACATTGATGTAAGACACATCGATTGGTTGACTACTGTACACACAGCAGGCCAGGGATCAAACCTGCAACCCAGGTATGTGTCCTTGACCTGAATCGAATCCGACACCCTTAGTTGCAAGAGATGATGCTCAGACAACTGAGACACACCAGCCAGGGCAGATAATTAATCTTTGCTACAGTAAAACATCCTCTCCATGAACAGGACATACATCCCCATTGTTTATTCCTTAGTGAACTTTCAAATTTTTCTGTAAAGTTTATGTATTTTTTAGGTTGTTTCCTAGATAGTTAATAGTTTTGGTACTATTATATATTGTATTTTTTAACTGGTATAATTATTGCAGAGAAACACTTGATTTTTTAAATTATCTTGAATATGACAATCTCACTGCATTCTCTTAATAGTTTTAATAGCAAACTGTGAAGCTGAGTCTACATTTTGGAGGAATTTGAGGGGACAGTCTCTATCATTTCAATTTACTTATAAATATTATTCTATTTAATTTTTCTATTTCTTCATTTACCCATTTAGAATTTATATTTTCCCAGAAATACATTTACTTTATTTAGGTTATCAAATTTATTAATATATGTTCTTTTCTTTTTGAGTCATGAACTCTACTACTTCTACCTTTCTATTTTTTTCTCCTTAGAGATTAATATTGATAATTATGCAGCTCTCTTACATCTTTTGAAAATTTTGAATAATTTCCAACTCTATTTCTTTCTGTTGCCTCTTGGTAAAGTTCCTGGGCTATCTTGCAAGATAATTTATTATTCAGTTGTATTGATCTGTTATTTATTTCTTTATTAAGGTGTTTTATTAAGTATTATATTTATAATTTCACTTTCATTTTATTCTTCTTCAAAACAGATAGTTCTTACTTCATATTCTGTTTTACCCCTTTTGATGATACTTAATATTTTTTATAAATTTTCTTTGCTTCTCTCCAATCCATTAATTCTGGGGGATTTAGTATTATTTTTTAAGTTGACTTTCTTTCAGAGCCACTGTGCTACTTGGATGCATGGTAGCTTTGCCCTGTGAGCTCATGCCTCCTGGGGAAGTCAGCTCTCTAGCCTGGAATGTGCGTGAGTGTGTGAGCAGGGCAGGTTCTAGCATGGACCAACTCAGTGGCACAGTGTTGGGATGTAGTATCCGGTGAGGGGGACCATGTGAGTGGCCACCATGGCAGAGAGCAGATACCACCACTATCCAGATGAAGACATTCATAGGCTGTTTCCAGGCCATTTGGTCTCCTTTACCACTTCCCTAGCCCTGCCCCTTGCAAGATGTCTTGTTGGTATTGTAAATGCCTGACCCTCGGGGTGTGAAGATGATTGGGGAGGAAGGAACCAGCAGGCGCTGACATGTTCACCAGCCTCAGTTCCTACCCTGGCCTCACCCCTGCTGGGCTCCAGCACTGACCCTTCTCCACCCACTGGTTCCTCCAGCAGCCCCTGAGGAGCTGTGCTGAACTGCTGACATTCCAGACTCATAATTACCAGGGGCAAACAGGATCCCCATAGGGTAATACTGGGACAAAGAGCACGCACCCTTCTTTCCCCTAACTGGGAGCCTGGCACTTCCCAGGCGGGCTGACAGTTTATCATACAGCATCTCATTCCCACTGTGAGGGGTCCCCAGGATTGGGGTAGGGAAAGCAGAGGACCGACATCCACTGCCCAATGAAGAGCCAACTCTGATAATAAGAGCCAGCTCAGATAATACTCTTCCTTGTGGCTGAGAGAGCTGACAGGCCTTTCTGTGCCCCGGAGCTGAGAGCTGAGCATATACAGTCAGAGTGATGGAAGCACCTTCCAGGGCACCCGGGAGATTTGGTGACCTCTCCTGTCAGTTTTGAAGCTCAAGAGCTTTAGAATGAAGAACTCAAAGTTTCATTTCTGACACATCTACCAACTGGCCCAGCAGGGACCATCCTGAGGGAATGACCAGTAAAACAAGGTCCTGGCTGGTGGAGACGGCCCCTAACTGCACACCTTCCAATAGCCTGGGTGCCCCATCCTAGAGCCACTCTCCCTTCCTCTCCACATCCAGGGGGCCCTGCCTTAGCCACTTCAACTCTGAAAGCAGAGCCACCCCTGACCTGTGGCTGTGGGTAGAGCGAGTCTACTGTGTTTCTTCAGGGTTGCACAACGGGGAAATGACCTGTGCATGAAGACTGGTCACTGCTGTCCAGTAAGTGTCCTTTGCACCTTTTTAGGAGAAATGATCCCAAGGGACTTTCCCCAGGTGCAAAATCTGGCTTCTCTCCTGCCCCCCTCCACCTACATGATCCAGCAGGGAGGGCTCAGCATCAATAAATAGCAGCCAGCTGTCCCCAGCAGGCAGGGACCAGCAGCTCGGCTCCTCCAGAGACCAGGTGAGGGGCCACTCCCAGCAGGGCCTGCTCTACAAACCTTACTCTGTTTTCTCTTTCCAGCAAGACTGTACATTCATTTAAAAATAATTACTCTCTTCTGCATTTGTGCTGCATGTGATCTGTGCCGGCCGAGTGCACAGGGTAATGCTTCTGGTCTCATTACAGGCTGCTCAGGGGGTTTGGTCCTAACTG
>NW_005371138.1:2722424-2725418 GCF_000412655.1 Myotis brandtii
TGTTGGGTCTGTGGGCTCCTCCTCATGTTCTTCCTTCCAACTTCTCCATCCCTGCCCAGCACAGGGCCTGGGCTGCCAGCAGAGCCAGAGAATGGCTTGTAGGCCTGTCCCCCAAAAAGAGAAACCAAGGGCCCAGAACTGATTCCCACCTTCCCCTCCGGTGCTGTTCTCCCAGTGGGAGGGGGTCACCCCAGGGCTGAGTGGGCTGTGCCCAGGCAGGGTCAGTACTTAGCCTCATTCCAGGCTCCTCTCAGAGTCATTAATCCCTTGGAAAGGGGAGGGTGGGGCTGTTTCTCCTCAGCCCCTAATTCACCTCCTACCTGCCCTCCTCCATTCCAGTGATTTCAGAGAGGCTTATCCAAGACTCACTGACTTTGTTAAGCATGGAGACAGCGGCCATGGATTGGCGGACCGAATGGCCGACCAGGAAGCCAACAGATGGGGCCGGAGTGGCCAAGACCCCAATCACTACAGACCTCCCGGCCTGCCTGACAAGTACTGAGCTCCTCTCTGCTCTCAGGAGATGGGGCTGTGAGCCCGCTAAGGGCAGGGACCCTGAGTCATTGAGTTCTACATCTCCACATGCTGATAGAGAGCACACATATCTGTGTAATAAAAGCTCAAGAATTTAAATGTTGAAAACTGTGTTTATTCTTTGTTGTAAGGACTGGTCATTGATACCATGGGGTGATGGATGGACAGCCATGGGAGGATCACGCCTGTGCCTGCATGTCTAGGTGTAGGGGACACAATCTCAAGTCAACTCTCCCCAAATCAGACCCTCTCCCCTCTGCTTTGTGCTATTTCAGGCCCTTTCATGTCCAGGCCTCCGAACTCCCTGTCAATTTTGTCCAGTCAATGTCTCTGCCCCCAGGGTGTGAATCTCATTAAAATCAAGTCGCTCAGTGGTCTCTGTCTGGGGGGGAGGAGACACAGCCATGGGAGGATTAGACCACGGGATCCTGTTCTAGCAACTGCCACCTTGATATTCTGTTCCTTTCTGAGCAAATCCAATTGTTAATCAATTTCTGTCCTTGCCATCTAAGAAATGCCTTCATAGCAGTTTTCCTCCACTGTATTTTTATTGCCTCATTTCAAGCCTAAATGCAGATATAATGTCACCTCACTTGTGAATATTTCCTCCCAGCTTCTGCATAGTAACCAGCTCAAAACTGCGGAATTGGTAGTGAAGAAAGAGCAGGATAGAGAAGACACCTCTTATCTGTCAGGGTCCAGTCAGGAGACAGAAACAGGTGGTCATTTGAAGAGGGAAATTTTCATAAGTGGATTTTTAACTGATAATAGGATTCCACTGCTAAGGGGTTAAAGAATACACCAGACTGGAAAGTCTGTAGCCCTTTGGAAGGCTGATAATGATTGCTGGGAGTCAGAAGTCAGAGCTGATAAGCAAGAACTCCTCCAAAGAAAAGTGGCAGGAAACTGCCCAGGGTTGCAGTTGAACTCACAGACTGCATGGAGGCAGGGGCTAGAGAGCCTCTGTACTACCTGGAAGCTAGCTGTGAAAGGGCCAGTGCTCTGAATTGAAGTATGTCTGTGCCTCACCCCCACTCCCCCCTGTCCCCAATAGCTTCTATTTCTTATATATTTAAGGCCCGTCACCTATGTCGAGATGCGGGGGGGTTCCCATATAGGTGCTGCTCCTAAGTGGGACATGCACAGGTGGTGTGGACCATCCGCTTGAGGCTTGCGCCAATACCTTGTGGTCAGACACTTTCATAGAGACAGCACCGAGATCTGAGCCGAGCCGGAGAGATTACACACAGACAAACAGGTTAGATGCAAGCACACAGGGGGTTTACCAGTTCCTGATGGGTCTCAGACGCTGGGAAGGATCCACCTGGTGATGCTCGCTGATACACACAAAGGGGTAGACAGCGCCATTGGCTGCTGGCTCTTTCATCCATTGATAGTTAATTGGGCAGAGTTTCATGCTGAGAACCAAGACGTGAGCACACACAGGTCCTCACGCTCTGGCAACAGGAGAGCTATACGCTGCTGGGTCGATCAGACTGTCTGGTTATATACCTCTCTGTAGGCGTGGTCTTCGTTGGTGTGTGTGTTATCAACGGCTGCCATGTGTGGATCCACCCGGGGTCTGCTAATCTATGGGTGTGTACAGGCTTTGGGCGTTCCCATCAGATAGGTTGTTTACCAGTACTAGTTGGGTTACAAGGGTGCATTCTTGGGTCTCACACAGTATTCCTATCTTACCTAATAATAGACAAACACGGTAATTGACCATACCTTCGCTATGCCTCCCATTGGCTAATCAGCGAGATATGCAAATTAACTGCCAAGAAAGATGGCAGCCGGCAGCCACGGAGCTGGAGCGAGCAGGAGGCTTGCTTGCTCCAGTGATGAAGGAAGCCAGCCTCCCGCTGGCTCTGAGCTCCACTCAAAAGCAACAAAGTTTCAATTATAGAAGGTAAATAAACCCCAGATACCTGCTTTCAGCAGGCTGTGGCCACAGAGCTGGAATGAGCAGGAGGCTTGCTTGCCCCTGTGATGGAAGAATATAGAAGGTAAATAAACCCCAGATACCTGCTTCCAGTCGCCATTGCCATGGAGCTGGAGCGAATAAAAAAAAAACACAAAAAAAGGAAAGGCTGGGAGCTTCATACGCTGGGGGGCTTGGTCAGTCTGAAAACAGTCATCAGCCCCTCACCCAGGCTGGCCAGGCAGCCCAGTGGGGACCCCCACCCTGAAGGGGGTGTGGGCAGCCTGAAAACAGCCCTCAGCCCCTCACCCAGGCTGGCCAAGCCCCCATGGGGTGAGGGTCCCCACTGGGGGGCTTGACCAGCCTGCAAACAGCCATCAGTCCCTCATCCAGGCTGGACAGGCACCCTAGCGGGACCCCCACCCTGATCCAGGACACTCTTCAGGGCAAACCAGTCGGCCCCCACCCGTGCACCAGGCCTCTATTTTATATAATAAAAGGGTAATATGCAAACTGACCCTAACAGCAGAACGACT
>NW_005371138.1:2725668-2732780 GCF_000412655.1 Myotis brandtii
GCCTAAACCAGCAGGTGGACATCCTCCGAGGGGTCCCAGACTGCAAGAGGGCATAGGCCGGGCTGAGGGACCCCCCCGAGTGCACAAATTTTTGTGCACCGGGCCTCTAGCATCTAAAATAATTACTATAACAGTCCACACAGGGTTACATGCTTTAAGTCTTACATTCTAAGGTCCTAACATTAAGTACCATAATGATTACTATAACACCCCCCCAAAAAAACAATGTATATGTTGAAGTCCTAACTTCCCCTGTGGCTGTATTTGGTGGATTAAGGAAGTAATTAAGGTTACATGAGGTCACCAGTGTGGAACTCTTCACTAGTATTTCTCAGTTTTTTTTTTTATCCCCCCTGGAGTGGAACAGAATAACTAGAGTGGGCTGGAGTTGGTTATTTCCCTTCCCCAGGTCAGTTGGACACATCATACAGTTTCCTTTGAGGGCAGGCCTGGTTAAGAACAGAGTGCAGCCCCTGCTGGAAGACAGAGGGTTTTTTCCTAAGATATATATATATATTTTTTTTTTGTGAGTACCTGGTTGATCTCCTGAAGGTAAATCCCACAATATTGTAGTGAACCCCCTATAACTGAGTCCCCTAGAGGTTTTAACTCTCAGAGTTACCCCCACTGAGCCTCCAGCAATTCTAGTTCAGGTTCCCCCAGCGGTTTCAGCTCCCAAACTCCAGTGAGCCTGGATCCTTGGACCCATCTGTCTCCAATTTACAGGGGCGTGCCCTGTGTCCTCACCTCTCCCATGAATACAAGAAGATTTGATTTTTCATTCTGTTCAGCTTTTCACTTGTTGTTAGGATAAAGTGGTGACTTCTAAGCTCTTTACATTCGGAACTGAAGCTGATCTTATTAACTTGGCAATTGAACATTTTATCAATTTTCCATTGAAATTTGACAAATTCAATTTTTCTGCACTTTGAACTTCATGTGTTGTTGCTTTTTATGATATTCTCTGTGTACTAGTTTTGAAAAATAGTTGTGGGGCAGTGGCTAAGTACTTCTGCACACAATAAAGGCTATCTTCTTGTCCCTCAGATCAGTGTATGTCAGAATTTGTTGTATGGCCCACCCACATTTCAATTTGCTGGGAGAGCTTGTGGAAAGGGTGCATTCCTGAGCCTCCTCTTGAAGCTACTGAGCCAGGATCTCGGAGGAGGAGTAGAGCTAGGAATCAGCACTGAACAAGCCTCAGATTATTTTGTGCATAATACCAATGAGAACAGCTGTGTCAGGTTTCTCTACCACCTAGTGAGAGGTACTTGGAGAAAACGCCCCATCTATCAGGAAAACATGGAATGAATGTCAAGCAGGCATCACAGAAAGAACAGTCATTATGCCCTGACAGAGAGAGACTCTTCGATAGAATCATCAAATACTAAGTATATGAAATTATTAGAAAATTCTCTATAGAACAAAGCTCATAAAGAAAAATTGAAACTGTCTGCCAGGGTTCTTGTCCCGGCATCAAGAAGGGTTCAGGAAATCTGGAGAAGGCTGTGCGTAGATTAAATAGGAGTCCAGAGACGAAGCATAATTTTGAAAGGCATTTGGGGGTCAGAGGAGCTTAGCTTAAAGGAAACTAAGATCTAAGTTTTAAGTTCTCCTCTTCTCAGGACCCCATGCTTTTTATTAACACAACTTGTCCTGAGGCGAGGCAGAGATATATACTTCAAAGGGTCTGGTTTTTGTATACAGAGTCATTGTCAGAATGGGGGAATTAGCCTATGGCTGTTCAGGTGTTTGGCCAGTAGGAGGCAATAACATGTAGATTAAGATGCCCTGAGCTGTCTGGAAGCCAACAATCAATTTAATGTATCCTATTCAGGTTTGGGGAAATGCCCTTGCCACTCCAGATGATTCAGCCCTGCTGAACATGCTGGAATTGGTTTCTGGCATCTATCCATCATCATCTTTCTTTTTTCCAAATGAGTTAGTTTAAAGAAATCCTTGACATGTATGTACTAGCAGGACTCAGTAAATATTTATTGATTGAGCAATTTAGGCACTGGTAGCTCTTCCTGACTTACGTGTGCTTTCAGCATCTATTTTCCCACTAATCTTATCCTCACCCAAAGATATTTTCTGCATTGATTTATAGAGAGAGTAGAAGGGAGGGGGAGAGACAAAGAGAGAGAGACATCCGTGTGAGAGAGACACATTGAACGGCTGCCTCCTGCATCCACCCTTACCAAGGCAGGGGATTGAACCTGCAACCTGTTATGCCCAGATTTTAGGATCCCCAAGAGACCACACCAGGGAGCCAGCCGTGTCCGATGCAAAAGCAAAGAGTCTTTTATTCAAACCCGGGCTTGGCTCCCCTACCCTCCTTACTGACGCAGCATCAAGTGGCAGAGAGAGCCCCCCGTGTGGGGAGAGGGATTTTATAGTAAGGGGAGGAGAGAGGACTGTGGGCCCTGCCGATTGGCGAGGCGCAAGTCGTTGTTGTCTCGTACAGGATGTGGTTGTATCTATGGCGAGCACTTCCCTTGATTATACTTCCGGGAAGAAGCTACTTGCTGAGCACATGGCTGCTGCCCAAAAATGGAGGATTCGGGGCAAGATGGAGGGCGTAGCCCTCGCCCTTTCACAACCAAGGTATGTTTTCTTGACCACAATTGAACCCAGAACCCTTTAGTCCAAAGGCCGATACTCCATCCACAGAATCAAACCAGCTAGGGCCCACTTATCTTATTTTTAAAATTGTTTTCATTGAAATATAACTTACACACTCAGTGAACTTTTGTATGTCTAAAAGCCCATGTTACCACCATAGGATTAAGATGTATTATATTTTCAGCACACCAGAGGATGCCTCATGCCTTCTGCCAGGTAAGGTCCCCAACCAAAAGCAAGCCCTATTCTGATCTCCATCACTATAAATTAGTTTTGCCCGATTTTGATCTTCAAATAAAAGAAATTTTTTAAAAATTTCTCTTTTGTATCTGGCTGTCTTCCACTCAACATTATACCTATTAGAGTCATTCCTCCATTTTTGCTTACATCAATAGTTTGCTCTTGCTCATTGGTGCATAGTATTCCATTGTATAAGGATACCATGCTCTATTAGCCCATTCTATGTGGTTGTATAGTTAGGCTTTTTAAATTTAAACTGTTATGGGTAAGTCCGCAGTAACGCTGGTGTACATGTACTTTGGTGGACATAGCACTCAGTAATGTTGGGGGTATGTCATGTAAGATAAAACATTTTTATGTCCTGTAAAATGAAACCTTAATCTTTAAATCTGTGATTCTGATTGGTAATCTTACTTATTAATGTATTAATAATGTGTTACTGTAATAACACATAATTACTCTTTCTGTCTTCTGCAAAGAATAAATTAAGAATTTTCTTGGTTAAATCACAAGAACTAAAATTTGTAGTAACATTACTTGTGCCCAGAACAGATCCAAACTCCTTTCAGCATTAATCATTTCATCCTGACCACAACCCTATGAAGCCAGTAACATTACCTTCCTCATTTTATATTCATGGAACTGCTCACCGTTCTTCCTACTGAATGAAGTCTGGGACTTAGTCCTCAGGTGCCATTCTTGGTCATGGTATCTTGTGGGACTTTTCCATTTTTTTATTTTGTTTTCCTGACACTTAGTAGCCTTGGTGATC
This sequence comes from Myotis brandtii, assembly GCF_000412655.1. NCBI lineage: Eukaryota > Metazoa > Chordata > Mammalia > Chiroptera > Vespertilionidae > Myotis > Myotis brandtii. The sequence continues at coordinate 2,729,306 of NW_005371138.1, forward strand.
TATTCTTTAACTTAAATTAATTGTATCAGGCAAATGGAGGTCTCTTGGGCCTCTCAACTGCTTGGTCACACATGATTATTAGAGGAGGGGTACTATCTAATTCACTACATAAACAAGGTCATTTTTGAGAGTGAAAAAGGGGTGTCACTATTAACAATTAGGCTGGGACAATAGTCACTGAGACTGTCCCAGAAAACCAGGACTCACTGACTCAGAGTCTCTTGGGACATCCATTTAAGGGCTGGAGATTCTATATCACCATGAAAGGATGGCTTTATTTTCCATCAGAAACAAGTGAAAATAGCTGGCTGCCACTACTGTCTATTGTTCTAAGAGTGGCCCTTCCCAGAAGACAGAATACATAAGTGACAAAGGAAGAGGACTTATGAAAGTCCCTATGAGGAGTTGGTTCCTCTTGGTGTCTACAAATTGTACTTGCTTTCTCTCCAGTGATTCTATCAAAGAAGAGAATGAGTAGAATACATTTTAAAGGGGGGGGGGTGTATATCTAGCATTTATTGGCCCAAAGGCAGTCAAAGAATTGTAACAGGATGTAATCACTGGCCCACCATTTCTGCCCTGAGGAAAGTAGGAGAACGAGGCTGTGGACACCACATGCCCTCCTCTAGGAAACAGTCCCCCAAGCACACCCATGACCAATGGCTGTGCAGGGCTGACAACTGCCCCCTTTCTCCATCATGCCTACTCCTAGGACCAAGTGAGCCAAGGCAGCTCAGGCACCTGGACTACCCTGACCTCAGGAACCTACCTTTCCCAGGAAAGGAAGTTGTGCGGGGAACATCTGAATGTTGCTTAGATTGCTTTTGATAAGGACCAAAGGCACAGGAAAGTCCTCGACAGCTATCTGCCTTATAATTTTCATCTCGTTTTACCTATAAGAATTAAAAGATGACCCAGCCCTAGCTGGTTTGGCTCAGTGGCTAGAGCGTTGGCCCGTGGACTGAAGGGTCTCAAGTTTGATTCTGGTCAAGGGCACATGCCCAGGTTGTGGGCTCAATCTCCAGGAGGGGGCATGCAGGAGGCAGCTGATCAACGATTTTCTCTCATCATTGATGTTTCTATGTCTCTCCCTTCCTCTCTGACATCAATAAAAATATATATTTTTAAAATGACTCAGACCCAGAAAGAGGCATCTTTTCTAATTTTGGAGGCTCAAATCTAAAAACAAGGATTTCCAAACACTAGTGTAATCTTGGCCTCATTTGTTTCATCCTGGGTCACCACTGCTCTTTCTATCGTCCTATTTATCATCCTTCTAGTCTTGTGAAAACGTTGGAAGTCCTCCCACCTTGTTCTTCTCTGGGTCGTTAGTGGAGCACAAGTCCCACCTCTTTCCTGGCTATTGTTTAGCATATTCCACATCTCAGTGCTGTACTGTCCATGCCTTCTGTTATTTAAGCTGTAGAGAAAGTCTTTGCAGTTCTTAGTTGGAGAAACCAAGGTTTAGAGATACCTGCTTTGGTCATAAAAGGGGCAGAGTTAGGTTGCAGGCTGGCATGTCTGACTCCAGAACTTGAATGTGCTGTACAAGGCCAAGAGGATGGGCTGTGGAGACTCCCTCCTTCCCAGATCTCCAGCACTCGGTGTAAATAGTCAAGAGAGCACTTACACCGGGAGACGCCTGACTTGTTAAAGGACAGGCAGCACACCTCATTCATCCTTGTGTACACAATGCCAAATCCAGGCACTCAAGAACTGCTTTCTCAAATGACCGCACAGAAAACCCTGACTTTAATCCACATCACTCTTCACTCTTGACATTTTCCTCTTCTTAAGAGTCAAACATCTTGAAAGAGCTGCCTTTTTTGGTTCCTCATTTGTGACTCACGATTGAACCCACTCCAGCCTGGCCTCTGCCTTCACCACTCCAGCTAAATAATTCATGTCACCATTGACCTCCATGTTGCCAAAAACAATCGACGTATTTCTCTCCTCTCATCAGTAGGCCTCTGACCAACCTTCAACAGTTGCCCTCTCCCTCCTTCTTAGGAGGTTCTCTCTCTTGGCTTTATAATATCTCATTGTATGCGGGAAACGTATTTATACGTTTTACATTGACTGTAAGTAGTAGAGCCACCTGTTAGCGCGCGATAAAAACTACCCGCAAACAATGTGATATCACACTCTCCTGGTGTTTCTTTTTTTCTATTTTTTTTGTTAATCCTCACCTGAGGATATATATTTTTTAAAATATGTTTTTATTGATTTCAGAGATGTAGGGAGAGGGAGAGAGAGATAGAAACATCAATGATGAGAGAGAATCATTAATTGGCTGCCTTCTGCATGCCCCCTACTGGTATCAGGCCCCAAATCCTGGCATATGCCCTGACCGGGAATTGAACCCTGACCTCCTAGTTCATGGGTTGACACTCAAGCACTGAGCCACACTGGCCAGGCCTGAAGATATTGATTTTTAAAGAGAGTGGAAGAGGGGGGCGTTAAGAGAGATAGAGAGAGAGACATCAATGTGAGAGAGACACATCTATTGGTTGCCTCCTGCAGAGAACCTGACTGGGGCCAGGATCGAACCTGCAACCCGGGTACATGCCCTTGACCAGGAATCAAACCTGAGACTTTTTAGGTGCCTGGGCTGAATCTCTAACCACTGAGAAACTCAGGCCAGGACTACTTTCCTTCTCATCTCTTTAGCTGGGTCTACCTCATCTCCTCCAAACTCTAAGTGTCCTCAGACTTTGTTCTGGGCTCTCACTTTTTATTTCTCTACTAGAGGCCCAGTGCAGAAAAATTTGTGCACTCGGGAGGGTCCCTCAGCCCGGCCTATGCCCTCTCGAAGTCTGGGACCCCTCAGGGGATGTCCACCTGCTGGCTTAGGCCCACTCCCCAGGGGATCGGGCCTAAGCTGGCAGTCAGACATCCCTCAGGCAGCCCAGGAGCCCTCAGAGGATGTCCACTTGCCAGCAGGGAGCAGGCCTAAGCTGCAGTTGGACATTCTTAATGCTGCTGAAGAGGCGGGAGAGGCTCCCACCACCACCGATGTACTGGCAGCCATCACCCTGGCTTGTGGCTGAGCAGAGCTCCCCCTGTGGGAGTGCACTGACCACCAGGGGACAGCTCCTGCATTGAGCGTCTGCCCCCTGGTGGTCAGTGTGTGTCATAGTGATCAGTCATTCCCAGTCATTCTGCAATAGGGTCAGTTTGCATATTACCCTTTTATTATATAGGATAGAGGCCTGGTGCATGGGTGGGGGTCAGCTGGTTTGCCCTGAAGGGTGTCCTGGATTAGGGTGGGGGTCCTGCTGGGGTGCCTGGCCAGCCTGGGTGAGGGGCTGATGGGTGTTTGCAGGCTGGTGACACCTCTTCAGGGTGGGGGTCCCCACTGGGGTGCCTGGCCAGCCTGGGTGAGGGGCTGATGGCTGTTTGCAGGCTGGTGACACCTCTTCAGGGTGGGGGTCCCCACTGGGGTGCCTGGCCAGCCTGGGTGAGGGGCTGATGG
>NW_005371138.1:2733218-2735943 GCF_000412655.1 Myotis brandtii
TCTCTTTCCTTCTAGTTGTAGAATTTCCACTCAGCCAGCCTTCCTGTAGTTCTGGATGATGTCCGTTTTGTCTTTTAGTTGTATTTTTGAAGTTGTTGTGGGAGGCAGCAATTTCCGGTGTTTACCTATGCTGCCATCCTGGTTTCTCTTCTGGTTCCTCCCTTCTGACTCACGCTTGAACCCATTCCAGCCTGGCCTCTGCCTTCACCATTCCAGCTAAATAGCTCATGTCACCATTGACCTCCATGTTACCAAAAACAATCGACGTATTTCTCTCCTCTCATCAGTAGGCCTCTGACCAACATTCAACAGTTACCTGCTCCCTCCTTCCTAGAAGGTTCATTATATCATACTCTCCCGGTGTTTCTAGTTTCTTTCTTTTTTGTTGTTGTTGTGTTTTTTTTTTAATCCTCACCTGAGGATATATATATTTTTAATATGTTTTTATTGATTTCAGAGAGGAAGGAAGAGGGAGAGAGAGATAGAAACATCAATGATGAGAGAGAATCATTAATTGGCTGCCTTCTGCATGCCCCCTACTGGTATCAGGCCCCAAACCCAGGCATATGCCCTGACCGGGAATTGAACCCTGACCTCCTAGTTCATGGGTCGACACCCAACCACTAAGCCACAAGAGCCAGGCCCAAAGATATTGATTTTTAGAGAGAGTGAATGAAGGGGGTTAAGAGAGATAGAGAGAGAGACATCAATGTGAGAGAGACACATCTATTGGTTGCCTCCCACACAGACCCTGACTGGGGCCAGGATCGAACCTGCAACCCGGGTACATGCCCTTGACCAGGAATCAAACCTGAGACTTTTTAGGTGCCTGGGCTGAATCTCTAACCACTGAGAAACACAGGCCAGGGCTACTTTCCTTCTCATCTCCTTAGCTGGGTCTACCTCATCTCCTCCAAACTCTAAGTGTCCTCAGACTTTGTTCTGGGAGGTGGTTGGTATGAAGGCCTGAATGGCCACCTCTTGGTCAGCATTGGCTCAAGAGATCTGGCCCTGATTTTTGGATGTTCTCTCTAGGATGTGGTGCTTGAAGTCTCTTTGTCCTCAGCCGTAGGCCACAGGAAAGACGCATCACAAACAGCCTGCTTCTTAAACGTGGGTGCAAAAGGAGCCCTTTCACAATGCTCTGATTTCCCAGATTTCACTTGTAATTATGGGGTGAAATCCAGGTCCTCTCTGTGAAGAGTATGCTTGGTGTACACACAAACTCATTTTTTATGGACTCCTGTCAAACCATGCCGTCTAAAACATGTTTGCAAAACCTCCCATCAATGACCCACTTGTTCCTTTGCTGAAAGAATTGGCACATTGACAAGACCGGTAGGGTGGGCCAGCGAGCCTTTTTCCTGAACGATCTGTCGGCCTGGGAGGGAGCCACAACCCATTGCCGTCCTCCTTTACTGTCCAAATAGTCTAACACAGAGCCTTTTCAAACCTCAGCCTCTTTTCCTTTCTGATAATGATGCTTGCAAAACCTGTTCATGCATCCATTCACTTATTCGACACCTACTTACTGAACTCCCAGTATGTGGGAGGAACGGTGCGAGGTCCTGGAAATACAGCAGGGAGTCAGACAGGATCAGTGCTCTCAGGCAGGTAACACTCCACTGGGAGAGTTCTTATGAAGCTTAAGCGTTGAACATAATTGAAGTGAATCACAATGGACACGTATTTGCTCACGCGCTCTACTACTGCCAAGGTCGGGTGGCAGTTGTACAGCAGATGGCTAAGGAGTCTCACGCTCACTCCTAACAGGCTGGGTTGGAATCTCAGGTCTGCCGCTGACTTTGTGGCAGTGTGGGTGGTAACCTGGACAAATGATCACAAGAAGTGAAGTGGAAAAGCAGAATATAAAATGGCAGGTATTATATCCTCCGTCTTCACGTATTCGTACATGTACACACACTTAGAAAATAGATTGGAAGCCAAACAGGAAAGGTCTGCAGAGGTTCTCCCTACCGCCTGCCCCTCTAGGTGGTGAAATTTTGTTTATACTTATTTTACATTTTTCAGGAAACCTGAGCCTTGAGCTAAGAACCTGTTCATTCATTGAACCTTCCTAGGCACTAATAATGAATGGTGAAAAAAACAACCACCCAGGTCCTATTCTCACTGTTATTCCAATGTTAAGATATAGAAAAACAGCACATGCCTATTCATAATACAGTCACACGTGTGTGCCTCTGCCCCTCTCCTCACACACACAAAAACCAGAACAACACTAAAGGTGCAAACACATACATAAACATAAACAATGCATCCACACTAATACAGATGACAACGAAATAAAATTTGATAAATGGGTCAGGGTCACATGTAAAAATGTATAATGGAAGATCAAAGAAAAAGGATGTCACTAATTTCCATGGCCCATGGCCCTTCTGTTCATAATCTTACCCAACCCTTCCTTTTCCGTAGATTCTGTTTCCTCTCAGGCCTACATATCTTTGAGGGTTAACTGTGTGTTCCAGCACTGAGCCTTGAAAACTATAATCTCGACTAATGTCTGGTAAAATCAGTTTCTTCACGATAAAAAGGAGAAAATGTTCACTCTGTTCTTGCTGCTACAAGAATAGCACAAAGGGTAATAAAAACTGTATTTGCTAAAATTATTCCCAACAAGGCAGTTTTTTATAACAATAAAACAGACTTCAGAAAATGTCACTATGTCCTGTGTGTCACTTCTACACTACATTATAGCAAGTTT
>NW_005371138.1:2736124-2832781 GCF_000412655.1 Myotis brandtii
CTGCCTGCCTGCCTGATTGCCCCTAACCCCTCTGCCTGACTGCCTGCCTGATCACCCCTAACCACCTCTGCCTGCTGGCCTGATCACTCCTAGCTGCTCCCATGCTGGCCTGATTGGCCCTAACTGCTCCCCTGCCTGCCTGATTGCCCTTAACCACTCTGCCTGCCTGCCTGACTGCCCCTAGCCACTTTGCCTGCCTGCCTGATCGCCCCTAACTGCCTCTGCCTCACCCCAACACTGCGGCTTTGTCTGAAAGGACGTCCGGACGTCTGGAATGTCGTTCGGCTATCTGGTCTAACTAGCATATTACACTTTTATTAGTATAGATATATATAAATATGTAGATATATAGATATATATTAATTTCAGAGAGGAAGAGAGAGGGAGGGTGGGATAGAAACATCAATGATGGGAGAGAATCATTGATCGGCTGCTTCCTGCATGCCTCACATCAGGGATTGAGCCTGCAACTCGGGCATGTGCCCTGACCAGGAATCGAACCATGACCTCCTGGTTCACAGGTCAATGCTCAACCACTGAGCCACACTGGTTGGGCTTTTTCTTAAATATATTTTTATTGATTTCAGGATGAGGGAGAGGGAGAGATAGAGACATCAATGATGAGAGGGAATCATTGATCAGCTGCTTCCTGGACACCCCACACCAGGGATCAAGCCCACAACCTGGGCATGTGCCCTGACCAGGAATCAAACCATGACCTCCTGGTTCATAGGGTCAACCACTGAGCCGTGCTGGCTGGGCAAGTTTTTACACTACAGTTCAACATTCCTGGGTTACAGTAAACTCCATATATAACCTGCCATTATGACCTTCCATAGCAACCAATGGTGAGCACACTTGAGTCTGGAGGACTCCCTTTTCCAGTGCAGAGTCCACTCTACGGGGGTGCTGGAAGTTTTATTTTCGGGGGTTGTCTGTCCTTCCTTCCCTCCTCCTGCACCCTAGGGTCCCAGCTTCATCCTGAGCTGTCTTCTTGCAATGGAGCCCATTCTGCTGTTCCACTTGCCCTGTAGTTTCACACTGTTCAATCAAATCTTTTTAACATTGATTACCCTTCACAACAAATGTCAGTACATTAGGGAAAATAAACCTTCCCCACGAGGTGTGAGACTGAAAATGGGCAGAAAACCCCAATTTGCTACATCCCTGAAAGCTGCCAGGTTGCACAATCTGGGAAACTGAGATGTGTGTGGAAAATAACCATCGTGTCCTGGATGCTGGGTTCTGACCAAGAGGAATTTCCCACATTATAATTTTTGCTTCAAACCTCTCTTGCCATTTGTCCCACTAGCAAAGCGTCAGTATATGTAGCACCAGGCACAGCTCCCAGGCGGCGGCACAGGCAGCTCAGCTTCAGCAGGGGTGTCAGCAGGACCAAGCAGCCAAGGTGAGGTGCTAGAACTTTCCAGCACTTTTCCTCTTTGGGGGTTCTTCTTTCCACCAGCTTTCTTGTGCTGCACCACAGCTCTCTGCATCTCTCCTGAATCTACTGTTCTGACGATTAGATTTCACCAGACGGGAATACTTTTGGGATAGAGATTTGTCATATGTGTCTTCTGTGTGAAGTAGTGATGGGTAGAACAGGCATCCTACTGATATTTATAAATTAGCTCATCTCACATGATGGAAAGGTATATTGGACACAAATTTGCAAATGTCTTTTGGGGAAGGTCTGTACAGTTGGATTTTAGGGCTGACAGGGGATGACTGAAATGAAAATTGGTTTATACAAAAGCCCATTGCAGTCTCTCATACAAGAAATCACTGGGATTCCAGTGAGACACATACAAATGGAGAACTAGGTCCTCTGGAATCCTATCTGTCTGTCTAACTACATATATCAGCTATCTATCTATATATCTATCTATCTATCTACATATATCTATATATATCTATATATCTATATCTGTATATATATATATATATTCTCAACATATATTTATATATCTAATTGTGTTGGGTTTATCTTTGGAATACAAGAATGGGTCAACATTATCCCCTGAAAAAAAAAATTAAACGTATTATTCCTGGTATGTCTCCTTCACTGTGCAGCAGGATGAAGCTTTCCATGATCATCATTTTCTGCTCCCTCATCCTGGGCGTCAGCAGCCAGAGATGGTTAAGTTTCCTCAAGGAAGCTGGTCAAGGTAAGAGCCAGAGGCTGTAGGGGCTGCATCTGGCTTCCCCAAGACTTACGTGAGCAAAGGCCACGTCCCCACTGGGCAAAGGCCACAGTGGGTAGGAAAGAATTACTATTTTTATGATAGGACTTCCCCAGACTTTTATTTCAATTGAAATATATTTAATATATATCATTATATAGATTTAAGGTGTATAACATGTTCTTGATGCATTTATATATTGTAATATGATTGCCTTTGTAGAGATAATTAGCACCTCAATCACATTACATAATTATCCTTCCATTTTAGTAGTTGGAATAGTTAAGATCTAGTCTCTTAGCAAGTTTTATGATTATCATACAATATTGTTGTCTATATTCACTATACTGTGCATTAGACCTCTAGGGCTTATTCTAGTTGTACATAAGTTTGTATCCTTAAAGAACATCTGTCCTTTGCCCCCAACTCCAGGCTTTTCTGGATAACTTTGCATCCTTCTATGGGGACCCCAGGTCTGAGTCCACATAAAGTATAAGCCCCAACTTTCATCACAAGTATGGAAGAGATCTAGACTCAGGGGTCATGTTCCCTAAATACAAATGGTGCTCTACGGCCCCCTAGTGGGAACTCAGGAACAGCTCATTTCTATATATCAGGTAGCCATGAAGCTGGTGAGCCAAACTTACAGAGTGTGTTCCCACACCCCACCCACTTAGTAATTACAACCAAGATTAGCTGAGCTTTTAACACCTGCTAGGCACTGCTATAGGAGATTTCCATGAATGAATGGACACGTTTTCATCCTCAGGAATTAATCCTTATCCTGCAATGTAGGTACCATCACCACTCAATAGAGAAACAGAAGCACCAAGAGAATAAGATACCTAACATGGTCCCAAGGCAGAGCAGGACTTAGCCCAGGTCGTCAAGCTCCGCAGACCTTGCTATTAACGCAGTAGAATGCCTCCCGGACAAGACTGCACGTGGAAGAGTGAGGGATTTGTGAACACGTATTCTGTTCTTTATCTGAGCAAATGGCAAATAGTGGGGATGGGGTGCATTTGGAAGGCAACTCTGTAGAGCTGCTCTCCCACAATTAATTGCCTGATGGTGGTTCTGCTGGGGCTGAGACCTGGCCAGAAACCAGCAAGAGCTATACACCCATGGTAAAGTGGCAAGAAGGTGTTATTTCACAGAATTATTCTGCTGTTATTTTTCTGTGATTGTCCCTGTTTACAATGTTAGGACAGCCGACATGAGAATCACTGGGTTCTGGGGTGCTTTGTGAAATGCAGACACCTGGGTACACACACCCCTCGGTAAATTCCAATTCCTGGGCAGAGCCTGAAATCCAGCCTTTTCTGAGCACCCCAGCTGGCGCTGTGCACACTAAAGGCTGAGCACAAACCCCTCCAGGTTTGCTGCCTGCAAGTGACAAAATGTGTTGGGCACTTTTGAAATACTTATTATGCAAGTCTGGACTCCAAGAATGTGTTTAAATGAGTAACTCCGAGTAAAAATGTTGCACCTCTCAATAAAGCTATCTTTCTGAACACCAAAAAGAAAGAAATGCATAAAATGAAGATAACTTACCTCATGGAGGTATTATATAAGCTATAAATTCAATTGTACATTACATTTCGCGCTTTTTCTATTCAGCTAATTTTTAAAAATCGTTGCCTTTTTATTCTAGCTTGACCAGATTCCTTCCATCCATAACTCTCTGACCTTCATCTCAGTTTAGTTCCTTCATTTTTTTGTTCCCCCTTCCTACAGACTAGAGAAGTGATGGTATATTAAACACCTACAATGTTCTCAACATTATACAGAATTTTCTCAGTTCTTCTGGGAGAGGCAGTACTTGGCCATTTTATTGGGAGGACACTGGCCTTTAGAGCTGGTGGGTCAGTTGCCCTTGTTCTATACCTATTATCCCCCTTTTTTAAAGCTCTCATAAGGAACACAGCACTTTTATTGCCTGGATTGAACTCTGACAGTTGCCGAGGTGCCAAATGTGCCCAGATGTTCAGATGTACTCAGGACGAGTTGTCCTCCCTTTGCCCACAGGGATGAGTGTCTCCCATTGACTAGGTTGGGAGCACTGTGCTTCTGAACCTCCCTCAGAATCACCTTTGTTCTCACACCTGTCAGGGGGTTCCCTGCATCTGTCCAGGTGGAGGTTTCTTGTACAACTAAACATCCCTTCAGGACCACCCCGCCTCTCCTTTGCACGCATCACACAGCCAACACAAAGTGGCAGATTTCTTGTACAACTAAACATCCCATCATCCTTTGCACGCATCACACAGCCAACACAAAGTGGCAGCAGATATTAGAATGGGGTCTAACAGAATAAAACTGTACCAAGTGTGATTCTAATAACATTAACCCAGAAACTAAAATGCAAAAAATATATATATTTATCTCAAACCAGTATAATCACCAAGGGTTTAGTCAAACGCTGAAATCATACAATCAGTAGAAGGAAATGTTTTATTCCTCTATTATGCCAAGATGTGATTATCTCCATCTCACATTTTCCTTCCCAGGAGCCAAAGACATGGTGAGAGCCTACTCTGACATGAGAGAAGCCAATTACAAAAACTCAGACAAATACTTCCACGCCCGGGGGAACTATGACGCTGCCCAAAGGGGACCTGGCGGTGCCTGGGCTGCCAAAGTGATCAGGTAACCTGGCTCCTGGGGATGCTGGATGGGTGAGCAGAGCTTGGCTGACTTTGAGGATCAGGAGGGTATAGCCCCCTAAGGGCAGGGACCCCGAGTCATTGAGTTCTACATCCCCAGATGCTGACAGAGGGCAGACATATCTGTCTAATAAAAGCTCAAGAGTTTGAATGTTGAAAACTTCGTGTTATTCTTTAGTATACGGACTGCCCATTTGGTACCACGGGGTGAGGGATGGACACCCACATGAAGGCAGAGCCTGCGCCTGTGTGTTTGTCTAGGGCCATGGTCGGCAAACCGTGGCTCGCGAGGCACATGTGGCTCTTTGGCCCCTTGAGTGCGGCTCTTCCACAAAATACCACATGCGGGCGCGCACATATAGTGCGATTGAAACTTTGTGGCCCATGCACAGAAGTTGGTATTTTGTGGAAGAGCCACACTCAAGGGGCCAAAGAGCCGCATGTGGCTCGCGAGCCGCGGTTTGCCAAGCCACAGTTTGCCGACCACTGGTCTAGGGGACACAATCTCAGTGTCATACAGGGCAGATGCCCTGCATCAAGCCTTCCCCTAATCAGAGTAGCTCAGTCCAGAACCCTCTATAGTTTGTCAACTTTGGCTAGTGGTACCCAGCAAGCTTTTTCTGCCATCTAGTGTGCACACACTGTGTTTGTTATCCCTTAGAAGTCAATCTCCAGTTACTAGTTAGTATATCTTGACGTTAACCCTCCTTCCTCAGGTTCCTGGCTGCTTTCTCTCTCCTGACTGAAAAAGGGGTCTCCAAGTGCAAGGCCTTCCACGAGGGCTCCCCCAGCAACACAGACTCAGTGTTGATGCCTCCCACCATTCTCACCCAGGTCATTCTGAGGCCTCTCCGGTTATTTTTTTTGCTCTTCCCAGGCCTCTCTGTGTCCTGACCCTTGCTCTGCCTCCAAGCCTGGTCCCTCAGTGGCCCCTCTCCAGTCGTCTCTGCGAGCCTAATCCCAGTAGTCCGGCAAGTGATATCTTGGCCTCTGCAATGCCAGCTCCTACCCTGATGACATCTGCAGAAGTTGCTTTCATTCTCTCTTATTAATTTGTCACATCTTCACTCCCACTGTCTTTGAATTCATATTCACATAACAATTCTGCTCCTGGAACAGCTTCCCGGTAGCCCACGCACCACATCCTGGGGCAGTTTCTGGTTCCCACAGCCCTTCACTCACACCTGTGAAATCTTCTTCACCCTCTCCTCTCAGAGGCAGCTTTTCATGGCTAGACCAGTGAATTTCTTAAGTGTGGGCCACTGCCTTGCTTCATTTGCTGTAGTGACAGTCTGGGGAGCCACCCAGGGCCAGAGCAAGGCCAACATGAGGACGTATTATAGAGTCAGACACGAGTAAAGCTTCAGAGCTGGAGCTCATCCCACCAGGAACTTCCGAGGGACAGAGTAGAAAGTGACCCAGCACGATCCCCGGGAGTGAAATACAAGCACCTATCAACCGGCTTCCATCGCCATTGTCAGGGGCGGGCCCTCGAATGTTCACTTGCTTACATTTCACTGCTGTGCACGTGTGAGTGCCCAGTGAGTTTTCCTGGGGCGGGATGTACAAAGTCATGGAGCAGCCTCAAAGCCAGGTGCTGTCAGGCTGCCCTGCATGAGAAGGATCAAAGCCGCGTGGAACTCCCCGCTGTAGCAGTGGCTGGAAACGCCCAGGGGCAGAGCGTCTGAAGGGGTGCATAGCCTTGTCTGATACACACACCCTCTGCCTTTCTAAAGCCTGCGGAATAGCACACGCCTCCCCAAGGTGTGGACATGGTACATCCTCTCAGGAATGAAGGGACTGATGGAATCTCAGGCTGAGAATAAAAGCAAGAAGAGGAAATTGCACTGGTCAGCCAAGAGGGGAGGGAGGTAGGTGCAACTGGGAAGGACAGAGAAATGTAAATACCATGGACTTGTGAAATGAACCAGCCATGAACCCTGTGACCCCACACAGACAGAGCCACCTCAGAGGACCCTGACCTGGAGCCCAGTGCCAGGTGAGGCATAGGAAATGCTATGGGGCTAGGACAGGGTTAGGGACATGGTGGCATTCCTGGCAGCAAAGTTATACCTGCTACACACCATGTAATATTATGCTTAAAATAACTTGTTTTTGTTATCTTACCAAAAAAAGTAGTTTCCTAGAAACTGGAGTAAAATGATGGCCATAATGATGAGGGGATTCAAGGACAATATGAACCACAAGGTTGCCAATGAAGATAAGTTCTTTTAATTTTAATATATTTTATTGATTTTTTTTACAGACAGGAAGGGAGAGCGATAGAGAGTTAGAAGCATCAATCAGCTGCCTCCTGCACACCTCCTACTGGGGATGTGCTCGCAACCAAGGTACATGCCCTTGACTGGAATCGAACCTGGGACCCTTCAGTCCGCAGGCAAACTGGTTAGGGCAATAAGTTCTGATACTAATGACCAGCAAGTTTTTGTTAGCTAGGGGTTGGCCACAAACTTCAAAGCTGAACTGTGTGTGGAGACCGGGCTGCACTGCCTGGTCTGGGCTGAAAGTCCGAATAGTGTCGTCTCCTCTAATTCCAAACTCCATCTCCAATCCCAGGGCGTGAAGGCCATGCCAATCAGCACCCACGAGCCTGGGAGGAGGGAACCAGAGAACCGGAGCTGGTGTCTGACCCAGTGGAGCCCAGTTCCTAGGCACACTTCACAGAAAGCCATTTCTCCAAAATTATGCAAGTCTAAATAAACTGAGAACAGAACAAGCTGTGTAACTGCTCAACGTCATTGCCTTTAGTTAATTAAGACTAAGTTGCTGGGGAAAAATACAGAAGCTTAAGAAATACAGAAATTTATGTTTTACATAACAGTTTGTGGTGAGTGATCCCCTGCCAGGGGCCTGGGCTCTGCACTGTCTCTGATTCCTGCCAGGTTCCTGCTCTACCAGACTGACTGAACCCTGCTGCTGAGAGGGGGTCAGGGACCAGAAGCTTCAGCACCACCCGGGTCCCATCAGAAATGCAACATCTCAGGCTCCACCTCCCTCAGGTCCCCTGTGGCAGCCAGGACCACTTGCAGAGCGTGTGGGCAACCGTGCAAAGCAAAAACGTGGGAACTTTGTTCACAAATTCTTAAAAACTCCAAAATGGTGCCCTGACCAGTTTGGCTCAGTGGATAGAGCGTCGGCCTGCGGACTGAAGGGTCCCAGGTTCGATTCCGGACAAGGGCACGTACCTTGGCTGCAGGCACATCCCCAGTGGGGGGTGTGCAGGAGGCAGCTGATCAATGTTTCTCTCTCATTGATGTTTCTAACTCTCTATCCCTCTCCCTTCCTCTCTGTAAAAATTCAATAAAATATATTTATTAAAAAAAAATTAATTTATAAAAAAATTCCAAAATGGTGAAAGCAGGGCATTAAGCCAAGCTCAGGGCTCCGCTAAGCTGGGGCTCTGCATGCCGCACAGGCCTCAGGCCGTGAAACAGGCAGTTCACTGGGAAAAGCTCCACAGCCAGGGGGCTGAGAGCACTGAGACTGTGTCACCAGAGCCAGGCTTTGCCTCCAAACATCAGGTGTAAATATGCCTCGATCACCAGGGGAATACAGTAACTGAACTCAGATTGAGTCAGAATCATCCATCTGGAATGGGCAAGACGGGAGCCACAATCTGGGAAAACCTCCATATTGAGGACAGAGCTGTGCCCGTTAGTATTTGTCTCAGCCTCTGGAAGAACCACCAAGTGGGGATTTTCCCGGCCTCCCTTGTGTTCTGTATTTGATCCACAGACCAGAGTTGTCCGGAAACCCCAGGCTCCTCATCTCAGCCCAGCAGCTCTGTGTTGTAAGTCTGTGTTGTTATTCACGAAGTTCCTGAATCCAGATTTCTTCTACATGATGGGTGGGGAAAGCTGGTTGTGGCTCTAGCCTCACTCTGAAAGCAGAGGGGAGCCACCGAGAGCTTCTGATCAAGGCTGTGCCTCGAGTGGACAAGGATTCTGACAGTAGATCTCCTGTTCACTTCCTGACACCAAGACAAGCACTCCTGCTCGGGGGGCCCTGGTTTATCTACCAAGAAGGATAACTCTACATCTAAATCCAGGAGCAATGTGAGGTGGGAAGCAGTTGAGGCAGATTAAATTAGTCCCCAGACCTACAGGTTCCAGGTCTGGGCACTATCCCTTTTTATCAAGCTGCTTGGTGATTCTGATGTAGCAGGTTTGTCAATCAGCTGACTGGATGGTCCCTAAGGTTGCTTACATTTCCATGTGCTGAGACTGAGAGGTGGTGGTGGGAAGGCAGTGTTTAGAAGTGAAGAAGGTTCTTAGGAGACTGCTGCAGCTGTCTAGGCAAGAGGTAATGGGAATGTGGGTGGTGGCAAGACAATGGAAAAATATCACCACATAGAATTGAGAGGATTTACCTAGTAATTGGCAATGTTAGAAGAAAAAAATCAACTGAGTCTGTGGGCCAGGACATCTTTTTTAGGGGAAGAGATCAGGAAGGGTTTTCATCATGCAGATTGCCTCTTATTTCTATGGGAGGTGGAGAGGGCCCACAGCGCAGATTATCTCCTTGGTGTTAACCAGAAAATTCCAAACTAGTTGATTAAGATTATGTTTCCAGGAGAGGCTGAAAGTACAATTGGATCAAGTATTAAAATCTAGATTTGGCAGCATGCGCCTTTTTGAGCCTGCTGCTTTCTCTTTAACAATTCCCTTTTGATCAGATACTCAGCTTAATTAAGAGATATGATAAAAAATCAGGCAATAGCCCTAACCGGTTTGGCTCAATGGATAGAGCATCGGCCTGAAGACTGAAGGGTCCCAGGTTTGCTTCTGGTCAAGGGCATGTACCTTGGTTGCGGGCACATCCCCATTAGGGAGTGTGCAGGAGGCAGCTGATCGATGTTTCTCTCTCATCGATGTTTCTAACTCTCTATCCCTCTCCCTTCCTCTCTGTAAAAAATCAATAAAAAAATATTTTTTTTTAAAAAAATCAGGCATTAGTATCACTCTCAGTTACCACTCTGCAGCTCTGCTGGGCCTTGGTGTGGCATATTTGCTCAGTCTCTGTGACCTGGTCTTTGGTTTTCTCTTTAACAGCAGGGAGGGCTGAGAAGGGGGAAGTAGCAAGGTGACTACAGGTTTTGAACCATGACCAGGGCAGTGACAAATTTAATACGTGCAAGGAAGGTATGAACTTCAATTTTGGTCTTCCCACTTTCTCTGAATTGTGTAAAATAATTTACATGGGTCTGATCACCACTGAGTGAAATGATGATAGTCTAAACCTTTCAAACAACAGCTAACATTTCTCACCCATATAGCATGTCACTATGCAGTCCAGTTTAGTCTCATTTAATGGTCACTACTAGGTATCTCTGACCTTAACTTTCTATGTGCCTGGTACTGTACTATGTGCTTCATACTTATTATTTCATTAGTGGGTGCTAATATTAGCCCCATTTTAAAGATGAGGAAACTGAAACTTAGAGGAACATAAATAACTTCCCAAAGGTTAGATAGAAAAAGACAGGACATTCAAAGCCAGAGTCTCAGAACTCAGACTCTCACCACTATGCTATCCTGCAGCCCTCCTAAACTGCGGTCCAGTGTATAAACAAAAGTAAAAGTGAGGCAACCATGAATCACAGCCTGCCTAGAAATTTCAGCAAGTCACAGATACAAGTTGCATTTGAAAACATTGCCTAATATCCAGATTGACTGTTCAAATTTAAATATTCAACTAAAGGGGTTTTTTGCTTTTAGTTTGCCTTGGAAAATGAATTCTGATGATGTGAGATTTTTTTTTTTTTTTAATGCTAGAAATTTCCCTCTGTCCCCTTCTGGTAAATGAGGATTGCTGTAATATGCTCTAGAAATATATGTTGGGAAATGACTGCACAATCGTGCCAGGTCAGGCTGTCTCCTTCTTGCGAGATTTCCTCTGGGTTGTCTTTTGGACAGTCACGTTGTAATGACAAAAGCTGACAGTGAAGGGCGATCTCTGACTCTACCTTAGTAGACTCATATTCAATGTAATCCATACAGCCCAAATCCAGCTGATGCTAGTGGGTGTGATATTGTGAGTTATAAGGAGAAATATGCATATATTTGGTCTTGGTTCCAGTTTCTGAAACTGACCTCCTAAAACCCTAGAAATTTTCCAAGTGATGAGTTGAGGGAGAGGTCGTTTTTGTATTAATGAGGTGACTGTAGACTGCACCTAATATTGGGGGCTGGTTGCCAGTGGGACCAGCCACCTGATTAGAGTGTTGCAACTTTCAGCCTCACCCCCCACACACACCCCACCTTCAGGGAGGGGAGAGGGGCTAGAGACGGAATTTCTATCGCCAATGACCAATGATTTAATCAATTGCGCCTATGCAATTCAGTCTTCATAAAAACCCAAAAGGACTGGGTTCCAAAGCGTCTGGTTTGGTGAACATGTGGAGATTCAGGGAGAGAGGAGCTCAGAGAGGGCACGGAAGCTCCTTGCCCTTTTCTTACACCTTGTCCTATGCAACAACTCCATGTGACTGTTACTCAGTTATATTCTCTCATAATAAACTGGTGATCTAGTAAGTAAATGTTTCTCTGAGCTCTGTGAGCCACTGTAGCAAATTAATCAAACACGAGGAGAGAACTGTGGGAGCCTCTGACTTGTAGCCAGTCAGAAGCACAGTAAACAACCTGGACTTGGGACTGGGTCTGAAGTGGAGGGCAGTCTTGGGAAACTGAGCTCTGACCAGAGAAAAATTCTGAAATACCTAAATTAAATTACAGGTGGCCAGAGACGGGGGAGAAAGAGACAACTGGAGTTATTCAGTTAACAGCTATAATTGGAGATGAACCAAAGACTATTCACATTCCTGAATGCATATTGAAACTTTGAATCAACTTCCTAGCAGCTATCTAAAAATAATAGCAGATTTCCAGACACCACTGCATCCTGCTTACCCAGGCACAAACTTTCTGGACTTTTGTCCACAACCAACCCAGAAGTAGTAAACAATTCTTCCTTAAGGACTATGCACCTAACCTAGAACTTCCCCCACTTCACCTTTTCCCAACTCTGTTTTCTACAGCCAATATAAATTCTTTCAAAACAACTTGCGTCTTCCCTCCCCAAACCATTTTTAGAAAGCTCCATTAGGCCCGGTTGCTAAGTGGTTAGAGCGCTGGCCCTCGGCCCAGAGTCTCAGTTCCATTCCCAGTCAAAGGCACATACCTCGGATGCAGGTTCAATCCCTGCCCCGGTCAGGGTGAGAGCGAGAGGCAAACAATTGATGTGTCTCTCTCAGGTCGATGTTTCTCTCTCTAGTCCCCTCCCTTCCACTCTCTCTAAAAAAATATATATCTTCACTCATCTGGTGAGGATTAAAAAAAAAATAAAAAGCTCCATCAGCTCCAAGACTGCGGACAAATATTCATCTTCTACATCCTGCCCTGCTGCTGGTGGTATCGACTATATGTCCCAGGACTGGGTCCTTTTTCCGACTAGCACAGGGCTCAACAAGCCCTTTCTTTCAGAACAGCTCTTGGCTACAAAGGTTTTTATTTAACATCCCTTAACCAACAGAATCTGATGCTATCTCCATGTAGATAGTGTAAGAATTGATTTGAATTGTAGGACACCAAGCTAGTGGAGAACTTAGTATGGGGAAATACCACACACACACATACCCCACCACCATTACCACCCCACACCCTTACTGCCACCACACACTGTTGCCCAGAATCGTGAGGTTTCTCAAAATTCTAAGAAGCTTTGTGAACTTTTTCTCTGACAATCTCTTTAACCCATCAGGTTACATCATACCTAAATGTCATGTGAAAGTATGACAGTAATTTTGTCTACAGATCTCTGGCTGTGTTATAAATGAAAAAAAAAAAGTGAATCGTTCAAGTACCCAACACTTTGCTTACTCCACACTGAGTCTAACCCATACCTTCCTACAAATTGCTCACAATAAACGTCATGTCTATATTCTATTCAAATGAAAACTTTAATCAGATTTTACATTTATTATTAATATAACATGCTATATCTATAGAAGTCTGACAAATCGCAATCTAGTACTTGGCTTAAATAATACAAGCACTTGCTTCAGTCTTCATTAGTTTTAGCCTTTCTTTATTGTGACTTTAAAAAAATAATTTCTAAAAGTGCATGATTTCTTTGAACTACTCTGTTTAGGAAAAATTCAAGTTAAAACATCAGTAATGAATTAATCAGTTGTATAAAATGTCAAATTCAGATTATAAAATGTCAAATACTAAAAAAAAATGTATTTTAAATTAGTTCAAATTAAATATGGGGCCATTTCACTTACATATCGAATTTGAGTCTTCAGTGTTTCACTTCTTTTTTGTATTAATTCCATTACACCAGGTCATATTTCAGTAATTTCTCAACTGCCCTAGACAAGAATAAAAAGAATTCAACTCCTGTCAATTAAATGATCTGTCTTCGTGTGATCACAATGAGAAACTTCTGCTCCTACAATCCACAAGCAAGAAATAAATAACACTGTTGTTCAGAATACTACTAAGGACTGCATAGCTGTGAGCATTCACATTCTGATTACAGAACTCTTCATATCAGCAAACAAGGACCAATTCCTTTCAAGATTCAACTTTGGTTGAGAATCACTGAGGTCACAGATAAGCCATAAATATAGAGGTTACAGACACTGGCCAAAGTACTCCCAATAAGGCAGCAGGGTTTTCAAGTGGTGCCTTTCCTTCAATAACAAACACATTCGGAAGATTCAGGAGCATGATTCCATTTTCCTTAAAATGTTATGACATCCTATTGAATCTTCTTCCACTAGGCCTGTTGAGACCAGAGAAACCGATCACATTTTTCAAGCATACTTTGTATCAAGGCTCTGAAATCACAAAGAAAAGAAACAAATAAATTTAGTTCTCATTGTGCATTCTTTACAAAGAAACTTTAAAAACTACAAATAGAGGATTCAAAAGCTGTCTGACTCTAAGCATCGAAAGACACAATCAACAGAGTGAAAAGGCATCCTGTCCTACAGAATAGAATACATTTGCAAATCATATATCTTTAGAGATTAATATACAAAATGTATACAAACTCATACAACAAAAAAACAAATAGTGCAACTGAAAATGAGCAAAACACTTGAATAGGTACTTTTCCAAGATGACATACAAATGGCAACAAGCACATTAAAAAGATGCTCAACTTCACTAATTATTAGAGTAATGCAAATAAGAACCACAATAAGATACCACCATAGGACAACTATTATTAAACACGCACACCAAAAAAACAAACAAACAAAAAAACAGAAAATAACTAGTACTGAAAAGAATGTAGAGAAATTGGAACCCTTGTGCATTGTGAACAAGAATGTAAAATGGTGAGCCTCTATGGAAAACAGTTATAGCAGTTCCTCAAAAAATTAAATTACCATATGATCCAGCAATTCCACTTCTGGGCATACCCCAAAAAATTGAAAGCAGTCTCAGAGAGACATTTTATACAAGCATGTTTATAGCAGCATTACTCACATAGACAAGAGGTAGAAGCAACCCAAATGTCCATTGACAAATGAGTGCATAAACAAAATGTGGTATGCACATATTATAGAATATTATTTAGCCTTACAAAAGGAAGGGAATTCTGACACTTGCTACAATATGGATGAACCTTGAGGACATTACACTAAGTGAAATATGCCAGTTACAAAAAGACAAATACTGCATAATTCCATTTAAATTAGGTACTTAGAATAGTCAAAATCACAGACACAGAAAGTAGAATGGCAGTTGCCAGGGGCTGGGTGGAGGGGAAAATGAGAAGTTATTTTTTAATGGGTAGAGAGCTTTGCAAGATGAAAAAGCTCTGGAATTGAGCTGCACAACGATATGGATACACATAACATTACTGAACCAAACACTAAAAAATGGTTAACATGGTTAATTTTGTTATCTGTACTTGACCACAACTAAAAAAACAAACAAAAAACCTAAGACAATTAGGTATTTGATACCAATAATATTCTTTTTTTTTTTTTTTTTTTTTTTTTTTTGAACTTCAAAGTCCTGATGGCTTTTATGTACCCCTGTTTATTCCCCAATAATATTCTTAAAGAACTGAGTACACATCAGATTTTGATATTTATTCACATTAATCCAAACTGCCTTGGTCATGATTGTGAACAAAGTATTACTTTAGCCTCTTCCCTTAATCACCTTAATCAACCGGTGAGTCTGAGTCCCCTCATCTGTTGTTAGGGGTTGGGACTGGATGATCTCTCTAGTCCCATCCCCCCTCTGAAAATCTTGGGTTTCCACATTCCCGAAGCACCTATGGAGAGGGCATGACAGACAGGTATTACCTCTGTCTTTTCTCAGCAATCCTTAGGATATCGCAGGTTCTGGTAAACCTCTCTGACAGTTCAAGTGTCAAACCACATTCCTGTAGCAGTGACCAGGCCCGATCTGGACCCATGGCCTTAGCTAATAGCAGTGCTACATTCTCCAGGTTAACAGGGGAAGGCCCATCACTGAAGCTCCCATTTGGTGAATTCTGGGGGTCTGGCTTTGTGTTTTTGTTCTGAACAAGATGTAGGAGAAGTTTCCACTCCTCCATGGTTTCTGGGATCCAACCTACACAAACACACAAAAACATAGAAATATTGGCTCTGACTGCTCTTTGTACTCTGCCTGCACATAGGAGACAGTCAAAACAGTTTATGAAAACATTTAGTTGCAACATAATCTCATCACCCTAACACAAAGATGTTTTCTGAACATCTGCTGAATAAATAGTTCGTGACAAGGAAAAGTCACAAAATTAACTTCAATATTCTTTCATTGACTCATTAATTACCCAGGGCATATTCTATGCTGGGCACTGAATGTGCAATGAAGAACTCTTCTGGGACTTACAGCAAAGGAGACAGATCTTAGACAAACACATAAATGCACTATCCTTATATATTTACTAGAGGCCCGGTGCACGGAATTCGTGCACCGGGGTGGGGGGTTGGGGGGGGGTCCCTCAGTCCGGCCTCTGCACCCTCTCCAATCTGGGACCCCTTGTGGGACCAGCCCTAAACCGGCAGTCAGACATCCCTCTCACAATCCAGGACCACTGGCTCCTAACTGCTCACCTGCCTGCCTGCCTGATCGCCCCTAACCACCTCTGCCTGCAGACCTGATCGCCCCCTAACCACTCCCCTGCCGGCCTGATTGCACCCAACTGCCCTCTCCTGCTGGCCTGATCACCTAACTGCTCTCCCCTGCTGGCCTGATCACCCCCTAACTGCTCTCCCCTGCTGGCCTGATCACCCCCTAACTGCTCTCCCCTGCTGGCCTGATCACCCCCTAACTGCTCTCCCCTGCTGGCCTGATCACCCCCTAACTGCTCTCCCCTGCTGGCCTGATCACCCCCTAACTGCTCTCCCCTGCTGGCCTGATCACCCCCTAACTGCTCTCCCCTGCTGGACTGATTGCCCCCATAACTGCTTGCTCCCCCTCGCTGGCCTGATCTCACCCCTAACTGCTTGCTCCCCCGCCAGCCAGAGCGCCCCTAACTGCTTGCTCCCCTGACGGCCTGATCACCCCTAACCGCCTCCACCTCGGCCCCTGCCACCATGACTTTGTCCGGAAGGAAGTCGGACATCCGGAAAATGTCCGGTCAACCCGGTCTAATTAGCATATTATCCTTTTATTAGTATAGATAATTACCAAGTGATACAGAATTTTAAAAAACAAACTACAAATTTGACAGCTAGCTAGAATTATATACATGATCACTGAAATGTCCACCAAATTTCTTTATTGAAGGTCTGAAGTGACTTCTAAAATACAACCAAAAGTAAACAAATGGGATTTACATACCACTGTCCCCATCCATCAGGCTCATATCATTCAAATATACTATGTTGGTGAAGGCCTCTCTTCTTCTCTCCAGCTCCAAACAGAGAGTAAGATATCCAGGCCAGAAACTTTAAAGAAACCAAAGTTGAAGAAAGGAATAAAAGGCAGTGAATTTATCTGGAGTTGCACAGTCCATTACAAAAGATACTAGGTGAGTGTGGCTATTTAAATTTAAATTAAGTAAAAGTAAATAAAATTTAAAAGTCAGTTCTTCAGCTGACCAATCCATATTTCAAGTACTCAATGGTCACATGTAGCTAATGGCTATCATATTGGACAGTGCAGAATATTTCCATTACCATAAAGTTTTGACAGCCCTGATCTGGAGTATATAAGAAAAAAGAATAAAAGCTAGTGGTAAATACTGACATTCAAGGCCAAGCACCAATTATTACTTTATATATATACATACTTTATAAATGTAAAGATTCAAAACAAATTAGCATATTTTCTCCAAATGTGAAAGTTCTCCTTGACTCTTCTCCCCCTTCATTTGCTATATCCAGTATTATAAATCCCACTGCATTTTCCTTCTAAATGTCCCTTGGATGTGGTCCTTTTGCTGCCTTACTAATCACCAATTCAGTTAAGAATGAATTACTGCCATAGTTTTTAAGCTGGCCTGTCTCCAACCTTTCTCATGTATGACACCAAAAATGATTTCCAGAAAGTTCCATTTTTATGTCATACGCAAAAGTCTAAAAGGTCTCTACTGATGACTAAATTCTTCTGACCAACTTTCAAGGTCCTCCATGATATCATCACCCACCACCTGGCAAGTTTCATCCGTCATTATCAATAAATACACATGTATCAAGAACCTGCCATTATAAGGGAAAAGGAAGAAACAGGTCCCTATCTTCAAAAGATTATAATCCAGGGGGAGCCATATGATAACATGGCTAGGCAATCAGTAACTGACTAATATGTGGTATGAATAAAAAGTAATGTCAGGTTTTCCTGCCCTTATTCTTGTTTCTTAAGCCTCACCAGCCCTCCTCCTGGCTCCTTTTAAATACAAATCCTATCCAGCCTTCAGGGCTTACCTCCAAAGTTTCATCTCCTCCCTGAGTCCTTCACTAGCAATTCTCCTGAGAACATTCTGATCCCTCCCAATTTGGACAACCCTATAGCAATTATAATTCAAATCACAGTCTAGAGCTTAATTAAATACCATCTGTATGCCTGGGGTTAGTAACTAAGCCAGTGGTTCTCAACCTTGGCTGCACATTAGAATCACCTGGGAATCTTTTTAAAATCCTGATTTCTGGGCCTCATCCTCTGGAAATTCTGTTTCTTTGTTACTAATGTTGTGGCCCCACCCACCACAAATATGCACAAATATGAAAAAAATATGCACAAAAATTAAAAGGAAAAGTTTGTGTACTTAACTATTACTTAAGATACTTTCCTGTAGCAAAGAGTATTCGCAAACGATAAAGTATATCAATTGAGGCCCTTAACTACTACAAAGTTATTAACTGAAATGATTCTAATCTTAACTTCAGCTTCTAAGAAAATTCTCTTACCCACGAGACCTGCAGATGTCAGTCATTTTCTCTTTGGTTGTAAAATCTGCAGGTAGTTTAATTAGATGAAGGATCAGCTGACTGTAACCCCAGGAAAACAAGTGTGAATGAGGCCTGTGAAATGAAAAACTCCCTAAATTAGATAGGAAATAAATTCTACAAAATGCTTATTAGTCATCTAATAGGTAAGAGCAGAATTTAATTATATTTGTTCCATTATTATATTTTTCAAACATTTTTACTTGGATTTTGAAAAATTAAAAACATTTTTCCTATCACAAATACCTACTTATTATTTAAAATTAGACATTTTTAGGTAATCAAAAACAAAAGAAAGAAGCCTATACTTTCATCCACTCAGCCACTGTATATCCTTCCAGACCTTTAGTTTAGGCATATAGGATAGGTATTTGGGGGCTTTTAAAGCTTCTCTGCAGGAAAATACAAGAATCATTTGTGATACATTATAAGTATCAGTGTGTATTTTTTATGAATTCTATTTTTTTAAATCCTAAATCAGGTATGTCTAGAAATTTCTGGGGAGAAAATACACACAAACACATATGCACAATTTTTTTCCCTTCTGTTACAGGATAGCAAAAAACTACAAAAATTACAGGGCAGGAGGAATAGGGAAACTGAGACAAGAAAATTAAAATAAGGCCAAGCAGTTTGGACAGCTTGCAGCTAGCTTGTAAATAACAAGCCCTTATCTTCCCCAGCTAAGGACATTTGAGAGCAAATGGTTAATGTGTCTCCAAAGACAGCATAGAGAAATGAGGAAGGGGAAAGAAGAAGGAAGAATGCAGTCTTATCTCATCCCATTCCCTAAACAGAAAAGCCAGTAGTCTCGGGGCTTGGCAAGATAAAATTACCAGGTGCTTCTCACAAATTCTGGGCAAGCCAAAACAAAGTAAAAAGGGGACCTTAAAAATTAGCCAAGATATTTGGCAGAGGAGTTTTAAAATCTATAAACAAAAAAGTATATAAGGCAAACCCTCCCCCTGCCCCCAATCCCCACCCCACTAACTCCTGGGATTAGCCAAGAGAGCCCATCCGTGCGGTATGCAGAATGATAAATTTGCTTGCCTTGTTCCTTTAATAAATTTGCATGCCTTACTTTTAAATTACTTTCTTAATAAATTCACTTTAACACAACACAATTATCTGGGAGTCACTCGTTAGAATTCATTCTTATGAGCATGACAAGAATCAAGGTGGGGACAGCCCTCTTCCTTTAGGGGGCTTACCGATAACACCTCTCTGGTGTCTATGAGAGGTGCATGTAACACTTCTAACACAGGTTTGGTTATCAAGAGCTCTTAATGTGGGTCCATGAAAGAGCTTAAAAGGGTCAGTTTTGTTTTCTGTGCAAAATTTTGCATGGATATGCATTTTTCTAGGAGAAATCAGGTTCTTAATAGGATCTATAACTAAAAAATGTTCAGAACCACTAGGAAGTGCACTCAATCTCGTTACTACCATAACTTGGCTCAGTCTCTTCCAGAGCTGTTCCTAAAGTAAGCCCAGAATGCTATATGTGAATAAACCAGCTCCATTCCAAAGGAACATCAGAGCTTAAAAAGAGGATTTCTATACCTGGGATTTCCTTCATCATCCATAGTGCTTGTGCTTGGGGGAGCATCATGGGACACTGCTAACAGCAGCCAATCCAATCTTAAAGACTCTGGTTGTAGAAGGGACTCAAGGAAGGACTGCCTAAGAGACAGAAAATAGGGGAGAAAGGAAACATAAATTGTGGGGATGTGAAAATATTACTGAGGAATCATATAGTGAATAAAATAACTTGAAAATAACTTCTGCTACAAAATGTCTAGAAAAGCTGGTGAAAGTCTGCTATTAGAAATGAAGAGGTGAGCCCCAAGATAATAAGGAAAATACCAAACAGCCAAAAATAAAAAGAGAAATAAAAGTCAGTATGGCAAATATCAATCAATCGAAGGAAGAAGAGGGGTGGTGGTGCAGGGTGGGAAGAATAGCCAGTCTCAATAACAGGGGTTGTGTGGAGATAGAAAATGAGACCTCAGTCTAATTTCAACTGCCCAAATCCTTCTCTTCCATTGTAGATGCCTCAATTCTATGGCAGCTGACAGTAAAAATGCTACAACTGCTTATACAAGAGAGATAATACCCTATCCGAAGAAAGAAAAGTCTACAAATACTAGTAATTCTCGCCTTCTTACCGGTGATCTTCAGGCCTTGATTTCACTAGACTGTCTAAATAGGCCAAAAACTGAGCAGGATGATGATGACAAAGTTGCATGACATCCGAAGGCAAAATTGATGGGTAAAACTTGATCAAGGATCGAAGGGCAGATTCCCCGAATTTCTCATACAATCTGCATTTAAAAACAAAACATATTAGTCTCCAACTCCAGTGAGATGATATAGCTTGGTTACATTATCTAAGTACTTATTAGAAATAAATATACCAACAAGAAGCTGACCAACATGCAACTGAATAAAACTTTACAGACTAAGACCAAAAAAAAAAAAAAAATGCATGTGATTTAGTTCATATAAACAACATACACAACAACTTACTGGGTAGCATAAGCAATCAACAAAGGACTGTCAAAAGGGACCGAGTCATCCACTAATTTTAATTTTGTTGGTAGATCTCCTTCTTCCATCTCCATATATGTAGGACTGGAACTTGCCATTTCTGAAAGATAAAACATACCCTTTTCCCTTCATCTCATAACTGTAAATATTTAATTCATGAACACATTGGTTCAACAACCATGACTCATGCACCTACCCTGTGCAAGGCCCTATGCTCATTGAGCACTGCAGGAGAGACAAACAAGAACAAGATACGACCTCTGCTTTTAAGAACCTTAAAACCAAATTGGGAGGCCAAGCATATTACAAGTTTTAAACAAGAAAAAGTAAGAGATCACCAATATATGTCTCTATTACCCTTGAAAAAGAGATATACAGTATATATGTATACTATCAATGCCAAATTCCTGTTTTTCTATAACCAGTGCCCCTCTGCCATCTTTTGAAACAAAATAAGTTATTCCAATTTAATTAAATTAATTTAAAATTTTTGACCTATTTTTTAAATATGTTTTTATTGATTTTTAGAGAAAAGAAGGGAGAGGGACAGAGAGAAACATCATCATTGGCTGCCTCCTGTATGCCCCCTACTGGGGATGGAGCCTGAAACTCAGGCATGTGCCCCGCCTGAGAATCGAATCAATGACCTCTTGGTTCCTGGGTTGATGCTCAACTGCTGAGAGCCACACCGGCTGGACTGACCTATTTTTTTCTTAAACATGTATAGGAAAACTTCTTTCTCTGAACAAAGACTTGACTTTTGGGAATAGCCAATTCATTTAAAGCCATGTATGGTAAATAAAGTGAATTATGATCTAATTAAAAACCACTTGTAGTTAAAAGGCTGTTTTCAATAATTACAACATCATTGCAAGGGTGGAGCCTGTTCAACAACCCATTTCTAAAACACCAACATTCAATTTCTGATTTTTTTAAAAATCATTTCTTCTCAGTTTTATTATTTCCTATTTGACTGTATCAGGCAATAAGTACTTAAGGTAATTCAGAAAGGAGGCCATCATTTAAAGCTTGGGAAGTAAGGGTAAGCTTTAGTTTGGGTGGAAGCTAAGCCAAACGTAAGCCTAAATTCAAGCAAGCAGTGTATAATCTCAAACTAACTACCAGGCTTGCTCTAGGCAGCTCTGGTAATAAGTTAACAACCAATCAGGCTGAAGAGACTCTTTTCTGTTATTTTCCTGTGACCAGGGTTGGATATGATTACATAATAGAAACATACATAGCAAATAAAAGTCTGCCTCAACACAGAAAAAGAAACTGAAATCATTTCTTATACTTTTAACAGCTAAATATCAATTGAAGCAGATATTATAAATCCATTTTCTAGAAAACAAAAAGATCTTTAAGTCAATAATATAAAAATGTATTTTGACTTGTGACTATTCACTTTTCTAATAAATGAAAAAGTGTGTTTAAAGTCTAAACCAAGTATAAGACACCCGGCATCTTTGATTCAAGCAGAATGTTGAATTTAAAAAATTCACCTCTTCAAAAACATGGGCCTATGCAGTAGAAAGCGCATGCATGGTCTCTGGAGTATGAGAGCTGGTTTCTATATGAGGATGACAAATAGTGTGACCTTCAATCAAGTGTAAAAGAAAGACTGCTGGCTGTCAACCAAATCTCCAAGGCAGACATACAAGCTTTTCGGCCACATCCATTCTCTTCCTTCTGGACACCTGGATAGGTTACATTTCCCAGTCTCCTTTGCAGTTAAATGGGGTCACGTGATAGAATTCTTACCAATGAAAAGTGAACAGAAGAGATGTAAGCGACCACCAGGCCAAGCCTATAAGTAAGAGCATGTTTGACCCTCCATGTGCTTTCTCTAGCACATAACAACCCAATCTCAATCACAAACCCAAAGGCGGATGGAACTCAAAAAAAATGAAAGGAATTCGGAACTCTGGATTACCATATGGAAGAGAGCTGCCTACTGACCTGAAACATCTGCCTTGAACTAGTATAAAAGCAAGAAATAAACGTCTGCAATATCTGAGTTAATATTTCATGAGATAGTACAGCAGTGTAACCTACTTAATGATTATAATCTCCCTGTGCCTGTTTCCTCACCTATTAAATGGAATAACACCATCTCCTCTGAAGACTGTTGTAAGGACAAAACGAAACAATGCCTGAAAAGTGTTTAGCAAAAATAGTGGCACACAATAGTACTCAATAAGTGGTAAACATTACTAATATTACTAAATATTAGTAAGTTACTCAGAGGGATTTTTTCATTTTTATATATCTATACTTATAAAAATCTTACTTTAACCCCAACTTCTCTAACACTGCTGTCACTTTCTAAATATGGTTGAAAGAAAGAAAACTAATTTCTTATGATACAGATGCAAATTAAAGCAATATTTGAAGAACTATTAAAAATTAAATTGAGTGTAAAAAAGAATGGAGGTTAACCAGAACAGAGGTAATTTTCTACTTAATTCTTCTATTTTCAACTCAAAAATGCCAAGGTGCTCTATATCAATTTCTATCTTTAGTAAGGCAATCTGACTATTACCTTTCAATCCTTCGATAAAAGTATCCCAAACACAATGACTGTTTGCATAAGTAAGCTTGATACTCTCCTTTGCTCTCTTCAAGTCCAGGAGAAAAAAGTACTTCTTTAGGAACTGACAAGCCAGAATTTCAGAAGAGTGCTGTTGCAAAGTGTGGTCCTCATGTCCACTTGTGCTTTTGATCTCAGAATTCAGTACATTCAATTCTAAACACAATGTTGTCAATTCAGCCAGGTCCTTCCGGAGACAGTTTGCTATGCTGCATGGAGAACATACTCGAAAGAGGTCATCCAAGGGCTCCCTCAGACTATTTACAGATTCACATGCCTTGTGGTCAACAGTTTCTTCATTGCCTAAAGAGTCCCTTTTTTCTTTTTCATTATTTTCAACCAATATTTCATTTCTTGACTCATCAAACAATAGTACATCCTCGTTCGATGTCGTGGATGAGTTGCAGGTGCCTGAAATGCCTGAAAAGTCCTTCATGGCAAATGTTTTTTCTAACTGTGAAAGCCACTCCTGTAAAACTATTCTCAGAGATTTAGGTTCAAATAAAACCAGTGGGTCCTGTAGCTTGGTCCTATACAAGACAAACAAATATGAAATTTGTTTTATGTGTGTTTTTTTAAACAAATTATTTCATGCTAAATAAACCTAATGAATACAGCATACTAATCTGGAATACAAGTGTTACTTTTCTACTCTTTAACAACTACCTAGGCAACATGACAACACAGAGAACATTAACTGTATACTAATTCTCAAATTTCAATTCCAAATGAGACTGCCTCTGCCCCACATTGTCTCGGGACCACTAGGGATGATCCCAAAAAGTCATTCCTATTCACTATAAAACTTCCTCCTTCATAAATACTCACATTGCTTCTGCCGTTGCTATTTTGAGCTCTTGGAATTTATCTTCTTCTGGAGGTTGACTAGTTACTTCTTTTATTCCCCTAGAAGAGAGTGAAAAGAGTTAGATGGGATTATAGCTTCCTTAGACAAATACTTCTAAGTGCTTACTAAGTGGCAGGTATTGTACTTAATGTTAAATGAAATAAACAGATGAGTATACAAAATGGTCAATGGCTCAAGTCAAAAAGAAATGCATGCAAATAACTAACTATAATCTAAAAGAGAATAAAATGAATGCTAAAGAGCAGCACATACATTGTGCTATGAAAGCACACAAAAAAAGGAGTAATTCTTCTGACGAGGCAAACAATGGAAACTTTCCTAAGGAAGTGGTATTTGTGTCAGAAAATATGGGGAGAAATACTGCAAGTAGAAGAAAACAACACAAAGAAAGACAGTGAAGTATACATACCTAGTTCTCCCACAGGACTGAAATTTAAAAATGAGGCTGGAAAGGTGAGCTAAGGTCAGGCTGAGGTCTGCCTAAAATGCCTAGGCATATCTGTACATTTTTTCTATAAGTATATATAGATTCACTAAGTTATTCTGAGAATAACATGCCTTCTATTTCATCTCACTGTCCAGACACACTAGGCCTATAGGTCTCTCTCTCAATTCCTGAATGAGTGCTGAGCTTCCTTGCCTCTAATGCTCAGATTCCTTGAACCATGAGATAAGGCAGAGACCAGATAGACAAGGCACTTCACACTGTGCCAGAACAAGGACTATGCCACCAGCATATCATAAGAAAGTATAAGGCAAGACATCAATACCAATGCTCTCACTTTATAGGCTAGAGAGTATTACTGACCTACCCAAAGTTACATATTAGTCAGAAGCAGACCCAGGACAAGGCCTAGATCCTTGGTCATCTTACTCTTAATTTACTACTCCTTCTCGCCGAAACTGGTTTGGCTCAGTGGATAGAGCATCGGCCTGCGGACTGAAAGGTCCCAGGTTCGATTCCGGTCAAGGGCATGTACCTGGGTTGCGGACACATCCCCAGAAGGGGATGTGCAGGAGGCAGCTGATCGATGTTTCTCTCTCATCGATGTTTCTAGCTCTCTATCTCTCCCTTCCTCTCTGTGAAAAATCAATAAAATATATATTAAAAAAAAATACTCCTTCTCTAACATCCCAAAACTTGGAAGAGATTTGGAAAGGAGGAAATTGTGAAGGAGATAGATACAACTGTGCTAAATTAAAACTGTCTTAACAGATTTGCTATGGGTAGATGTAATTTTCCAACATTTAATTTGTGGTATTCACAATTTTTAAAAAATATATTTTTATGGATTTCAGAGAGGGACAGGGGAGAGAGATAGAAACATCAATGATAAGAGAGAATCACTGATCGGCTGCCTCCTGCATGCCCCCTATTGGGAATCGAGCCCACAACCCGAGCAGGTGCCCTTGACTGGGATCGAACCCAGGACCCTTCAGTCTGCAGGTCGATGCTCTATCCACTGAGCCAAACCAGCTAGGGTTGTGGTAGTCACCATTTTTATGAGCTACCTTAGCAATCAACAATGAGCAGGGTCATATATATACCTTCCATAGCCTATGGTCTTCTTCACACTGATAGATGACCCCTCCAGAATTTACACAGATTTATATGCAAGAGCTTACTCAGTGTCTTCCTCCTTTGAGCAAGTGACAGGACTCACATCTTCTTCACATAACTGTTCATCACCCCTGGGTTCTGGTCTCACTTTCAGATCAGGGCTTGTATGAAGGGTGCCAATCTTCTCAGTAGTTTTACGTACAAAGCTAGAAACACTGGAAGTCAAATACCAAAAAACTAACATGAAAAGAAATCTAATTATTAACAAAAATGAAAAATTCAGTACCTAGTTGTCTATGTTTCTATTAGTCCCAGAAAGGCAACTTGGACTTAATAAAAGAAAGACTGCTTGACTGCTTACAGCAACTTCCCTAATCAACTATATATTTCACATAAGGTCCACGTAAAAATTACAATATAAGAATTCACTTCATTTACTAAACTGCCTTAAGTGCTAAAGAAAAGGTCTTTTTTTTTTTTAAGAAAAGGTCTTCAACTCCAGTCTGTGACGTTT
This sequence comes from Myotis brandtii, assembly GCF_000412655.1. Lineage (NCBI taxonomy): Eukaryota > Metazoa > Chordata > Mammalia > Chiroptera > Vespertilionidae > Myotis > Myotis brandtii. The sequence continues at coordinate 2,762,516 of NW_005371138.1, forward strand.
CTGTCAACTTAAGCAAAGAAAGCCATATGACCACCTGCTCCACCCTAGCCAGAGAATTAATAACATTTCTTCATGAAACTCAGCTGCCAACTAGTCACAACATATTCTTCTTGATAAGCAAAATTTGTATCCAGTAAGACAGATAAGCAGTTAAGTAGTTGTACAAAGTCTTCTCTCTCAAACTCAAATGCCAATCTTGGTCCCATGGATTAGCTAGAAAGACTTCTGAAGTCTCCAATTCTGAGCCCAAACTGAGAAAGGATCAAAAATTGACTAATGATAGCCCTGGCCAGGTAGCTCAGTTGGTAAGAGCACCCGCCCCCCTCCCCCCCATACACCATGGTTAAGGTTTCAAACCCCAGTCATGGCACATATAAGATTCAATGAATGAATGCATAAATAAGTGCAACAACAAATCAACGTGGGGGTTTTTTTTTTCTCTCTCTCTCTCTATAAATCAATAAGTAAATTTTTTTTAAAAAGAAAAAGGAAAAGGCAATGACTAATGATATATATAAACTGTTTCTATGAGGGATGAGAAAAATATCAGATTTTTAAACTTTTGCTGTCTGTGGGTTAAAAAACCACATCTATAACAACTCAGATATCCAGCTACTCAAAGAGGGAAGCTAAATTCCCCAAGATGGAAATGAGAAGTTAACAGCTCCATATAACAGGTGATATGAGAAATAACCTAGAGACTTTACTTTTTCTCATTTAAAATGTCTTTCCAGTCCTGACTGGTGTGGCTCAGTTGGTTTAGCATTGTCCCATGCACTGAAAGGTCACCAGTTCAATTCCCAGTCAGGGCACATGCCCAGGTTGCAGGTTCAGTCCCAGGGAGGCAATTGATCCATGTTTCTCTCTCTCTCGCACTCTCACCTTCCTCTCTCTGTAAAATCATTAAAAGCATTTTTTAAAATCCTATATAATAAAAGCCTAATATGCAAATCGACCAAACGGTGCAACAACCAGTGGAACAACTGGTCACTATGGTGCACACTGACCACCAGCGGGCAGACGCTCAATGCTGGAGCCGCCCCCAGCCCACGGGCCCCAGGCCAGCCAAGGCGGATGCCAGCAGGGGTCCCTGATCACCCCGCCAGTCGCCCCACAGATTGGCCCTGATTGCCGGCCAGGCCTAGGGACCCTACCCATGCACAAATTTCGTGCACCGGGCCTCTAGTAAATAAAATAAAATGGCTCTCCATTCTCAGCACAAAAGTACCTAAGGAGACAAAGAAAGTAAAACCAGAATGGGATTAAATGACAAGACTAATTAGTTTACCTTTCCTTGACAGCCTGAAGAGACACAAGAGGAGATGGAGAGCGAAATGATAATGGAATGCCGAAGGGGAGAAAAGTTTCATTCTTATCTGTCTCAAACGTCACTGGAACATGAGAAACATTGTCTGATGAATTAAATCAAGGGAAAGAAACAAAATCTAATCATATGGGAGTTTTTTAACCTTTAAAGAAATTCTGAAATAAATAAACCAAAGGAAATGAAAGATTCAATACCAAAATCACAACTGACCCAGATACAAATGAGCAGAACACAGGTTTACAAGATGCATGGGATGGTCCACATATAAAACACTCAAGCAGGTACCTTCATTTTCCTACTAACCCTGAATCCCCACAAGTCAAAAAGGAAGTTAAAGTTTCTATTAATCTCTTCTCAACACTTCCGTCACAGGAATGCTCAAACATCAAAAAGTGTAGGCAATGGCCCCAAAATTGTAGTAATTTTTCAGTCCTAATGGAAAATAATTTGGTTAGTCAGAATAAAATTTCCCTGCTCTTTTGGTTAATGACCTCCTTTCTTAACCTTTCCAGCATTTTGATCATGATTAAAATTAGGTACTTTACCAATGTTAGCCTAAACATGGGGGGGAAGGAACAACTACACACAAATCCACTCTTCTACTGGTGAGTAGATCTACAGGTCTGGATGGAAAGTCTATCAACATAATAAAAATCAACACCTTATAGGAAACTCTATGCATGAGATAATCCAGGCAAATAAAAGTGACAGAAAATTAGTGCTTCACATCTGCAACCAATAAAAGACAAACTCAGGCCCTGGCCGGTATGGCTCAGTTGGCTGAGTGTTGTCCAGTGCACAAAAGGTTGCTGGTTCAATTTCCGGTCAGGGTACTTGCCCAGGCTGCAAGCTCATTCCTTGGTGGGGGGCAGGCAGGAGGCAGCCGATCAATGTTCCCCTCACACATCAATGTTTCTCTCTCTCCCTCTCCCTTCCTCTCTCTCTAAAAAGTCAGTAAAAATATTTAAAAATATACATATATATAAAAAGACACACTCATCACCCTCATTTCCGTGTGAGCTGCAACACTGATCTGGCTGGTCCTCTTCTTGATGTGAGATGAATTCTTTAAGTCTCTCATCTTCTGAGAGGGTTTGGCTGTGAAGGGAACAAGTGTCTTCATCTGACTGACTGCCTCTTCTACTACTAATAATACGATAAATACCAGAGTCCAAGATGCTGAAACTTTCCTAAAAATGAAAAAGAATTCCAAAAAATCAAAGTAAAACTTTCCGTTATAACACAATGTAGCTTTTTAAGAGAAAAATCAATGGTAAAAACAGCATGTCAATAATAACATTTATGGCTTATTAGTACAAACTGGTGAACAAGGTCTAGGCTCCTGGCAGCTGGGTTCCAGCTAAGTGGGATCATGCTACCATATTTCTCTAGCTTGTCTCCATAAAGCCTGGCAGTGAGAATGGGGACTGAATGAGGCAATCCTGAGCTGCACTGAGACTCCAATGAAGAATCTAAAATAATCGCATATTAGGAACAGAACAACTTAACTGTGTTGGAGGCTCTATGAGGTGCATTTGCAAAAAGAATATAATTAAAAATGACAAAACAAAATGTGGCTCCAAGACAAACCTAAACGAAGGCTTCATAGGGCTATCCAGCAGCTAACATAAAGCTTCCTTTGACCCCCCCCCTCCAAAAATCTACTATATGGAAAGAAAGATAAGTTTTGGGATTCTAGAGGCGAGTACAACCTAAAGTAGAAAATCTTACTGTACAGAAAAACCCTTTAAAAGTGAGAATACTTACATGTGATGAAATGGAGCTTCTTCTACTGCTGCAAGCTGAATCCAAAGGTTCAAATTTTAAGATCAATTCTTCTAGTTGAGAAATCAAATCACTACAGGTTGTGAGGTCCAGCTGAGATTTCAAGTGCTCCAATTTATCTACAGTCAATGATTTTCTTCCCTAATAAAAGGGTAAGTAGAAACCCAATAGAATAGCCTACTAAATGTAACTAAATCTATATTCAAATGGCCCATATATTTAAAGAGGTCTAACATAGAAGATAAAACCTCCAAAGTGCTTTAAAAAGGCTTAACAAGCGAGTGAAAGACTTAATGAGAATTACCTTAGGAATTAAGACTTTAATTAGGATTTACCGTATGCACAATCATCACCTTTAAAACAAAGTCTGAAATTCAAATAAATTTGTGAGTAAACTTGATTTTTTTTTTTTAATGGCAAGTATACCCTTTTTCTTACCCTCCACCCACCCCTGGATTTGTTTGTCATGCTTCCTTGGGGAATTTACTGCTGCTTTATCTATAGGTCATATAGAAAGGGCTAGTTAAGCCAAAAAACTTTGTAGCACAATCTTGCAAGCGAGGATGATTGTAACAGCCCAGATGAACATGTAAGCTCTCTGACTCACTCTGCCAGCAATGAGAGAATTCTGGAAAAGACAGCAAGTGTGAGCAGCCAGGTTCCAAAGGCTTCTCCTTAGCAGGCGTTCCACACAGCGTTCCACAGATAAGAGGGAAAGATGTGAGATTTTCCCATTTAGATGCAAACAGAACAGCTCATTCTTGAAGACAGCCACATCCTGAATATCTACAAAAACCAAAGGGTGGGGTGAGCACACAGGATGTTAAACAAATATTCCTTTTCCATTTTTGCAAGGGTTGAAATTATTCTAATAAATTCACTTTTTCATTAGGTTTGGCTTGATTGAATTTCATCTTTTTATATTTTCATTTCAATGAAGAAATAATATTTTAGACACTATTCTAAAAAGAACAAGAATAAAAGAAACAGAGAAAGAAACACATCTCTCTAATCTAAAGTCCTATTTTGAAATGCTATTTTCTGTGAAAAGGAATTGGGACTTTAAAAGAGGACACTCTACATTAGAGACCAGACTATGACATTTATGAGAGTTATCATCCAGTGTCAAGTAATGGATTTTAACATACTATGTAAATCAACGAACAGTTTATGAAAAAAAAACACAGAATATCATGAAAGTACTTAATGGTAGACTATCACCAAAGGACTTTAAAAACTAGTTTTAATATCACTTATGTGGAATCTATTAAGATGGTCTCATAGAAACAGTAGAATGGTGGTTTCCAGGGACTGGGGTTGTGGGGGAATTGGAGTATGTTGGTCAAAGGATACACACATGCAGGTAGAAGATGAATAAATTCTAGAGATCCAATGCACAGCATTGTGACTATAGTAAAAAATACTGTATTATATACTTCAAAGTTGTAAGAGATAGACCTTAAGTGATCTTACCATATTGCAATATAGTATAAATGTACCAAACCAACACATTGTACAACCTTAAACATATACAATGTATATGTCAATTTTTGAAAGTCTAAAAAGGATAAACAAATTAGTTTTCATGGGATACCCTTAGGGTACTTAATCCATAAGAAGTCAATGCTGATCAGAATCAGTAAGTAATGGTTTCTTTCTTTTTATGTTTTTACAAAGCAGAAAATGAACCAAAAGTCAAATACACTCCCTGAGAAGCAATGCTAAAAAAGCTAAATATCTTCCATTTCTGGTTTTAACCAAAAGAATACAGAGATTGATATTCTCTGTTTCAGTCATTTACAATGGCTATTGTTCCCATAAGGACTTTTTGAACCCCAAACTATTGAGACATAAAACAGGAGTTAAAGCAAGACTTCCAATAGGAGTAAAAATTCAGGATAAGTGGGGGGCGGGGGATTGGCCCATTCAATCCTAAACAGTAGTTACTAATATTTAAGAATAAATAAAAACTATATTTAAAAGTTTAAAAGGCATGAAGAAATAAATAACTGAATACAAATTCACAAATGTATGCTTGTGAACTACCTTACAAATCTTTCATAAGCATGAGATTGTAAGTTACATAAGAAAGGAAAATATAATTACCTTTGACTTCACTCCAAAGAAGAACCTGAACATTCTGAGGAACGAAAATATAAATTCCTCTTTCTGTCCAAGTCAACACACAATGCTCACTACAAGAGAAAAAGGAAGGAATCAAGAGAATTCTAGTTTGCTCAGATACAGTTTATGATATAATTCCTTGCATTCAGACCCTCATATTAGCTATCAAAGTAAAATTAGCCTGTACAAAGAAAATATAAAAGTGTATCAGCCAATCAAGTCCTGAAACATCTTTTCTGTCTGTAACAACTGCTAAAAAAAGTTATATAATGCCCACTGGGAAAAATTCAATTATATATGATAAATATCTTCTAGAAAAAGAAAAAAAAAGGCTGGTATCTTTCCTGATGTTTGTTAAAGCTGCTAAACTTCCCATGTGTTATGACAGGGAAACATTTAAAACAAAGACTAAACATAGCACCTCCCCACCAGTCACTGCTCCAGTGAGCTACTTTAAGGGATGGTAATATTTTTATATTCTTAGTTGTGTGTGAGCAAGAAAGGTTGGAAACTCCCAGTCAACTATGTGCCAGGAGCTTTACTGAAGATTCTACTTAAATTATTTAACCCTGTAGCAACTCATCAAGGTAAGTGTGTTGTCTACATTTATTTTTTTAATTTGAAGTGCAGAAGCATGAAAATATATGCCCAAAGCCATTCAGCATGAATGCGTAAGAGTCAGAATTTATACCAAGAACCCTCTGGCTCCAAAACCTAGACTTTTCTCTCTATGCCTCCCAAAATCTACTTCCTCCCTTATTTATCCTCTCCAACTGTTATCTGGAATCCAAATCATTCCTCTTCACTACATTCTCAAAAAGATTTCCTAACTGCCAAACCAATAACCCTTCCTCATTTCTTTTGATCCCTAAGCAAGGGCCAATCCTGCTGGCTGTCCTTCTTTCCAGAATCTCGCCTCCCTGGACTCTGGGACACTTTCTTGGTCCACTTTCCTTTCCAGTTCCTGCTCTGGTTCTCTTCATCTCTGATCATCTTTCTATAATCCTTTGCTCATATATCTCACTTACTCTCTCAAAGCTACTACTATTTTTTACATACCACTGGTAATCTCTGCTTCTTGGCTTCACCCGGGCATCCCCCAACTTACAATGTTCTCATTCTAGCCACCTCTCAAGGATCAGAAGTTGTACTCACCTCTGAAGTCCTTCTCTGATGGCTCACAGCAATTGCTTTTCCTCCCGCACCCAAACTACCTCTTGCCAACCCTGATCATGTGGCATTAATCATGTACTGCACTGTCACAACTCTTATTTTTTTATTGTTGTTAAACTTTTTGTAGAAATAAACCACATCTCTCCAACAAAATATAACCTTGAGATCAGGGACATTTTTTTTTTAATGCACCCAAGAGTACTAAAAATTGTACCATGTAACAATGAAACTAAGACTGATATTTAACACAAATATTAAACATTTTGCCAATATTAGAGCCAGATCTTTGTCACAAAGATGGAAAATATGGTCAGAATCCTAGTCTAAAGTAAGTAAAATTAGAAGGCTGCCTTCAGGAGCCAAAGGAGAAAAAATCAGAGGCTAGAGGATCCCTGAATAAAGAGATACAGGATCATGATTTTGATACTAAACTTGATATTCAACTTGGAAAGATCCCTTAGGAGTAGCAAACTAGATTAGATTGGGGGTGGTGATTAGGGAATAGATAAGAGCTGATACTTTGTAATTTATATATCCCTCATCCCCTTATCTCTTCACTGATAACAGACTGGGACACAAGCCTAACAGCATTGTTTAAGAAGGGAAAGTGATACCAATGTACTCAAAAAGAAAGCATAAAATTTGCTTTCGCATTTTAAGGATCAAATTGAGAAACTTACCTAAGATGCAAGAGTTTGGGGAAAGACAAAGACTGGGAGGATCCAAGTGTATGATCATACTGAGGTTCTGATCTAGGAAGTAAACACACCCATTGATTTCATCACAACATAAAAGCATGTTTTCCCTCCATAGGAAAATGTTTGCCTCCAAACAAACCCAAATGCCTAATTACATGTGCCCTTACTCCATTTGCTTTAAATCATATGAAAGATAATTGGTGGAAAGACTTTTTGGTTTCTCTGAATCTTTTAAGGCATAATCTTTAACACATATAAAACATCAGAGACTACGTCCTGGCTGGTTTGGCTCAGTGGATAGAGTGTTGGCCTGCAGACTGAAGGGTCCCAGGTTCGATTCCGGTCAAGGGCATGTACCTTGGTTGCGGGCATATCTCCAGTGGGAGATGTGCAGGAGGCAGCTGATCAATGTTTCTCTCTCATCGATGTTTCTGACTCTCTGTCTCTCTCCCTTCCTCTCTGTAAAAAAATCAATAAAATATGTTTTTTTTAAAAAAATCAGAGACTTCAACCCAACATCTCCATGAAAGTTCCTCAAATACTCCCTACCAGGCATACAAATCACCTTACCTGAGAGTAATCACAGGGAGAGGTGGCGATGAGAGGAGTTTCTTAAACTGATGTGTACTTATAACTTCCCCATCAAAGTTCACTTCCCACATTCTGGAGCCAGGACGAGCACAATATATTAGAGGTTGCTGGCCCGCAGCACACCTTCCAGGGAAGAAACAAGCTCCATATTCTCCATCTCTTTCCTTGTTTCCAATTTTCCAAAATTTTTCTCTAATACCCAAAAAGGAAGAGAAAGCATGTTTACCTACAAAAAGTCAAAAACAATGGCACTACAAATCAGCATGGCCATAATAATTCTACCCACAATGTCCTCTCATTATTCATATGAGCGGTATACTACTGGACAGAACACAGAATGGAAAGGTCAAAACAAGGTTCTAGCAATGAGTTGCCATTTACTCTTTCTGTGACAGGAAGCAAACCATTTCACATGTTTATTATCCACAGGAGGAGTGCAGAATTAATGTGATGATCCTTCCAAATCTAAAAAAAGGGGTGTTACCAAACCTTTTCATACATCTGTAAATCCTACTGATTGCTTCCCAAATCACCTTGTTCTCTGGCCATTCCATGGAAAAACTAATCTACCTCTCCAGCACTGTTTCCAAGCCACTCCCCTGCCACAAACACCCAATAATCTCCTTACTCTTTCCTCAAAATGCTAAATCCTTCTGGAACTCTGTTCCCTTATGATTACATGAGTTAGATATATATGAGTTTAACACACTGTCTGCAACATGGAAGGTGATGATGATGAAGATGTCTTTTTCTAAAAACTCCTCTTCTTACTCTTCATGACTTAGTGCCATCATTCTTCTTCTGAGATTTCCCTGACTCCCATAAGCTGAATTACATGCTTCCCATGCTATGTTTTCATAGCACTTACAACATTATATATGGTAATTGTGTCTATTTGAACAGATTATGACTTTCTCAAAGACAAAGGCCATTTCTTATTCCTCTTTGGTTGAATCCCCAGTATACAGCACAGCATCTGGCCCATAGAAAGCACTCAATATAATGTAGTGCTTTGTATACTCAAACCCCCACCCCTTTTTTTTTTAGCTGTAAAGTTGTTGGCTTTGTCATTGGATTAATACACTCAAACCCTGTTATTAGAGAACGATCTAATATGCTCTTTAGTGTGAATTTACTAGTGGCTTAGAAAATTCAATAAATAACTCTGTCCTTATTTCCTTCATGAATAAAATACATTAGCCTTACTCTGAGAACGTGAATGTGAAAGTCCTTAGACATGTGCAATATTTTATTACTTATGTTCCTTATTTGGGAAATAAAATATATTTCTTGCTTATTTTATATCGTCTGTGAAGCTTAATACAATGCTAAGGATCCAGAGAAGTAGAATAAGTGTTTGCCAAGTGAAGAAATACAGTCAACTCATTTGTTTGCTCATTAATCTTGTTTTCTACAATTTCAAACAATATATGACAGGCACTTCATATACATTACTTTAGTTAATCCTGAAAACCATCTCTACATTCTGGAAGGGGAAACTGTTATTTACAAAGCTTAAAAAGTGGCAGAATCATGCCCTAGCCCTGTGGTCTGCAAACCACGGCTCACGAACCACATGCGGCTCTTTGGCCCCTTGAGTGTGGGTCTTCCACAAAATATCACATGTGGGCGCGCATGTACAGTGGGATTGAAACTTCGTGGCCCATGCGCAGAAGTCGGTATTTTGTGGAAGAGCCACACTCCAGGGGCCAAAGAGCCGCATGTGGCTCGTGAGCCACGGTCTGCCGAGCCACAGTTTGCCGCCACTGTCCTAGCCGGTTTGGCTCAATGGCTAGAGCATCCGCCTGCAGACTGAAGGATCCTGGGTTCGATTCCGGTTAAGGGCACATGCCTGGGTTGTGGGCTTGATTCCCAATAGGGGGTGTGCAGGAGGCAGCTGATCAATGATTCTCTCTCATCATTGATGTTTCTATCTCTCCCTCTCCTTTCCTCTCTGAAATCAATAAAAAATACATTTTAAAAATATATAAAAAATAAATAGTGGCAGAACCAGCCCTGGCCAGTGTGGCTCAGTTGGTTGGAGCATCGTCCTGTGCACCAGAAGGTCAAGAGTTCAATTCCCAATCAGGCACATACCCAGTTTTTGGGTTCAATCTCCAGTCAGGGTACATACGATTGATAAATTAGCCTCGCCTGTGTGGCTCAGTATTGAGCGTCAACCTATGAACCAGGGAGTCCGGGTTCAATTCTCAGTCAGGGCACATGCCCAGGTTTCGGGCTTGATCTCCAGTAGGGAGCCTGCAGGAGGGAGCTGATCAATGATTTCCATCTCTCCCTCTCTGAAATCAATCAATCAATAAATATATATATATATAAAAGCATAATATGCAAATTGACCAGACGGTGGAACAACCAGTTGGCTATGATACACACTGACCACCAGAGGGCAGACGCTCAATGCAGGAGCTGCCCCCAGCCCACAGGTCCCGATCGCCCGATGGGGAACTGGGAACCGGGGGTGGGTGGCAGCAGACATGGGCGGTGCCATGGCCCCAATCGCCCCCCACACAGAGGGCGACCGGTGGCGGCAGGGGGCAGGGCCAGCGAGCGGGCAGGAACAGCTGGCCTCTTGGTCCTTTCCCCTGGCCATCAGGCACTGATCACCCAATGGCAAAAGGGGAACCAAGATCAGCCCTGATCACAGGGCAGACCTAGGGACCCTACCTGGGCATGAATTTCATGTGCTAGGCCTCTAGTATATTTAAAAAGAAAAAAATTATGGTACTATCCATGTCCCCAAAACTGAATTCTAACTTACTAAAATTGGGCATTTCTAAAATATGTTATTTTAGCAGTAAGTTCTATGTTATTCTCATAACCAACTCTAGCCACACCCCTGTGAAATGGCAAAATAATGATTAGCAACTCTAGGTTTATTGCAGAGGGAAAAATAAACCTCCACTTATTTAGCTCTTAATTTTAAAGTGTTTCATATATATAATTTCATCAGATCCTCCAAACAATCCTAATAAAGTGTTTTCAGTCAGTGTTCTGACTATTAGAATTTCAGCCAAAATTTTTTTTAATTCATTTCAGAGAGGGAGAGGGGGAAAAGAGATAGAAACATCAATGATGAGAGAGAATCAACTATCGGCTGCCCCACTGCACACCCGCTACTGGGGATTGAGTCCTCAACCCGGGCATGCCCTTGACAGGAATCAAACCCAGGACCCTTTAGTGTGCAGGCCGATGCTCTATCCACTGAGCCAAACTGGCTAGGGCTCAGCCAAATTTCTGAATTGGGCCATTTGATAAACTTGAAAGCTTACAGATGAAAAATAATTAAGAACTTTGTGAAATTAACAAGCATTTTATAAAATCTCAAGGGTGGAGTTAATGGCCAAAGGTCCAATGTCAAAGGATGTATTAGAGGTAACTAAGGTAACAGGAAGGGCACAGAATCAGGATAGAAAGGTTCTAGCTTCTTCCCAGCTAAGCCTCAGCTTTCTGATCTACAAAAATTAAAGGGTAACACAAGATGATCTCCAGTTCTGTAAGTCTAACTTCACCACTGAACTATAGTCTGAAATAAGTCCAAAGCAAGTGCATCATCCTTCCTACTGATTGCATGTAAACTGACCACTTGTATCTCAAAGCCTTGCCTCTCTGCTATCCAGCTAGGTTCTCTGATACCAGACAACTGCCACCTGCTATAACTGGCCTCCTTCCCATGTGCCTTTCTTATCCCAAGCAAAAAAAGCAAAGTACATCTCTCTTCATCCTTTCCTCTACCATCCCTGACAGCACACATTTCTTCAAACCTCTTGCAATAAATATCCTCCTGCTTTCTCAAATAGCAGTCTCCTGAGATACATGAACCCCTGGAAATACAGACTTTCCAAGCCTGGATAGTTCTAAAGGAATCAATTTCCAAACTCTGATTTTCTATATGTACACTTTCTTAAAATGACCTGAGAACCCACCTACTCAGTGTGGTATTTAAAGCTGTCGTTCTCAGTGTGGTGCCAATTAAACAACTTTTTTCCTACAACTCCTCTACTTAATCCAGATTGGCAAATTCTAGAATATGCTGATGTCTTACTCACTTTTCCCCAAAGGGCTGTTCCTTCCTGCTAGAATATCCCCCCTGCACCTCTTCCTCTAGACTTCATTTAACAAAAATCCTCATCAAAATTACTGGAGCTGGCTAGTAGATTCACTATACAATTCTCTCTTGTGTATGCTCAAAACTCCCAAAAATATTTTTAAATGGGAAGGTCCTAAGGAATTTTTTCAGGGGGAGGGGGTTAGGGGGAAGGGGAGCCAGTGAAAATTTCCCTGCAGTGAGAATGGCTGAGGAACTTCTGCACAGTGATATATATTCATTTCCTATTCTGTCCTGGTATTGCACAGATACCTCTAATATATTCCTTTGCCATTCATTGGACTTTTGGCTCTACCCTTGAAATTTTGGTAGAGTATTGGTCAGCTTCACAATTTCTTAATTATTCTTCATTTAATTTTACACTTTAGTAAAATTCCATTAAATATACAACAAATTCAATTAAGGAAACTTCCCTGATTCCCCATATTAAAACAAGCCTTATTTGGCCTTTCTTCATGGCACTTAGACCATGCTTCACATAGAGTTAATAGTTCTCTTAGTCACCCACTTCACTGAATCAGTATCCTCTATCTCTTCTCTACTCTCTAACATCAGCTTGCACACAGCTGGTTCCTTATGAATATCTGTATAATTAAATTGAGGGGACTGGGTTAGACTATTTCTAAGTCCCTTCCAGTTCTTTAATTCTGTATATCCTATGACACATGGTTGGTCAATATACCTTTCAGTGTCACACAAGAAGGATCGAGTAAGTGAAGATATAAGTAGTCTTCCATCCAAATAATCTAACTGGACAACACAGGAGTCAACTGTTGTTATTGTCTGAACAGGAAACATCACAAAGGTAACAGCTGCCTAAAAGGAACATAACAAAGAAATACAGTTTATTTATCATTATATATACACATAACCTCCTTCTCTACCTTTTAAATGCAAATACCTTGAATAGCAAAATAAAAACTTTAAAGGGATCAAAATTTAATTTGCCTGTTGGAATATCAAAGTTATGTGAAATAATTTGGCATACAACTGCAGAAGAGAAGTCTTAAGGCTCTCTTAGTGATGATCCAAACTAAGAGGTTGGAATGAAAAGATGAAGCAAGTTTTCAAATATGTAAGGAAATTTTTCATTTGTAGACAGCATTTCTTTCTTTGGAAGAAAGACAAATTAGGGCTGTACTATGTGTCAGGTTCCAATTATATTTTGGATCAAGACTATAAAGAATCAAGTGATAACTTGATGGGTCATTACGAGCAAACCAGAAGAATATTATGATATGGTAACTAAAATAATTTAGCCAATGGTAGTTAGATCTCTTTTCTGCCAGGATCATACATGGAAATAAGGCAATGAAAAGACAAGTTACCCACTTCCTATATAATAAATAACCTTTGGAGAGAGACAGTGCGAAGCTGGCTTAATGACAGACTGAAGCATTCTGGTCGGGTAACCTGAGACTCAACTCTTCCATCCCAACAATAACTGTGACACGAAGCCTGGGATCCTCCACAGCTGAGCACAATCCAGGAGGTGCCTTTAAGATTCCATTCTCACCATCCTCAGAGAAAATATACCTAGACCCATGAATTTCTTCTACCCTTACAAAGGAGCCTGGGCAATTGATGCCATTTTATTCACACAACTAATAAATTGGCATCTTTCTTAATAGCCAAGTATTAAATAATGCTTTATTTAAGTTAGCCATACAGATAAATTATGAAGTACTATAATAGACTTAAGTTAGCTCACAGAAGCCATTCTGCAACAGTATCAAGCTAAACCAGGCTCCCATATGTACCACATACTAACAAGTCTCTCAAAATTAATATTCTGGGTTCTAGATCAGTCCCCCCAAAAATTCGGTAGATAAAATTGTGTCCTTTATTTGAAATTCTGTGACATAACACCTTTTATCTCACCCACATATACAAATAACTGGACTGATTCTTACCCTTGCTTGTTTAGAAGTGTTGAGTTTGATGGCTGAAACTTTCCCCATATGATCACCTACAAAAACTCTAAGAATCGCTGTATCCCAACAGAGAGCTGTAACTTTTCGGCCCTTGTGTTCTGAAGACACATAAATTCGTTCTGGTTTCCCACGACGCTCTTGATTTAATTCCCAAACAACTACAAGACCTTGACTGCAAAAATTGAGACAAAGAAGCAAATTTTCGGCAATGGTGAAAAAGGTACAATTTAATTGCATCACAGTATCAACTATACTAAATATATATGTAAACTTGTTCTTTAGAAAAGAGGAAATAGAAAGTCAAAGTATTTATTTCCTTGCATTAGTCCACCAATCGAACATAACAGAACTCAGATGTTCTAAATTATCTGTTACCTTTCCCTTTTAAGACCACTGAAATGTTGTTGCCTCATTTTAGCAGTTTCCACAAACACTAGGGCAACTGACTGTCCATCCTGGTTTGTTGGGGAATGAGAGGTTTCCCAGGACACAGGACTTTCAGTGCTAAAAACTGGGACAGTCCTAGGCAAATCAGGATGGTTGGTCACCCTACACACAGCTACATTTGTTCATTTAAAATGCATCTGGATAAGGTCAGATAGTTTTAAAACAGTTTCTCACCTGGTAGCTACAGCAACATAATCATCATCATGTGAACAACAGGCAACCTGAGAAATTGCTCCTTCCTAGAGCACAAAAAGGAAAAATTTTAGGTAGTTGCACAAAAATGGTATTTTTTTTTCACTTTTAAATCTCAAGTTTTATATTTTTCTCTTATTCCAAATGAGTATTTATAATGGAGAAATTGGCATTTATGAAAGATACTCCGAATGGTATATGACAGAGCTATCCTTAATCTTACCCTATGTGAAAGAAAGAGCCTGTGCTTCCAGCCTTCTTTTTGAATGAGGTTGAGACCTCCTCCTGAACTGCCCAAAGCCAACCATTTCCGAGATACAGCTATGCTCGTGCACTAAAAACATGTAAACAGACAAGAGTGAGATCACCACAGTCATTTAATCAAATAAACTATGCACTGGAAATACATACTGAGGATCTGTGTACCAGGTTCCTCTCCCAGCCACCCCCTGCCCAGCTGGATACTACAAAATGGCACTCATGCTCTCATTCTAGTGTACTGAAAAATACATAAGAAAGAACATTTTGGCTTTAAATTGTTAATTTTTGAATCTCAAAATGGCCGAATAGGCTCAATTATATAAATGAGTAATTCATCTTTTGTATAATTTAGCTTGGTTATTCCAACACTAACCACAATGATGGAGGATCAATTACGTCTCCAGGGGATACTCCACCACTTTAATCATTTGTTCACTTCAATAATTTCCCATTTGTATAATCAACACAAACATCCAAAGCTTTTAGAGCAAGTGAGACTGCAGAGGAAACAGATAAAGATCACTATGTACTATTTTTCCCTACACCCTCACTGATGATTCCTCTCCTTATCCACCAGAGAAAGCAGTGGCGAGGCTGTACCCCTGGTAAAATTGTTGCTTGGCTGACACACAGACATTCCCAACCCTTTTCAACCTTGCTGCTTTCCACCACAGAAGCTAGAAAACCTAAACACTCACTTGCCCAGTTTCTCTTGCAGTTATGGGGAGTCATGTGGCTCAAATTCAGCTAATAAAACTAAAACGATGGAGCTTCTTGGAAAGCCGCACCTTCCCAGATAAAAGTCAGAGTCCAAAAACTAAGAAAGCCTTAACCTTTGGCCCCTTTTTCTTGCTTGAGATCCTAATGGACACATCAAGATTAGAGCCAGGATACTTACCTTGCAACTGTGACTAAAAACCAACATATGGATGATGGTAGAACAGAAAATGGAGAGCCTATGTCCTCGTGGAAATCACTGGGCCACAACACTAAACCCAGAAATACTAACCTCCAACAAGGTTAATAACACCATTAATGCTTAAGCCACTATTGGTAAGGTATTCTGTAACTTGCAGCTAAAAACATGTCTGATATCAACCCTTATAATTGTTGCTCATATTACTTTGCCCATTACTTCTTATTCTCCCTTTGCTCAGAGGCTAAAATGGTACTTTGGGTGAGAGCAAAAGTGTAAAAATAAAATTATTTTAAAATTGGTTATGAGACTTGTTCTTCATCATGTTATTCCTGAGTTTATCAAAAGAACTCAGGATTTGAGGGAAGCACATAGAGGTAATGACTTTTGCTACAGAGCTATTAACTTTTGCTCTGTTCCCTAAAATGGAGTGTACATCAAATTCCTTGCTTTGGAATGAGTTTAGTTTAACAGCAGAGGTTCATGTTGCTCAAAACTCATTTATACTATTCTACTTTCAATCAAATACATTACTTCCTGAGAGAAGACAGAAAGATTACTGAGGGGGGCGGGGGGATCAGCAATCAATATCATGGTTTCCAAGGACAGGAAAGAATTCAAATGATAGCTCAAAAAATAAAACAAGAAAGAGCTATGAACATGCTACATAGACAGTAACGCTTAATGCTAGTATAGGTAATACTCAAGTTTCCATAAAACATAAAGAACTAAAGGGCAGGAGGCACATGTAACAGAGAGCACACAATCATATGAATATGAATCATTCATATCAAGAAATTCACCTTTAAACGACTTGAGTCCAGCCTTAGGGCTGAAAGTAATGGATCCAGAGACTCAAACTCTGCAAGAACATGGGTGTAGGACTCTGGTATGACTGGCACAAAAGTCATTTAGCTGGAAAGTTGAAACTACGTTGAGTAATAGGCACAGGATTCCTGAATTAAACCTGAAAAAACATAATTTCAGAAGCTCAGCACTGGTTTGACATGCATTTAATGAGTATGTAAAGAACACAGGAAAGACAGGGACAAGAATCCCTACTCTGGAGGTGTTCAGCCTTTAGGTGGAAAGAAAACACGCATAGGTAACATGCAAACATCAGCTTGTGCTGCATCATTTCCTGATTCTAAACCTCCCAGAGTAAGTCCAGATTCTCAAGGGCCTCCATAATCCTACCTAACAGTGTGAGAAGGTAGAATGGACACTGCAGGATTTTTTTAAAATATGTTTTTATTAATTTTAGAGAAGGAAGGCAGAGGGAGAGAAGGATAGAAACATCAATCAGCTCCTCCTGCATATCCCCTACTGCAACCCTGGCATGTGCCCTGACCTCCTGGTTCATAGGTGGACACTCAACCACTGAGACACACCATCTGGGCAACACTGCAGGATTTAAGAGGAAAATTGGTCAAGCTCCTCTACGGTAAAATAGCAACCCTAGTTGCATTTAAGTTGTAAATCATCTTCTGTCTTTAAGTGTCTCTCATTAAAGGGCAATTTTCCTTATTAAAGGGCAATTTTCAAAAAAGGCCTCTAACTATAAATCCTTATCAGCAAATTCAATGGTTATCAGTCAACCATTTAATAGTGCTTAAAGGAATAGACCTCTGAATCTCTTTCTCCTGCCTATCAGGAGCTCATTAAGTGTCTGCTGAATGAATAAATGAACGCACCTACTAAGTAAGTGAGAAGTCAAGTGCCGGTAATTACAGCTTGAAGAGGAATAAGGACGTTAGTAAGAGACCTGATAGGGAGGTAGCAAATGCCAAATACCCAATGAGGACTTTGTAAACTAAAACAAGAGTTCCTAACTGTTCAACAACTCTCAAGTATACATTTTTGTCAAATTGCATCAATTTCCAAAGAAAGGAAATAAATAAAAGTTAAGAAAAGTCTACCCCTTAATTTTAAATTTTCCCAATCCTTTGTTACCTGCCAAATTAAGAATATAAAGCAAATACATACCCTGGCCGGGTAGCTCAGTTGCTTAGAGCGTCGTCCTGATACGCCAAGGTTGTGGGTTCAATCCCTAGTCAGGGCATATACACAAATCAGTCAATGAATGCATAAATACGTGGAACAACAAATCAATGTTTCTCGCTCGATTGCTCTCCTTTCCTCTCTCTAAAATTCAATGAATAAAAAAAAATAATTTTAGAGAAACAATTGCTTATACTTGTTTTTTAATTATTTACACTTTGTGTTTTTTCAGACACATAAATTCACTCATTCATTTACTCAACAAATATGTACCTCGCACAAACTATGTGCCAGGCATTGCTCTAGGTCCCAGGGACAACAAAAGACAAAACAAAGTCTTAACGCTCATGGAGCATACCTTCTAGTGACAAAGCACATACAAGCTTAAGATATTTTTATTGCATACACATAATATAGTCTTATGTTCTAGCAATAAGTATCTAGCATATGCTAGTAACACTGTTCGTAATACATCTTGACCTCTGCAGGGAGAAAATATTCAAAAAAAGAAAAATCTTTAGGCATCCTATACGGGAATACTTCAAGATATTTTGGGTTTGGTTCCAGACCACCACAATAAAGTGAGTACAGTAATAAAATGAGTCATAATCTTTTTACTGTTGGAAGGGCTTGTCTTCGATTTGTAAAAAACGCAACATCTGTGGAGCACAATAAAGCAAAGTGCAATAAAATGAGGTATGTCCATACTTAAAATATTTCAGAATTCCTGACCGAAGAAAAATCTTTTATTTCCCCACTCATTCATTTTATTGAGTACTTAGTAAAATATGAGGCATAGCAGTGGGAACAGGACAAATAAAATACCAGAAATCAATCACTTTAAATTCAAATAGGGGGGAAAAAGAAAAATCTCTCTCTCACACACACGCACATCTCTCACAAGGACAACATAAGCAAAGTGCTATGTTGGAACTTCAAAAACAGAGATAATCACGAGTTCAAAGGAACCAAGGAAAACTTGCTGAGGGAAGTAGCCCTGGTAGCTGAGTAGGCTTTTATCAGACGAAAATGGGTGAGGGTAGCAGGTTGGGAGCAATAAGCAAAGATATCTTCCTATATAATAAAAGCCAGCCACCATAAGCAGAATGACTGGAAGGACCAGAGACCAGAACCACCAGGGCCCCTTGCTGGGCTGGCCCCGCCCCCAAGCAAGCGGTTAGGAGCCACCAGGCAGGCAGGCAGAGTGGTTAGGGGTGATCAGGTAGGCAGGCCAGCAGTTAGGGGCAATCAGGTAGGCAGATGGCCCCTCACAGGGCTGGGCCTGCTCCCCAACAAAGAAAGAGGAAGGCCCAGGCCAACCAAGCCATCACACCCCAGCCTGTCGCCTGCAGAGGGAGGCCACTGGTGGCAGGGGAGGGGAGGCAGCGCTGCACAGATGGCAAGCAGTGGCAGTGGTGGGGGTGGGGCCAGCTGCCTGCAGCCGGGGCAAGGAAAGCCTCAATAGGCCCTGATCTCAGGCCAGGCCTAGGGACCCTACCCGAGGGGTCCCAGATTGTGAGAGGGCGCAGGCTGGGCTGAGGGACCCCCCTGAGTGCATGAATTTTCGTGCAGTGGGCCTCTAGTATAGAATATGTTTGGAGAATATAAGTTTAATCTTTGTTTGAAACACAGGATCCAAGCAATGGAATAATGAAAGATAAAGCTGGAATAGCAATTCAAGAACAAGTTACAAAACACTTTGAATCTCAAACCAAGGAACCTGAACAAATTTTAATTTGGAAGGCAACAAAGGTATTGAAAAATTTGTTGGATGATCACATAATTTCTGTGAAGTCCTGTGAGTAGATATGTGAGAAGGATGGATGGTGAGGAAGTAAAGATAAGGCCTTTTCAATTACTAAAGAAATCTGGTGGAAAGAAAACAAACTCTTGGCTTTCTGACCAGGCAAAACTCAAAACAGTTTAGGTACTAGCTAAAAGAAAAGAGTCTCTAAAATGAAAGGATCTGAAGATACAAGAAAAAGATAAAACCACAGTACAAGATCCTGAAGAAAGGACTGACATCAAGGCCACAGTATCAATCTCTTCTACTTGTGATCTTCAAACTGCGGCTGATAGGCCATTTGGCCTTGATCTCAGTGAAGAGAGAATGTCCTGGAAGTTATGATTTAATGGAGTAAAAAACCATTTTGTTCTTAAGACTTAGTGGAGATAAGGATGGAAAAGAAACAGCATAAGCAATATCAGTTCTCAAGAGCAGTTGTTGGGTGATAGTGTTAAGCCAAATCCAAATTTATACTTTTCTCTCTCCCTGAAATGACTCCTTTTCCCTCCACACCTACTTATTCAAATACACCCAGCCTTTCAGGCTTACTATAAGTCCCACTTCCCAAAATTCTCAAGGTGGAAAAAGATTCAAAGTGCATACACCCACCTAACTCAGAAATTAGTTGTAACCTGGACCTCTAAACATTTTCAGCACTGGAAAAGGAATGCTTCCTCTCTTGAAGCTGCCCATTCCACTTCTCCAGCTCTCAGTATTATAAGGTCTTTTTCTAAATATTGGGTTGAAACTTGATCACTTACAGCATTTACTAAGTATTCCTAACTGTGGATTCTATAGTTTATGGCAGTGGTTCTCAACCTTCCTAATGCAATGACCCTTTAATACAGTTCCTCATGTTGCGGTGACCCCCAATTTCATTGTTACAAATTGAACATAATTAAAGCATAGTGATTAATCACAAAAACAATATGTAATTATATATGTGTTTTCCGATGGTCTTAGGCGACCCCTGTCAAAGGGTCGGTCGACCCCCAAAGGGGTCGCGACCCACAGGTTGAGAACCGCTGGTTTATGGGAATAAGTTTATTTCTTCCAAAACAACCCTTCAGTATTTGAAAAGTGTTATCAGGTCTTCTAAATATTTAACATTCCCAGCTTTCCAGTCATTTCTTACATGACAATGTCCCAGTTCTTCTCTGTTCTGGTCAACCTTCTCACAGGCACTTTAGTTTACCCGAAAATGTGTTGCCTAGAACTGAACATAATACTCCTTAAGTAGTTAGATAACAGAATAGAGTAGAAACACTAACCTACTTGATATGGACACTAAGTTTCTATCTTACTACCTAAAATAGCATCAGATGTGTTTTAAAAATTGCCATACCACACTTCGATTCAACAGAGCAAGTGGTCAACTACAACTCAAAGAAATTTTCACATAAAGTGGTCAGTACCTACCTACACAGAGTAGAATTTAGCTCAAATTGAAAGCTGCTATTAATCAAATGTGACAATGGCTATAAAAAGTACCTAGAAATTGAAAAGCTCTGTACAAACAAGAACAGTAGAATGCTGATCATTGTTAAAGTTGGATGATGTGTACATGAGGGTTCATTAAATTATCCTATTTTTATCTATGTGTGAAATTTTCTGTTTTTTTTTTTTAAAAAAAGCTCCATATAAACCTTCAACAGCTACCCTTCTTACAGAAACTATGATCTTAGCCCTATTTCTCCGGCTTCATCTTCCATCCTATCCTCTCTCCTCTTTTCCAACTACATGAAGCTATCTTTTGTTCCTCTTTCACTCCGTCAACATTCTGTGCCTCCATAATTTTAATATTGGCTGTTTCTTGAATCTCCCTTCGTCTAACAAAATCCTATCTTCCTGGAAACCTAAGTTTAAATAGTTCTTCTGTTAAGTCTGTCGCACCTCCAGCCTAGCAAAAAAGCTAAGCCAACAGAAGGGGGTGATAAACGCTTACCAAAGTTAATGAAACAAATTCTTGAGGGGTTTGCTGGCTCAAGGTCACAGAGGTTTTAAAGGTGGAGCTGAGACTAGAATCCACTTCTCTTGAGTCCAAAACCTAATCACCTTTCCATGTTGCTACAATCGAGTAGTAGGATCGAGAAAAAGTTCTCTCATCACCCTAGTACTGTACTCACTTTGCTAATGAACCAGCGTTTGCTGCTCACACCAAATCCAAATCACAGCACCCCCTTTTTCGCATGGAAGTGGAGGCAAAAGAGAAGAAAGGAAGCAAACGTTAAAGTTATTGTGTGAAGGGAAAGGAGGAGATTTGGGTCTTCCCACCCAACAAGTAACAATCAGAGAACTCTTCGCCGCGGACAGCAATAGCGACTCACTCATTCGCGCACTCAATGTGCCTCGTACCCGCGGGGGAGACAGGCCCTGCCGACAAGAAAACCTCCCCGCCTAGCGGAACTACTAACTTTAACAGCTAAACTCTAATGCCGTCTTCATCTCTTAAGGGAAGGAGCCTCGGTAACCAATTTCCAAATCCAAGTCCCAGCCCTGCACCACTATCTCCAGGACAGTAGCCCCCAATTTGCAGCGGTTCACACGGTCCCTCCAGGCTGGGCGCCGGACACTCACCGAACACCGAGGCACAAGGAAGCTGGGCTCTCCCGTAGCCCCTCCCCTCACTCCTCCCCGCCCAGGCTTACGTCATCCCGGAGCGTCGAGGACTAGGGGGACAGCGCAGTTAACGGTACTTCCTCGTCACGTGACGGGCTACGCCCCTGCTTCCGCGTGGTCCCTCCCCCTCAGTCCGCCATCGCAATTACGCTCTCTGCGGCCTGCAGTTAGTGGGCCGCTGCCAGCCGAAGAGAAAGCGCCGACCGGGACCGGAGGAACTCTAGGCCAAAGGGGTGAGCCAGCCAGGATCCCGGGACCCTTCCCCGCTGGAAGCCGGCGAGAGAAAATGAAACCAGGCGGGTTCCGGCGGGGGAGGGAGGGAACCAGCGGAAGGTGTCATGGCGGCCGTGCTCTGGGGTCACGTGCCCCGCCGGCCCGCCTTGGCACTTCCGGTCACGTGCCCTCAGAGTTCTCGCAGCCAGCGATGGAGGCGAGACCCCCCAGTAACAGAGGCGGTGGCGGCGGCTGCGGCGGCTACTGGGTTTCAGACTCTTCCCGGCAGCGTCGCTAAGAAGCGCAGCGCAACTCGACCGGACCCATCCCACTTTCTTACTCCCTGCCCAGGGCCGCAGCTCCCACCTGGTAAGTTTAGACCAAAGAATGGGAATGAGTGGGTGGGTGAGTAGCTGACAGGCCTGGGATTCCGCTGGTCGGCGCGGATTCTGCCCCTTTTTCCTGTGTCCCTGTCGCCGTCCCCGCAACTCCCACGCTGCATTCCGGGCAGCCCGCTATTATCCTGAAGCGGGGAAGAAGCGACCCTTAATATACTTGCCTGCAGGAAGCCTACCCCTCTACTGAGAGTAGGGACCAGAAGGTTCCCCCAAAGCCGGGGTGGGACGGCTCATGGGAATGAAGGACGTGGAGGCCTCTCCCTCGCAAGGGAGCCCTTCCCGTTAGGAAATGTGCTGTTAAGTCTTTCGGTTTCTGTAAGAGAAAAAGCTTTCGCCTCGGTGCCTGCACGCTGTGCTTCGCCTGTCAGTCCTACTGCTTTGAAAGCCTTAACTCGTGTGCCAGCCCACACACCCCTCCCAGGTTTGGACTGGGCCCGACTTGATCGTCTTAAAAATAGATCACCAACACATGGGGATATGTAATTATTGCCTAAAGAACGTTTATCCAATTGACTCTCAAACATCCGTTTTAGGGCCTGTGAAATGGGGAGGGGGGGAGAGATTTTTAAAAATTAACCTTTTCCCCATTAGAAGATCCAATTTTGAAACATACAAAAGCATAGTGCTTTGACTCCAAAAAGAAGTGGAACAATCCCTCCCCATGAAATCTTACCAGGAATCCTCATGTGTAAAGCAAAGTCAAAACTAGAACAGATGAAATGGAAATGTCACCGCAGGAGGGAAGATAACCTCTAGCATCAGGCCTACGGCTTTCAGAAGGACCGGGCTCTGGGGAGAACGTGTGCCTTTTAGCAGACCTGAATCCCGCATTTGGCAAGGAGGGAGGGAGAATTTGGGGCCAGTGCACCTGTTAGCATTGCAGCAGATCGATGGGTGATACCGAGTCTCTCCTAGGTGGTATTAAATACATGTGGTAGTGCAGATGTAAAGACAGCTTTTTAAAAATACTAGGGAGGTGGGTGCAGGGAGACAGGAGTCGGTTAAAAGCAGTGAACCAAATGATGGGCTCCAGTCAGTTGTGACTGCTTCCTGTGTGCACTGCCCTGGAGGCATGTCTTCACCTACTGGTCTGTCCACCTTTCAGCCCCGTTTTCCTGTGCTGCTGGTTTTTTCCCTACCATTGGAACGTTGCCAAGCGTACCTTCTGCTTTCCTAGCATTCTGACCACTTTTATCTCGGGGTTACTGCTGCGAGAGGCGTCTTGTGTACCCTTCCTCCTTCCTCTTTCCTACCACCGCTGTGGCGGTGTCAGCCATCCAATAGACCCTCATTTCCCCACTGTGATTGCCAGCCGATTGTTCTCTCCATTTTGGTATTGTCCTCTTGCTTGCAGTATTTATGAGTTAATATGAGCATGTCTTTCCCTCTATCTTGCATTCCTCTGTAGCATTTTCCTCCTCCTTCCTCTCCTTGTACTGTTGTAAGATAAAGTGCTCAGTCTTAAAATTGCTACATTAGTTATTCCCTCTTAATATCTGCTTTGTGTGTGTAACTACCCTTAAAACAATACACTTAGGTTACTCTTTACATACTTTCAAGGTCTTATTCCCTGTAATACTGAGTTGTTTAAAAAAGTTTGGATTGCCTAATGGCAAACAGTATTCCAAATCTCCATTTTGTATGCTGGCAGGTACAGCAGCTCTTTTAGAGGGTGATAAGGAGTTTATGTTTCACTTGTTACTTTTACTTTTTCTTTTTCTTTTTTTTTTTTTGCCCCATTTACCTCTGCCATTGGAAAAGGGGATGTAGGTAATGGAAATATAGAGATGCAGTAATTTAAAGATTTCTGCTGAATATTTTCAATTTCTTCCTATCCCTGTTTTCTTATAAGCCAGTTATTGGAATCTATGAAGAATGATCCTCTGATTTGTGAGAAGAAAGTAATAGTACTTCCTGGAATTAGCCGCAGATGTATGTGCAAAGGTTTCTTGTGTTTTACCAAGATTGTATCCTTCTATTAACAAAGATCTTAAGAAGGTATCGTAGATATTTACTAAACTCTTCCTATAGGCCAAAATAGGCTGCTGGGTGCTTGTATTGCACTGAACACAATACAGTAGTCTCTGCCCTTCTTTATGAAGCTTGCAGTGTGTCAAGGGAAGATCGACATTAAAATAATTACTTTAAAAATTAATAATAGTTGTGACAAGTGCTATAAAGAGAAGAATAGAAGACCTTGCCTAATAACTTTGAAGCTTAGAGTAGGGAAAAAATGAGTAAAAGTTACTTAATGGGCCGAAACCGGTTTGGCTCAGTGGATGGAGCGTAGGCCTGCGGACTGAAGGGTCCCGGGTTCGATTCCGGTCAAGGGCATGTGCCTGGGTTTCGGGCACATCCCCAGTGGGAGATGTGCAGGAGGCAGCTGATTGATGTTTCTCTCTCATCGATGTTTCTAACTCTCTATCTCTCTCCCTTCCTCTCTGTAAAAAATCAATAAAATATATTTTTTTTAAAAAAAGGTTACTTATGTTTCTCTCTCATCAATGTTTCTAACTCTCTATCTCTCTCCCTTCCTCTTTGTAAAAAATCAATAAAATATATTTTTTTTAAAAAAAGGTTACTTAATGGGAAGGAAGGAGAATGTACAAAGGCTCAGAGCAAGGCATGAACATTTAGCTTCAGGCAAGTAAATATTTCACTGAAAATGAATTAATGACTTTACCAAAGGATCTTGCTATTTAAAGAAGTCTCATGGCAGATTATTTCATAAAGTAAATAATCTTTTAAGTAAAGTCAGATCTTCATCAAACCAATTTGTTTAAATGTAACTACAATATTTCTCATAAATGAAATATTCTGTGACTCTTATAGAACTCTACTGGGAAGTTTTTGCTACTCAAGGAACTATTTTCAAGAAAAGTCTAGAAATCAAGTTACTGATACCCCTACTGGTTCTATTAAACTTCCTAAAATTGGTCCTAGTACAATTAAAATTACTACAGATAACCAGGGAAATTTGACAAGCAAACTTTATTTTTAAAGTTCCTCCTTAGTGGATTTTCATATAAATGGGTTTTTTTAATATATATATTTATATTTCTTATTATTTCAGAGAGGAAGGAAGAGTGAGAGAGAGATAGAAACATCAATGATGAGAGAGAATCATTGATTGGCTGCCTCCTGCATGCTTGCCACTGGGGATCGAGCCCACAACCTGGGCATGTACCCTTGACCGGAATCGAACCTGGGACCCTTTAGTCTGTAGGTTGACGCTCTACCCACTGAGACAAACTAGCTAAGGCTTCATATAAATGTTTTTACATGCTATATACAGGGTGGGGCAACAGTTTGTTTACAGTTGTGCGTATGAAAAAGTTTATTATATTATTATTAATTATTGTATTAATTAATTTACATACAAACAACTGCAAAACTACTTTTGTCCCACGCTGTACATAAGAGGCTATATTTTTCCCAATTGATTTAAAGTAGCTAATAAAGTCAATTCTATTGATCTAATTTTTCCTCCACTTCAGTTTCTCTCTTAACTCATCTTTTCTTCCTTACCTTCCATCTCAGAAAAGTTTTTTTACCCCAAAGCTAATACTTATGTGCCTGTAGCCCAGTTAACTGGGGACCATCAACTGTCCTTGCTCACTGCTTTTCCTCCATATATGAACATACTTAAAATTATCTTATAGTTATCTGCTTATCCTCCCTTCCCATCTTTCTCAGATTTTAATTCATATTTCCTAAAATTCGATTAGTATAATTTTACATAATACAGACAGGCTTATTAAAATGTTGATACTTACGTGTTTATTAAAATGAATATTAGAAAATGAATATTAGAGTATTTAATGGTTCCATAGATGTTATAAATTTTCCTTTATGGATTAAATTTTTAAAGCTAAATAAAATAATTGATACACATATATTACAGAAATTGAAAATAGTTTTAATTCTTACCCATACTAAGACACCTAACACTTTTCCATGTTTCCTTAACAAAAATATGGTTTGATAGGGATACACTCTTGCAAAGACATTTTTTTTCTGCAAAGTCATTTTTAAAAACTACTTTTCTCATTACGAAGTAATATATTTATTGTAGAAATTCAGAAAACAAAAGGTATCTTCAGATCGTCTGTAATCCTGTCACTGTAGGTAACCACTATTAAATTGGGTATATATCCATTCCTCTAATTCTAAATGTTCACAAAATAGCATAGTAGAACTCCAAGGTCAGTCTGACCCAGATTGAAACCCAGTTCTCCTACTCCTTGATGTATTGGGAAAATACCTTGATTTCTCAGACCCAGTTTCCTTTATCCACAGAATGGAACTAATAATAGCACCTGTCTCAGGATTGTTACCTGGGAACTGAATGAGATAACACCTAAAAAGAATTTAGTCCAATACCTGGACATAGTAAGAATTCAGTAAAGCTTCTTGTTTGCTTGGGGCAAATTATGACACCTAGATGTGTTCGCTTCTCTAAAATTAGAAACTTCCCCTCCAGAGCTGGAAGAAGTAAATGTTTTAAAATTATATTTTAAATTGTTTCTTTGGGAATGAAAACTATTCATTACTTCAGAAATGGCATATATGTGGCATTTTTCATCACTATCAATCATGGGATCTTTCCTCAGAGTCCTTTTTGGCCTCATATTCCAGACATTCACACTCAAACCTCTAGCATTTGTGTTGGGTATTTAAGATTCCCAGGATTTAGGAGAAAGGTGGGAGGTCACCAGGCTGTTTCCTAGGTAACAAATTAGCCATATATACAAATGACTCTCAAAGATATGGAGAGCATTTGAAGACATTTGATTGTTAAAAGATGGAGAAAGTGGCACCTGAAATATTAAGTATTAAATTTTCACTTTTGGGTCGTGGCATATTGCTGTCATGTTGACTGAGGAGAAGGACCCTCTGAGCTCTTTTGAGGCTTATGGAAGCAGCACCTCAAGCTTCTCTAACAAGGAGGAAAACAACCAGCTGGAGGAGACCAGTCCCAGGGCCCTGGATCCTGCAAAGGCAGTGGGTGGTTGTGGGAACAAGACAGAACAGTGGCTGCCAGGACCCATAAGCTATTCTGGAGCATGACTGGCCCAGTCTTTCTCTGTAGTCTGATCAACAGACTGGGAGAGGCAGTGTCAAGACACCTGAGAAGCCTCCAAAGGAATTCAAAATGTGGAAGTCAAACTGCACCACCTTTGGAGACTTACACTACTGAGACGAAACCTCCCCACCCAGAGCTAGATATGGCAATAAAATGGTCTAACATATATGAGGACAATGGTGATGACATCCCAGGAAACAATAAGAAAGCTAGAAGGGAAAGAGATGTAGGAGTCATTAAAAAGATGAACATACTTCTAAAAAGCATAAAATAGCCCTAGCCAGTTCACTCAGTGGTTAGAGCAATGGTTCCCAACCTTTTTTTGGCCATGCCCCACCTAAGCATTTCTAAAATCCTGATATCCCTGTGACATATAATTCTTAATATTCAAAAATTGAACTCCTATTCATGTGGAGGAAGCCTAAAAGGCCATTAACTTGGTTTAAACAAACTTCCAAAGAACATGGCACCCATGAAAGAGAAAAATAAAAAAACAAAAGGACAGTTGAATTACTAAGAAAGAAATCACTAAGAAATTGTTAAAAAATAATAATAATATGAAATGATATGAAAAATAGCAACGTTTTCAAAACATAATAGAGAACTGAAATACATAAATATGTCACAATATATATTTATATGCTGTATACGAGGTCCCTAGAACCATAAGAAATGCAAAAAATTCACTGTTAATAACTCAGGCCCCAAGAACCATAAGAAGTGCAAAAAATTCACTGTTAATAACTCATTCTCGAATTGCCTCCCCATGGAGCGTGTGCCCCACGTTGAGAACCACTAGGTTAGAGTGTTGGCCTGCAGACTGAAGAATCCTAGGTTTGAGTCTGATCAAGGGCATGTACCTCAGTTGCAGAGTCGATTCCCAGCCTGTCGGGGCACATGTGGGAGGCAACCACATTGATGTTTCTCTCACATTGATGTTTCTGTCTCCCCACTCCCTCCCACTTTCTCTTAAAAAAAAAATCAGTGGAGAGGGAAGGTAGGGAAGGGTGGGGGTAAGGGGGAGAAATCAACCAAAGGACTTGTATGCATGCATATAAGCCTAAGCAATGGACACAGACACCAGGGAGGTGAGGGCATGAGTGGGGGGGTTGGGGGGCAATGAGGGGATGAGGACACATGTAATACCTTAATCGATAAAGAAAAAGAAAAAAACATCCACTTGTTATTTAAAAAAAAATAATCAATGGGAAAAGTATCCTTGGGTGAGGATTAACCAAATAAATAGCACAAGGTAGAAACAGGAGAACCAATAGAGAAGAAAAAGTAGAAAACAGCAAATGACAAGAATTTTTGCACTGTGAAACTTAATGAAATGGTTTTGTTTATTTGGAGGTTTTTGGGGGCAGAAAAGTTGATACTGTAAATTATTGTAAAGCATCATCTTCATGAAAGTGCATGTTAATCCTATATAATAAAAGCCTAATATGCAAATAGACTGACTGGCAGAATGACCGATCGCTGTGATGCTCACTGACCACCAGGGGGCAGACGCTCAACACAGGAGCTGCCCCCAGCCTTTTAGAATCTATAAAGTGATGCCAAATGTAGCAAATAAAAATACACAAAATTCAGTTAAGTTTGAATTTTAGATAGACAACAAATAATGATTTAATAAATTTGATTTTTGGGAAATAGTTTAGCTAAAAATTTGTTTATCTGAAAAGTAAATTTACCTGAGCATCTTATATTGTATCTGACAGCCCTATTTCTCTGTTTTCTCTTCACAGCTGCTATTTTAATACTTTTTATTTAGTAATAAGAAAACAAGATTGTAGTTAGGAAGACAATCTTTGATTTGACTATTATAGTCCAAAATGCAGTGCCATTATCTGTAACATTTTGAATAATAAAAAGGAGAAAAAAATTTTTTGACTCAGTTTTACATTTTTCAAGCATACTGGACGAAACCTAGACCAAGAATTAGGAAATGTGCATGTGGTTTCAGCTCTGGGAATGGTTCTGGAGTAGTCACAGAAAGCCTGTGGCCCTTAGTTGTTTCAGTTGAAACAATTTGAACTAAATATTTATTAGACTCCTGTGTAATTCTGAAGTTCTATAATTCTAAATATAGATTACATAAAAGACCACATTTGTAGTCAAATCATACATTTTAAGATTTTAAGAATATAACTGGGAAAAATAAAAATAATTTGAAAATACTCTGATTAGCATATGTGGGAATGGTTTGAAAATGTTATAACTGCCAAATGTTATAAACTGTTATGTAAATTCATACCGATAGTATGAAAAAAAATTTTATTTTAAGGAATAATGCCATATAATTGTATTTTCAACTTTGAATGAAGGAAGAGATTTTCCCCCCTCATTATTAGTTTGGGTTTTAGATTTGGAAGGGACTTTAGAAGTCAATAAATCAGGCCCTAACTGAGATGTGAACTCTTTTTGTCTCCATTAGCACCTTCTAGCCATCATGGCAACTTCATCTGAAGAAGTCTTGCTGATTGTAAAGAAGGTGCGTCAAAAGAAGCAGGATGGAGCTCTATACCTCATGGCTGAAAGAATTGCTTGGGCACCTGAAGGCAAAGATAGATTTACAATCAGCCATATGTATGGAGATATTAAATGTAAGTCATATTTCTTAGTAATTTTAGAAGATTGCTTTTAAAAATCTTTGTGGGTTTTTTATTTTAATGTCCAAAAAAAATCAACCACATAAAAATAATTACAAAGTGGGATTACTGAATATATATTATTTTATAAACTGCCTTTTGCACTTAATAGAATGTGTATATATGTAAAACTTTACATATGTAAATCTACCACATGTAAAGGTATCTGTATATCTTTTTTTTTTTAAATAAATTTTTATTGATTACAGAGAGGAAGGGAGAGAGAGAGAGAAACATCAATGATGTTTCTTGCATGTCCACACGGAATCAAGCCCACAATCTGGGCATGTGCTCCGACCAGGAATCGAACTGTGACCACCTGGTTCATAGGTCAATGCTCAACCTCTAAGCTACACCGGCTGGGCTATATATACCTTCACCAAATGGATATACAATTATGTATTTAACCAGTCCTCTGTTGAAGGACATTTAGGAAGTTTCTAGAATTTTGTTGTTGCAAATAATGTTGTATAGATCTGTGTACTAATACCTTTGTGAGGTTGTATGTATGATGTATGGGATACATCTCTGCACTGGGTTTACTGGTTCAAATGGTTCATGCACTTAAAATGTTGATAGATGATACCAGATTGCCCTTTAATAAAATTGTATCATTTAAGCAAGTTGTCTAATTAATTTTTAGTTCTGTGGCTATCGTCTGTTGAGAAGATATTCAATTTTATACTGACTATAGATGAGAGAAATACAGAGCATATTATTTTTATATTCTTTTTCTTTTTCTCTTTCCAAATTAGCAAGAATAACTTTGAAATATTACCCAAAAGGTTCCGTACTCGATGGCTCAATAATAATTAGGTTTAAAAACACCAAGCGAATCCTGAGATTTAGGACCTTTACTCTGATAGGGAGTTCTGCAGTTCACCTAGCTAAAGATCTTGTATAAGAGTGACTCCAAGGAAGTCTGGGCAACAAAGTCCTTGACAAATTGTGGTTATCTTAACTGTGACTATTAATATGGATTTATTTTTTTTCCTGGATATAAAATTCTTCACCTGGATAAAATTTTGCGTAAATTTCAAGAAACATGACACCTCGAAAAATAGACAACCTTCAACTTAGAAGTGCTCGGTTTACAAATGTCCTTTGTGTTGTATGAACAGTTGCCCAAGGATCTCTACTTGTTGCTGGAAATGGCCAAGATCTTCATCTTTCTCCATTGAAATAATTTAGAATCTTAATTTCAAAAGGAAATACTATTTAAAACCTATCATAATTCAGTACTGCCTAAAATATCCAGTCTTTGTCCACTATCCTGGTAGCGTTACTTCCTTATAAAACTTTGTTTCTGTGGAAAAATGCCTCACCAAGTTCCTGATAATAGTCTTACAGACTATCATTTGTACTACAATAGACTCATAAATTAAGAACTTCCTGTATTAGCACGCTAGCCCTTAATAGATTTGTAAAACACACTCATATCCCCAGTGTGCAATAAAGAATATGCCTACCTCCTGTGTCTCCACAATTCTAGGCTATTGGGGAGGAGAACACATACCAAAACCTAGATCTGCACCAGATCATTTTTTCATTTTAAGGTGAATTATTGATAGAATGCCCATTTCTGAAACTATTGAAAGTTATCAATAATAGATTACTAAGGTGAAATTTAGCAGTTAATCTTGTTTAAAAAAAAAAACAACTTCAAAATTAGGCCTCTCAGAGGCAAGAGCTAAGCTAGAGCAAGGATAAAGCCGTGACTGAGAAAAGAAGCGTAGGGGTGATTGTTTTGGAGGAATTGGATACAGGGACAAGCTGGCTGACAGTGTAAATTATTTCATATTGCTGCTGCTGACAATAAGATACTTCATCTGAACTGTTGGTCTGGAAGCAGCATCTTCATTGAAAAAAAATTGGTTAGGGCTGAGAATTCTAGGCAGCATGTTCATACTACCATGAGTCACCCATTTAGAAAATTTTAAAGAATGGTACAACATATACTATATAACATATCCCACCTAAATAGTAGTTATTGCCCTAGCCAGATTGGCTCAGTGGATAGAGCCTGCAGACTGAGGATAGGGAGCTGCAGGCTTGATCCTGGAGCCGTGTGTGAGAGGCAACCAATCGATGTGTCTCTTTCACATCAATCTTTCTCTGTCTCTCCCCCTCCCTTCCACTCTCTCTAAAAATCAATGGAAAAATATCATCCATGGATGAGGATTAACAAAAAAAGTACAGTTACTAGTTTGCCATATTTGCTTTATTGTTTATGTATACTTTGACTGCTTATAATATCACACCATAAAAATTTTAATATTCAGGCCATTTTATATTTCCCATATTGTCCCAGTAATGCTTTTAGAAATGTGATTTTTTAAACCAATATTCAATCTAGATTCATGTATATCATTATAGTTCTTATATCCATATGTGTGTGTGTGTGTGTGTGTGTGTGTGTGTGTGTGTGTGTGTGTGTGTATAATTGATTTCAGGGAAGAGGGAGTGAGAGAAGAAACATCAATAATGAGAGAGAATGAATCATTGATTGGCTGTCTCCTGCACACCCCCCACTGGGGATTGAGCCCACAATCCAGGCATGTGCCCTGACCAGGAGTTGAACCATGACCTCCTGGTTCATAGGTCCACGCTCAACCACACTGGCCGGGCTATAATTGTAGTTCTTTAGCCTCTTCTCTGAGTATAGGGTTGTAGAATATCACACATTATGATTATGCCTAATTGTCTTAACTTGTAAGGGTGGTGGTTACATCCTATTCTGTCACCTCAGAAAGCCTGTTGTGTCAGGTTGTCCTGCTTTGATCACTCGATTAAAGTGGTGACACCAAATCTCTCAAATGTAAAATTTCATATCTTCCTTTGCAACTAGTAAGTAAACCATGGGTTGTGTTTTGGAGTTTTTTGAATCATGACAAATCATTTTTATTAATGATAATGTTAATTGGAGGTAGCTGTTCAGGGTGGATTTGGGACTCCTACTTGACTGTTTAGGAAGCTTTAACGATATCTGCCTCAGTTGAATGGAAATAAAAGCTCTTTAGTATCTGGAGGTGGAAGCCATGGGTGAGAAGTGCCGCACAAAAAGAATACTAAAGGAGGAAGCAGATTGTTAGCAATGAATTTGTTGAACCGTGCTCTGGATTATTTAAGAAGAGTGCATTTCTGCAAAGTAAGTAACCTGTTGTATGGCAGTTTCCACAATGTGTATGTCATCTAATTAACCTCATATTTCCTTTTAGGTCAGAAAATCAGTCCAGAAGGAAAAGCTAAAATTCAGCTTCACCTGGTTCTGCATGCAGGGGACACAACTAACTTCCATTTTTCCAATGAAAGCACAGCAGTCAAAGAGCGAGATGCAGTGAAAGACCTTCTCCAGCAGCTGCTGCCCAAATTCAAGAGGAAAGCTAATAAAGAACTTGAAGAGAAAAACAGGTGAAGGAGGAAAAGAGTAGCCTTTTGAAGAACTAGGTTCTCTCCGATCTCATAGAGTAATAGCTTGCTATTTATCATCTCTTGTACTTTGATAGTATAATATAGAAAAATATAGCTGTGGTATCTTTACCTCTGTGTGTGTGTGTTTTGGTTTTTTTTTTAACTTTAGCTTCTTACTAGCTATTTAGCTATGGGCAAATGAGAATGTTTAAACTCAGATGTTAAATTAACTGCCTGAAACCTAACATCTGATTAGGAACAGAACTGAGATTCAAAGGTGCCAAGGTTCCTTAATTTCTTTTCCCAGTTCTCTTCACAGAAAAGATACTAAACCATTAGAAGTGTGTTTATGAATAAGAAACCTGAAGGAAATTATACTGTTAAAAAATTGATTTTGTGATATACTATGTCAGTACAGTTTTGGTAATATTGTTATACTTAAAATCTTTTTATTGAAAAAAAAACTTGAGAAAGCATGTAAAATGATGAGAATTTCTGATAAGATGAATTCCATCACCAGTCTCTCAGCCATCTGTGCTATGACTCCAAGTGCTTATCACCATGAAAAATTTGTTGCTGGAAAATCTTAAGCATGCTTCCTCTTCTCCATTCACCTTTATTTGTAAAAAAGAATACAGTGCAATACAAATACAGATACAATGACCTTTGTATCACTGGGATATAAAGATGAATAAGACCATATCCATGCCCTCAAAGAGTTTTAGTCTTTGCTTCTTCAAACTTCCATTTATCTCCACTTTATTTGTTCCTCCAAAAATGTGGAGTAGTTTTGGGGTTTTTTTATTTTGTTTTGTTTTTGCTTTTAATTATTAACAAATGAACAAAATGACCTGCTGCTGCTCAATCATCACAAAATGAAAGTTGTGTGTTTCAGTATTTTGTGTTAAAGTCTTTAACATGTTACCTAAATGGTGTTTTGTTCTATGAAGTTCAGTATATTCAATGTTCTATCCCCAGGATGCTGCAAGAAGATCCTGTTTTGTTTCAGCTTTATAAAGACCTTGTTGTGAGTCAAGTGATCAGTGCTGAGGAGTTCTGGGCCAATCGTTTAAATGTGAACTCAACAGAAAGTTCTTCCACATCCAATCATAAGCAGGATGTTGGCATTTCTGCAGCATTTCTGGTATGTGACCCTTCTAGATTTCTGAAAAGGGGGGCGGAGGTTAAGGAAAACCCTGATTGTGTGTTAACAATGCCATTTCTTTGATAAATTTTAGTATTTCCTTGAAGTAAATTCATGGGCATTTCCATATTCATGGTCTTTTAAAATATTTTTAAATACATACAGTATTTTTTTAATTTATATTTTTGCTATTTTTCTTGGTTTCTGGACTTGACCCTAACTTGCTGGTAATCAAATGGACTTTTAAAAGAATCTTTTAGCCATTGGACTAATATTTATTTCCCCTATTACTTTTAAATTTAGGGCTTTCTGATAACTTTTTTATGGTTGCTATATTTTACTTACAATAAAAGTTAAATGGCCCTAACCGGTTTGGCTCAGTGGATAGAGCGTCAGCCTGCGGACTGAAGGGTCCCAGGTTCGATTCCGGTCAAGGGCATGTACCTTGGCTGCGGGCACATCCCCAGTAGGGGGCGTGCAGGAGGCAGCTGATCGATGCTTCTCGCTCATTGATGTTTCTAACTATCCCTCTCCCTTCCTCTCTGTACAAAATCAATAAAATATATTTTTAAAAAAAAGTTAAATGTATAGTGACTATCATAGTATAGAAAAAGTAAGGGTTATCAAATGTATCTTAGAGAAAAATTGGGAGTACCTTACATGTAGAATTAGAAAATGTCTCTACTCTGGTGGAACAAAAGCAGTATTTACACATTTAACAAAAATTTGAATACGAATTATATGTTTGGCATCTTTCTGTGTGCTTAGTATTAATTAGGCCTTTCTTAAATAAACTAGTCAGATAATATTTGTTTATTTAGTAAGTAAAGTATGTTATAATTTTGGTAACTGTAAAAGTTTATGATAAAGCTCCTATACCCATCTGTTTTTGGCCACACATAAACATGCCTGTTTGACCATGTAGGATTTTCAAGGAAGCAGATTTTATAGGTCACTAAGATTATATGAAACAGGCCAGGCTTCTTTGTCTCTCTGCAAAAGTAAAGGTGAGGACTTCCTTTGCCTCTGTAACGTGTTCAGAAAATCTGTTTTTCCACCTTGGTCCAGTGTCTGTTGTGTGTTTAACATCTTTCCCCGGTATTTTAATTAATATATATTCATTATTTTAGGCTGATGTCCGGCCCCAAACAGATGGATGTAATGGTCTGAGATATAATTTAACCTCTGATATTATTGAGTCCATATTTAGGACCTATCCCGCAGGTAAGACGAATCACTTCTTTCAGATAGTTAAAATATTTATTTGGATGAATTCAGTAATATTTCAATGAAAAACAAAAAGTTTACTTTTATTCTTGATCAAGTACAACAAAATATGTGAAGTACTGTACCTAGTTTTGACATGTGGTAGATATTAAGGGTTTTAGTATATAGTGTATTATCATCAATTAATTGGTATGATGACTTCCCCATTCTGTCCATCAGTAGTTCTTAAACTTGATTTCCCCTTAACCATACCTGAGCAAGATGACATCCTCCAGAGGCATCAATAAATGAGTCTCTAGAGCACTAACTCAAATCATCCTTTATACTTCCTCCAGAGCGACCTTTCTAACATAATCTTTTCCCTTGCAGAAACCATCCTAATAGGATCACCCCAGCTCTGGTGATTTATGATGTGCAGCCAAGGTTGAGAGTCACTGCTTTAGTCATTTTTTAACCAACCAGTGCTCTCTTAAGCCATATGCTGTTCTTCACACTTCCTCACTCGTGCACCTTTAGTCCTTAGGAAACATACCTCTCCCACAGGACTCAGCTCAAGCATTGCCTCATTACCACCTCTGACTTCTTCAGATAGATATGAGCCCCCTCGCCTTCTGTAGTGCCTGTGTCTGCCTCAGAGTTATCACGTTATAATATAATTATTTGCATATCTTTCTGATAATAACATTATGGTGTGCCAGACACCATTCTAAAGCCTCTATTTATATTGACTCATTTAGTTATCACAAACTAGAGGCCCAGTGCACAAAATTTGTGCACGGGGGCGGAGACGTCCCCTCAGCCCAGCCTGCACCCTCCACAATCTGGGACCCCTCGGGGGATGTCCGACTGCCAGTTTAGGCCTGGCAGTCAGACACCCCTCTCACAATCCTGGGCCACTGGCCCCTAACCCCTCACCTGCCTGCCTGCCTGATCGCCCCTAACTGCCCCCCTGCCAGCCTGATCACCCCTAACTGCCTCTGTCTGCTGGCCTGATCATCCCCAACTCACCCACCTGCGCCTGGTCGCCCCATGCAGCCTGCTGTTCAGTCGTTTGGTCGCCCCTCACTGCTGGTCTGGTGGCCCCACACAGCCTGCTGGTCAGTTGTTTGGTTGCCCCTCACTAACTCCTCTGCCGGCCTGGTCGCCCCATGCAGCCTGCTGCTTGGTCGTTTGGTCACCCATCACTAACCCCCCTGCTGGCTGGGTCGCCCCACGCAGCCTGCTGCTCGCTCATTTGGTCGCCCCTCACTAAACCCCCTGCTGGCCGGGTCGCCCCACACAGCCTACTGCTCCGTCTTTTGGTCGTCCCTCACTACCCCTCTGCCGGCCAGGTTGCCCCACACAGCCTGTTCGGTCGTCTGTTCAGTTGCGATGATCAGTTAGGCTTTTATATAAATAGATACCCTATGAAGTAGGTACTATTATTAAAACTTGTCAAATCTCTTGGTACAAAATAAGGTTTTGTTTGTAATTGTTAAGATTCGTAAAGGTAGTACCTCATCTTATTTCTCAAGTTGTATTTCATATTTATAATTAGATTATTGTATACAGAATATATAGTTGAACAGTTTTATAATCTAGTTTTTGCTATTAGTTTATATTTCAACTAATTTGAGGTTTTAAGAAATGGAAATGCAGCATGTAACCATTATGGTTTTTCTTCCACAGTAAAAATGAAATATGTAGAAAATGTTCCCCACAGCATGACAGAAAAGGAATTCTGGACACGTTTTTTTCAGTCCCATTATTTTCACAGGGACCGGCTGAATACAGGGTCAAAGGACCTGTTTGCGGAATGTGCCAAAATAGATGAAAAAGGTAACTGTTTACCCCTGACACACTCTATCATTTATTTTTCTGGTCTCTACTTATTAGTGATGTTAGTGAGTGTTTTAATTTCTGAGAAAGGTAAGACTTGATCGACTTTATTTCATTTATTTTCTAGGGTTAAAAACAATGGTTTCCTTAGGAGTGAAAAACCCACTACTTGATTTGACAGCTTTGGAAGATAAACCATTAGATGAGGTAAGTTATAGTAGAAGGATTTATGAGAGAACACAGTCTTTTCCTAGTCTTCAACATTTTTATAATTCTAAAATTGCCTTACATGAGGATGTTTTACTTGTGAGAATGTAAATCAAACAAAATACTGTTATCTGGAATGATTTATCAGAAGTGCTTTTCAGTAGTACTGTTCACTATTAAAATTGCTCGGAAAACAAATTCCTGTATGAGTTGCTAAAACTTTAAAAGAATTTTCTAGCTCTCTAATCAACAAGTCTCTAGATCAGCGGTTCTCAACCTGTGGGTCGCGACCCCTTTGGCAGTCGAACGACCCTTTCACAGGGTTCCCCTAAGACCATCCTGCATATCAGATATTTACGTTACGATTCATAACAGTAGCAACATTACAGTTATAAAGTAGCAACGAAAATAATTTTATGGTTGGGTCACAACATGAGGAACTGTAATTAAAGGGCCAGACGGTTGAGAACCACTGCTCTAGGTAATAATGAAAGCTTAACATATTGATGAGTCTGGCTTTATGCTCTAGCTAACAGTCTCTAGTAATGTGGATAAATATTAATAGACAAGGAAAAGGTAAGCTTTTGCTGATTGCCCATTATTTACCCACCATGAACTCACTCATGATCCTTACCCACACTATTCCTAATA
The DNA here is from genome assembly GCF_000412655.1 of Myotis brandtii. Classification (NCBI taxonomy): domain Eukaryota; kingdom Metazoa; phylum Chordata; class Mammalia; order Chiroptera; family Vespertilionidae; genus Myotis; species Myotis brandtii. The sequence continues at coordinate 2,801,302 of NW_005371138.1, forward strand.
TGTTTCAACTGGCACACATTCAAATATGAGCTACCTACCTTAGCATCATAACTCTAGATTTGCATACTTATCCAGTTATAGAAAATGAGGTTATATCTTCTAGTCACAGCTACCTATCTCTCTCTTCTGGAGTAAGAGGAAACTGCCTTCTCAGTTATTCTTCTCACACTCTTATATTGTAATTTTCTTGCCCATTTTTTGGCTCCTTTTCTGCTGGCTATATATACATGCTCCCACCTACCTATCTTTTTTTGCCCCTAACTTTTCCTCTAATTTTAAGTTAGTGTATTTACTCACCAATTGAGAAAACCCATGTTAAAATTTTGTCCTATAGCCTAAATTACATATTAATAGAATATAAATTTTGGTGCGCGTGTGAGTCTTTTCCATAATGAAATTCAGCTTTTTCTCGGTGATTCTTAGCACTCAGTCACTTCCTTGTTGATTCTCAACAGCTTACAAATAGGACCCTCTTAATCATCCTGACAAAATGAAGTTTAGGGAAGCTTAGAGATTACAGCTTACTTAATGTGATGAGAAAAGACATTTTAGGGCTTTTTTTTTTATGAAAAGATGGTATATTTTTACATGCATATGTGTAACTTCTTCACTTTGCCTATTACCAATATCACTCTAAGCTAAATATACCATAATCATTAAGTTTATACACTTTAAAACCAAATTAGCACTTGGCTGTGGTGCCTCAATGGATTGAACGTTGTCCCATGGACCAAGAGGTCCCGGGTTTGATTACCAGTCAGGGCACATGCCTGGGTTGCAGCTCGATCTCCACTAGCAGCATGCAGGAAGCAGCCGATCAATGATTCTCTCTCATCATTGATGTTTCTCTCTTCCTCTCTGAAATCAATAAAAATATATTTAAAAAACATTACATGGATCAGACTCTGTCTTTTTTTTAACACTTCTAAGTCCAGTTTTCTTATAAAATGAGGTTAATAGTACTGACGGTAGATAATTAGGGAGGTGTTGTTTAAGGGTACAAACTTTGAAACTAGTAGATAAATAAGTTCTGGAGTTCTAATGCACAGCACAGTTAACAATACCGTAGTATAAATTTCAGAGTTGCTAAGAAACTAGATCTTAAATGTCCTCACCACAAACAAAGAAATGATAATTATGTAACAATGACAGAGGTGTTAACCTCATAGCAATCATATTACAATATTCAAATAAAATCAATACATCGTACTCCTTAAACTTACACAGTATTTCAGTTTTTAAAATGCAGGCGGGGATGGGAAGAACTGGCCTGATAGGATTGCTACAAGACTTAAGAGATCCTAGTACAAAGTATGTGTCCAATAAGTCATAGGTGTTATTGTTATCTACATTTTTTTAGTGCCTGCATAATATTCCATTGTATGGATGTATAATCTTAATAGAAATGTTGGTTGCCCAGCCGGAGTGGCTCAGTGATTGAGTGTCGACCTATGAACCAGGAGGTCATGGTTCGATTCCCGGTCAGGGCACATGCCCAGGTTGAGGGCTCAATCTCCAGTCTGGTGTGTGCAAGAGCCAGCCAATCAGTGATTTTCTCTCATCATTGATGTTTCTATCTCTCCCTCTCCCTTCCCTTCCTCTCTGAAATCAATAAAAATATTTTTTTTAAAAGAAAAAAAGAAATGTTGGTTGATTCCTTTTTTCATTGGTGCCTCTTTCCCTGTCATCCTCTAGTTGTTACTGTCCCAGGATATTGTCTTTGGGCCTCCTCCTGAATACATTCTCTACATGCCTTTGCTTGAAATACTAAATATGTAATGATGAATCCCAAATAGCACTGGTCTGTCAATTCCAGAACTCCAAAATCATATATCCTACTGGCTACTTGATATCTTCCCTTAGATATTTCACAGACATCTGAATGTAACATATCCAAAATGGAGCTTTTGATTCCCATCATCATAAACCATTTCTTCCTGGGTCTTCCCTATCTCAGTTAAAGAACATACCATGGACTCACTTGCTCAAGCCAAAACCTAAAGATCTCTTTGATCCCCCTCCCCCAATCCTTTATCTTCAACATTCATTTTGTGTCAAGTCCTCTACAATACATCTCTGATCTGTCTACATCTCTTGATCTCCACAGATGCTTACACCCTCTTGCTGTAGACTACCACCATCTCTGGCATCATTGCTTGCATTAGCCTTTTAATTGATCTTCCTATTTCCACTTTTGTTGTCATAGATCATTCTCCTAGGAATAAGAGTTATAAATTAACTCATAATGTTCCACTATGTAAAACTCCTCAATTTCTTTTTATTGAATATAGAATAAAATCAAAACTCCTACAAGGCCTTTCTTGATTTGGCCTCTACCTGCTACTACTTTTTCAATTTGGGCTAGTTCCTCATTCATGCTCCAGACATAATGACCTTCAGATCTATCCCAAGCTTTTTCTACCCCAGGGTCTTTACACCTGCTGCTCCTTCTTCCTGCTCTTCTACTTAACTAGCTTCTACCCATCTTTCAGGTATCTATTCTAATGTCATTTTTCCAGAGAGACTTTTTCTAACCTCCCTATCTAAAATAGCTCCTCTACTACATTATCTCACCCTCTTTTTTTTATAACATTTATCTCCAAATATCCCATTTTATAGAGCTTACCTAGACAAACATTGAAAAAGTGATAAAGTCAGAATTTTATTTCATAGCTATCTGACTTCAAAAGTCTGTGCTTTTTTTCACTGTATTTTGTTACTTAATATCTTGCCAACTAAGACCAAAATTGCTCTTTAAAAATGCAAGCGCAAGTTAAGATTTTGTTGATGGTAAAGGAGTTAGTGGTATTTCTTAATTTTTTATGTGTATATTGTCACTTACTTTTAAATGTTTACCTATAAATATTTAGTAGTGTTCAGAATTAATAAAGTCCCATCATACAGAAATTTTTTTCAGCTTAACATGTAACAGATAAGAAAATTAGAACTTTATTTTGATTTTTAATCTACTAAATTGTTTCTTGTAGGGCTATGGCATATCCTCTGTGCCATCTACTTCCAATTCTAAATCCATAAAGGAGAATAGTAATGCTGCCATTATCAAGAGATTTAACCATCACAGTGCCATGGTCCTAGCAGCAGGTCTCAGGAAACAGTTAAGTATACATGCAAGGTGCAGTGACTGAGCTTTTCAAGATAGAATGAGTTGTGTTTTTGTTCTGTGGTTTTTAACATCAATTTCTTTTTCTTGTTTTTAGAGAAGCACAAAATGAACAAAATGGTGAGCCCAGCAGCATTGATGGAAATTCCAGAGATGCAGACTGCTTTCAGCCAGCAGTCAAAAGGGTATGGGTAAAAAGTTGGGAACGTTTAGGGCTCAGGTTTCTCCAGATACCTTATGTATAATTGCTAGTACTTTATGTTGACACTTGATTATATCAAATGACTTAGTTCTTCTAACCAACACATTAAGTATTTGGCTTAAATTGAAGAACTTTGTAAAAAGTACTTTCTCAGTTTTGGCTTGCCAGCCAGCTTTCCATGGACTCAAGTCTGTTAACTATTTTTATTGTTTGTGTTTCCCCCCGCCATGACATGTACACATATGCACATACTGACATATAGTTCTGTTTTCTGGGAAAGAGTATTCAACAAAGGCAGTGTGAGAGAAAGAAAAACTAAAGTTTTGTGTATAGTGTTTTTAAAAGATAGGATTTGGCCCTCATTAAACCTGGCATTTCAAGGCTAGATATGTCTTTTTATTAAATATTGATAGTTATCTACTTGCATATTCCTTCTTTCCTTGCAACTTTGCCAGGTTACTCTATTCCTCTGTTTTTGTTTGCTTGCTTGTCGTTTTTTGGTGTGTTTTTTTTTTTTATCCTCACCCAAGGATATGTTTTGATTTGAGAGAGGGAGAGAGACAGACAGAGAGAAACATCAATGTGGGAGAGAAACATCGATTGGTTGCCTCCTGTATGCTCCCCAACCAGGAATTAAACCTGCAACCTTTTGGTGTGTGGAACACTCCAACCAACTGAGCCACCCTGCTAGGGCTATTACTCTGTGTGTGTTTTTAAGTTCCTCCCTCCCCAGTTACAAAAATAAATTACAATAAAGTTTCCTTTTAGGGCAATATGTATTGAAATTTTAAAAGTTTATGCCCTTAATTCTACTTCTGGACATTTATTTTTTAAAAATAAAGAGGTGCAAACGTTTAGTTACAAATGCTCATTATACTATTACTAGAGACCCAATGCACGAAAAATGTGCACAAGTAGGCCTTCCTTCCCCTGGCTGCCGGCATCAGCTTCCCTCTGGCACCTTGGACCCAGGCATCCCTCACAGCCCCGGCTTCGTCCAGAAGGACGTCGGTCTAATTAGCATGTTTCACTTTTATTACTATAGATAATAGAGAAAATGGCTAACATCCTAATATCTATGGTACATCCATATAATGAAGATCACTGCAGTCGTTAAGAACTTTAAATGAGTTAATGATAAATTGAATTAAAAAGAGTTAATATATGCCATAACAGTAGTTCAGTTTATGAAACATTAAATTCAAAAAACTCTGAGTTGCCTAAAATATTAGATGGTGGGAAACAAAATGAGTAAGACAGTTCTTGTATTCAAAGAGTTTAGTGTCTGTAGATAAGGCAAATATCAAAAAAATAATTACAAAACAAAATTTAAAGTATACTAGTTGTGTTATTTACAATAGGAACCAAAGAGAATATAAAATGAATGAATGGAGTAGAATAGTTCACAGAGCAGATTGTATGCGATAATTTCACATGGGAAAAAGAAGTTTATGAACTTCAAAAAGTCCTTTAAAAGAGCATGCTAAATGGTAATATTTCTGTAAAGGGGTTGCGGGTGAGTCTTGTGCTTTATTTAATACATTTTGATAATACGTTTGTACAGGTATTTGAACCTTTACAATTAACAAAGCCAATAGGAAATTTTTTCTGAACTAAGAAAAGTGAAACTAAAATGTAAGTTTATAGGTATTAAAGAAGAAATCTAGGAAGTGATGCTTTTCTTTGCAATATTCTTGCACTAAGTAGAGTTGATCTTGGTAGTCAAAGAGTTGTCACAAATTACTGTGTAGATTTTCACAATGTTGAATAATAAATTCTAATTCTAGATATTCTTTGAAGTCAAGAGTTGCCTCTGTTCTAAAGAGGGTTTTGTAGGATGAGAGATTCAGAAGTATTGATAGAGTTCTTACATTAATGGAGCTTTCAGTTAAGTATGAAAGTTAGGTGACTTAACTATGCTCTGGAAGAAGTTTAGGATTTGGATTATTATGGGAGGTTTGATAGGGTCACAGCTTAGGTAAGGCAACAGCAGGAATCAAAATGAGCTTGGCATATGTGAAAAGTAATGACATTAGTATGCCTTGAAGTTGGCTAAAAGGTATAGAGTTGAGAAAGTATAAAATAGGCTGACTCTAGGTAAGGTGCAACTCATGGATGTATTACCCTGAATATGCTGAAATCAGATTTATTCCTGTACTACAAGAGAACTATTCAGACTCTTAAAATAGGAGCAATTTAAAATACTAAGTGTTCAAATTGACCTTTTTGTGATATATTTAATAACCTAAAATTTTTTAATTAATCCTCACCCAGGAATATGTTTCTCTTTCCTCTTCCCCAAAAATCAAACAATAAATTTAAAAAAGGAAATTGTTCTTTAAAAAGAGTTCATAAGTAAACCCAAATACTTGGAAGAATTAAATATAATATATGATAAAATGGCATTTCAGAATCAGTGGGCAAAAAACAGATTATTCTACAAATGGAGTTAGGAGGACTCATTAATAATTTAGTAAAAAGAAACTCAGATTACCTACTTTACTCCTTATTCTGAAATAAATTCCAAGTGGATCAAAGATTTAAGCAAAAATTAATCCACAGAAAAATAAGCAAAAAGGGAATAATTAAAAAACAAACACTAAATTGGAGAAAAAGTATAAATTAGTCATTTACTTGGGGGGAAATAGTAAAATACACATTTTTACCTACCAAATTGTCAATTAAAAGTTTAGTAGTAATTAGAATGGTTGGAGTGTAGGAAAACAAGTGTTCTCTCTAATTGGTTGGTGAGAAAATGGGTTCAACCACCTGTACAGCAGTCATCTCTAGAAGTGAAGCTCATGTTATGAAGACCATACAGTTTTACTTTTTCAGTCATGTTCATTACTTTTACAAGGGAAAGTTATAATTAAAAGTGTTGTGTTAATAATTATAGGCGAAGTTACAAGAGTCCATTGAATATGAAGACTTGGGAAAAAATAATTCCATAAAAACGATTGCGCTAAACCTCAAGAAGTCAGATAGGTAAGTTTGGTCAATATTAAATTAAGTTGAGGCAGAATAGTTATATAACACAAGTCATTGCAGAATATATTCTGCAAGTATAGTATTCAAATTTAATTAGTTTGTTACCATAAAAGTGCAGTATTATTTTTTTTTTTAAATGTACTTTGTGCATTTCAGGAAAGGATCCTAAATTATCAAAACAAAGAAAATAAATTTTGGCTCTCTGTGCTATTTTCATCTTACTGTCTTTTTATGAAATAAATCATCTTATTGAAATCTCATTAACTGTATTATCATTTTTTGCTGTGAGGGAAATGTACTGAGATTGCTAAAATATTTAAAAACAAATGTTGAGCACCTTTATTCTGTGTAATTTCTTTCTTCTTTGCTAACGTTTAGGTATTATCATGGTCCAACTCCAATCCAGTCACTACAGTATGCAACAAGTCAGGATATTATTAATTCTTTTCAAAGTATTAGACAAGAAATGGAAGCTTATACACCCAAATTAACTCAGGTGGGTTATTTGTATTGTTTGAAAACCAGAATTCCCACACACACAATTACTTCCTTATTTTATGTGCACAACCAACTATATAACTAATATTTTAATTGTGTTTAAAAACATATTTCTTCTAAATAAATACAAAAAATCAAGAGGTAGAGAGAAAAGGTATTTGGCTTATTCAAGAAACATCTGAGGATAATACGATAATGAAAAAATAATGACTTTTGTGATTGCTAATTTTTCCTTCCATATACACAATTTTGTTGGTAAATCTTTCAAAAAATATCTTCTGGTCATCACTCTCTACCTATTCTGCATGACCTTAGTATATAAAATAAATATGTAAAACAGAGCTCATTATCCGTTCTTCATTTTTCCCCACCCTTATTTATACTTTAGTTGATCATCAATTTCTGTCAGGCCTTCAGTATTTTTTTTATTTCATCACCTTGTTTTATGCAAACCTGATCAGTTTTTCACACTGCCATTACAATTATATTTCTAAAACCATAAATCTGATCTTATCACTCTGCAGCTTAAAAACCTTCACTGTCCCCTTTTGTTGCTTAGCAATTATCTGAATCCGTTTGTCTGGTATGCCAGACCCTTTATAATCTGGCCTTAACCCACATCTTGTTCTGCCTGCAGCCATATCTCCACCATTCACTTCCACACATAACAAAGAGTCCTGTGTTCCAGCCTAACACACTAGACTACCCAGAGTTGTTTGATCATACTATCTTCATGCTTCCTGTGCTTTTGCTCATGCTTTCTCTTTTCTTAGAATGCCCTTAATCTGTTCTGCCATGGGAAACTAATAATAATTATTCAAGACTCACCTCAGATTTCATTGCCTCTGTAAAGCAATCCTTAACATACCCCGTAATGAGTTTTTTCCATTTCTCTTTTTATAAATACTGAGGCACTGAGTTCCTGCCTGACTTTACTGTAGTCCTCATCACATATTGGGACTTATATTTACTTTTTATTTTGAAGTAATCTTAGATTGACAGGAAGTTACAAAAAATGTGTTCTGACCAATTTTGAGAGTAGATCCCTTTATTCCTAAATATTTCAGTGCGTATTTCCTAGAACAAGATATTATAAGTAATAACAGTAAAGTTATAGGAACAATAAGTTAACATTAATAAAGTATTATTTAACCTAAAGTTCTTACAAAAATTTTGCCAGTTGTACCACTAATGTCCCTTATATCAAAAGAAGACTTCTTGGTCCAGCATCCATGTCAGGTTCATGTCTCTTTAGTCTCCTTTAAAATGGAATCATTTTTCGATCTTTCTTTGCCTTCATGACCTTCATATTTGAAGAGTACAAGCCATTTTTTTGTGGAATGCCCTCAATTGAGTTTCCCTAATGTTTCTTTAACATTGGACTCACATTATGTATTTTTAGCAGAAACACCACAGAACTAACCTGTAAATGATGTGTCATCCTCACATCAGCAGGCACATACTTATTTGTCCTAACTTGTGATATTAACTTTGATCACTTGGTTAGAGTAGTATTGGCCTGGTTTCTCCACCAAAAAGTTACTATTTTTCCCTTTGTAATTAATAATTATCTTGTGGGTTATTTTAAGACTGTAAATATTCTATTTCTCATCAAACTTTTACCCACTAGTTTTTTAGAATCCATTGATGATGCTTGCTGAAAACAGTTATTATCATGGTGGTGGTTAAATGGTGATTTTCTAAATTCATCATCCAGTCTTATCAATTGACATTCTACTAAGAGAAGAATTTCCTTCCCTCCTCCTGTATTTACTTATATCAGCATGGATTCTTATGTTATTCTATAGGTTATAAGTTGTTGCTATTTTTTTTCCTTTTTTAAACTAAGGTAAAATTTACCCTTTTTAGTGTATTGTTCTATGGTTTTTAATAAACATACACAGTTGTGTACCACCAACACAATCAAGATAAAAAAAGTTTTGTTGCCCCCCCAAATGTACCCATGCCCCTTTGTAGTCAGACCTTTTCCAAGCCCTTTGCACTGTGGCTTCTGTATCTTTCTGATAATGTTCATCAGTTTTTGAGCACCTCCTTATTTTATGTTTTATGGCACAATGGGATAGGTTTTTCAGGTTCATCTTATACTTTCCCTGCCCCAGTCACAGAATCTTCCTTTTAGTACTGAGTAGATTTAGAAACCAAGATCCCAGTATTGGGTGTACTCATTGCTATTAGGGTGTAATTTGCTACTTGTGTTATTGTCTCCTCAGCAGACAGAGCTAGGAAATAAATATATGCACATATATATATCACACACACACATTTGGGCTTATTTGACCACTTCTTTCCTTCTAGATTGTAATTGTCCAATATCTGGCCATTGGGCCCAAGAAACCCGCCTAACTTTTTAAACCTGTGGTTAGTCTTAAGTATTTCCAGTCTTCCCCATATGTACCCTCTCTGCCCCCCCAGATTTGATTTTATTCTCTGAGAAACATTGAGGCATGAAGGCCCAAGAGATTATGTGTCCTCAGGTGTATATACCTGAGTGCAGCCAGGAGCTAGTCAGCAAGCTCAGTAATCACAAGTTTTTGGTTACAATGAATTATAAATATTCTCACAAAAGGAAATAGGAGCAAAGTAAACTTCCATGTTCCCTTGACTCATGGTTGTTATGTGCTATACTCGATACCAAGCTTAATTTTTTTTCTCCAGCCCATACATACATGGATTTATACTTGCAAAAATTCCATTGAAAAACTTTGGACACACTAATCCTGCACTTGAAGCTATTCAGCAAATGATTTGTTCCTCTGTAGCCACAGTGCCTGGCACTTGTGGGCACTCATTGAGTAGATAGGTCAGTTATGTCCCTGAATGCTGATACTGACACAGTGCAGAATACATTCTTTCCTCTTTTAGCTAAGTATATTCAGTTCTTTGATAACAAATGATGTATTTCTGCTGTGTTCCCACCCCACCCCTATCCCCCAGCTGCCAGCAAGGATACATGTTGATTTACTTGTTTCTTTTTCTTAAACTCAGTTTTACCTTCAATGGTAAGAGTTCACAAGTTAAGTTGAATTGGTGCTTAAGAAAAGGTTTGACAAGGCAAAAGTGTGTGAGTTCTGGGGTACCTGTGGACTTGCTTAGTATTCCTGGAAGATTGGTATATAGTCACTTTCTACACAGACCGTGTTTCTGTGTAAAAAGTAGTAGTTCACTCTGGTTGCTATAAATTATATATTTATACAGTAATAAAACTCAACATTTTGCTATAAAACTGAAATGTTAAGAAAGATGGCAAAAAAGAGGGAAACTACTTTCTGTGTTTTCTTTCAGGTTCTCTCAAGTAGTGCCGCCACCAGCACCATCACAGCACTGTCACCTGGAGGAGCACTTATGCAGGGAGGGACACAGCAAGCCATAAACCGTATGTGCTGGACCACCTTCTATTGCTGTCTAAAAAGAACACTTTGAGAAGAGGAGGGCTAAAATTTTATTGGTGTTTCTTCGGAAATTTTCTGGGATGTTTTTTGTTGTAATTTTTATGCATCCAAATCCTGAAACATATCTAGACAATAACTTTGATTTCAGAATTGTCTTAATTTTACAAGAAGTGGCACATTCGTAGTCTCACTATATCACCCTAAAAGCTTTCCTTTTTCCTCACCTACCTCTTAGAATAAAGGGAAACCTAAAAGTTTTTCCAGAATCCCAAAGGAATTTAAATTCTGTGATCTGTCAGCCACAAAATCAGTAACATCTCAGAATAGCACATCCTGGTTTGGCATTGGCAACCAGTGCATGTCCTTCTTTCCAAGACTATATATCCGGGAAAACAGCTTTTATCCCATGGGCTTTTCTTTTGCAGAGATGGTGCCAAATGATATTCAGTCTGAATTGAAACACCTGTATGTGGCTGTTGGGGAACTTCTTCGGCACTTTTGGTCCTGCTTTCCTGTTAATACGCCATTCCTAGAAGAAAAGGTAGAACCAGTTCCAAACACAGCCAGCTATTATAGTAGTGTGACTTAGTGAGGTATTATTTTGAAAATGGAAATTTGTATTGTTTACCATGTAACAGACAGTGGAATAACTGCTTTGCATATGTTATTTAAGCCTCACAGCATCCAGATGGAGTAGGTATTGATACCAATTTTAAAGATTAAGAAACTTAGGGCCAGTCCAGTTCCATTACATATGATCATACATCTTAAAATTTGTATTTACCTCTAAGCCACTGGGAATGATTAAAAAACAGAGACCTAAAACAAGTCACATCAGTATAATTAATTATTTGGTATACTTTTTAGGAGTAATAAAATCTAAACTGAGATTGATGACAAATATAGTACTTGCTATTTAACACTAAAACCTTGTTAACCAATTAAAGGAAAGTTGGCAAATAGAAAAGTATAGTATTAATGGTAGTAGTTTTACTATATAGATTATTCTTTAAATTTTTTTAAGAGAAAGACAAATGCCCTATTAAAAATAATAGGCAAAAGAATTTCAACAGACAACTAACTCACTGAAGAATGCAAGTGGCCCAATAAACCTAAGAGGAAATTTTCATACTCACTAGTATTCAAATAAATTATCTTTAAAGATAACAAAGAGCATTTTCATCTAAAATCTGCAAAAGAACAAAAAACTTAAAATGATCATTTTTTTTAAATGTCTTGACCCAGCCCTAGCCAGTTTGGCTCAGTGGATAGAGCATCGGCCTGCAGACCGAAGGGTCCCGGGTTCAATTCCAGTCAAGGGCATGAACCTTAGTTGCAGGCTCCTCCCCGATCCAGGCCCTGGTCGGGGCTCGTGTAGGAAGCAGCGATGATTTTCTCTCATCGTTGATGTTTCTATACATCTATTTTAAATGATGACTTGGGTGAGTATTTAATGACTGAAAGATGTTCATATTAAACCTAGTGAAATTTTAAAATAGTATGCACTGTGTATTTTCTGCATATATACATTTATACACATGCACAAAAAATGTCAAGAAGGAATAGCTAGGATTTGGAAACAACCTAAGTGCCCATCAGCAGATGAGTGGATTAAAAAACTGTGGTACATCTACACAATGGAATACTATGCCGCTATAAAAAGAAGGAACTTTTATCATTTGCAACAGCATGGATGGAACTGGAGAGCATTATGCTAAGTGAAATAAGCCAGTCGGAGAAAGATAAATATCACATGATCTCACTCATATGTGGGATATATTGATCAACATAATTTGATGAACAAAAATAGATCCAGAGACAAATGGCAGGGGATGTGTTGGTGTGAGAGAGCAACCAAAGGACTTGTATGCATGCATATTAGCATAACCAATGGGCACAGACACTGGGGCGGTGGGGGCTTGCCCGGGATGGGAATGGCTGAGGGGGGTCAATCGGGGGGAAAGGAGACATATGTAAAACTTTCGACAATAAAAAAAACAATAATAATAAAATAAAACTTTAAAAAATGTCAGGAAGGATATGAGTTATGGACCAAAGTATTAATGATCTATGAATGGTGGAATATAATAAGTATGTTTTTGTATCTTGCTTCTCTGCCTGGTGGAGCCAGTTAATCTTTAAAAAAATAATAATAAAGTAACCTTCCTTTGTGCGTTTTTATCTTGATCTCTATAAATGCTTTGAGATTGTAATTCATTATTTCTTTCACCTTTTGTAGGTGGTGAAAATGAAAAGTAATTTGGAACGATTCCAGGTTACAAAGCTCTGCCCATTCCAAGAAAAAATTCGAAGACAGTATTTAAGCACAAACGTAAGATAACAATCTGATTTTGGCCTGATTTTCTTTTTCTATGTAGTAAAATGAGACTAACTTTGTTTTCATGTAAATGAGTAGAATACATTGTTTTTCTCTAACTCAGAATACTGTTTTTTAACTTTAAAATAATAATATATGTGTGCCCACCAATCACAGTAAGAAATAGAACATTTCCACCCTGACCGGTTTGGCTCAGTGAATGGAGTGTCAGCCTGCGGACTAAAGGGTCCCGGGTTCGATTCTGGCCAGGGGCATGTACCTTGGTTGCGGGCACATCCCCAGTGGGGGGTGTGCAAGAGGCAGTTGATTGATGTTTCTAACTCTCTATCCCTCTCCCTTCCTCTCTGTAAAAAATCAATAAAATATATATTTTTTTAAAAAGAAATAGAACATTTCCATACCCATAGTTATTCCCTGAGGGTCCCTGCCAGTTACCTACCCCTCACTTATACCCCTCACTCATAATCAAGGCCATGATTAATGAGGCATTTCTAATAATCATCTCCATGCTTTTCTTTATAGATTTACAACCTATGTATGTGTTCCTAAAAAATTTATTTTTTCTCTGGCCAGTTTGGCTCAATGGATAGAGTGTAGGCCCATGGACTGAAGGGTCCCGGGTTCTATTCCAGTCAAGGGCATGTACCGTGGTAGCAGGCTGCATCCCAGGCCCTGGTCCAGGCAGGTGTGGGAGGCAGCCAATGGATGTATCTCTCTCATGTCGATGTTTGTCTCTCACTGTCTCTTCCACTCTTTCTGAAAATCAGTGGAAAAATATCCTCAGTATAGGATTAATAACAACAACAAGAGATAAATATTTTGAAAGCCAGAGTAGTAAGCATGAACTTAGCAATGCAATGAAAGGCAGAATTGCCACTATGATAGTAAATTCAACAGCCCCTGATTGTTTACATCAGGGTGGGGTACTGGATGAGGTACTGAATGAAAAGTGTCACTTTGTGCCCAGGATTTTTAGCTTTGTTTTTGTGTGTGTGTTTCTTAGAGGAAGGGAGAGGGAGAGAGAGATAGAAACACCAATGATGAGAGAGAATCATTGATTGGCTGCCTCCCTCACCCCCCCCACTGGGGATCGAGCCCACAACCTGGGCATGTGCCCTTGACCGGAATCGAACCTGGGACCCTTCAGTCCAAAGGCCAATGCTCTATCCACTGAGCAAAACCGGCCAGAGCTTAGCTTTGTTGTGTTTGTTTGTTTTGTTTTGTTTTCAATATATTTTATTGATTTTTTTAGAGAGGAAGGGAGAGTGATAGAGAGTTAGAAAACATCGATGAGATAAAAACTTCGATCAGCTGCCTCCTGCACACCTCCTACTGGGGATGTGCCCGCAACCAAGGTACATGCCCTTGACCGGAATCGAACCTGGAACCTTTCAGTCCGCAGGCCGACGCTCTATCCACTGAGCCAAACCGGTTAGGGCTTAGCTTTGTTTTTAATGCAAGACTAGAGCAACCACAAAAGATTGTTTTTGTGTGTGTGCTGCAAATCCTTTCAGAAATGATAGGAAAAAATAGTATATACACACTTAGGACTCAGTATATCCATAAGTAAGATAATCAAAAGGAGGAGTTTTACAATTGAAAGCTGAAAAATCTGCATCAGTAAGATTTTTAGTAAGTCTTTATACCCTAAACATTCTAAGCTGTTTTTCTCAAAATATAACAGTATTAGTTACCAGAAAAGCAGCTTGGAGTATCTTTGTGCAGCAGGGCAAGGATGATTTTTGTATCATTTTTAGTTCCAGACAGAACTAAATAACAACACACACACACACACACACACACACTCAATGATAACGGCGTAAATATGAGTTTTTTGTTTTTTAACTCCACCTCAGACTGGATCTAAGTCATTGATATGCTTAAAGGATTTAGGACTCCCTGATTTTTACCCCAATACTGCCAGAATTGACTTGGAGACTTTAAAAGACTTTTGCTTCCAACCACATAAAAAATGTCTACCTCGCCGAAACCGGTTTGGCTCAGTGGATAGAGCGTCAGCCTGCGGACTGAAAGGTCCCAGGTTCGATTCCGGTCAAGGACATGTACCTGGGTTTCGGGCACATCCCCAGTAGGAGATGTGCAGGAGGCAGCTGATCGATGTTTCTCTCTCATCGATGTTTCTAACTCTCTCTCTCCCTTCCTCTCTGTAAAAAATCAATAAAATATATATTTTTTTTTAAAATGTCTACCTCCAAGGAAACATATTCCAAAGACATTCTATCTCCGGAGTCTTCATTAGCTTAGACCAGTGGTCAGCAAACTGCGGCTCGCGAGCCACATGTGGCTCTTTGGCCTCTGGAGTGTGGCTCTTCCACAAAATACCGACTTCTGCGCATGGGCCACAAAGTTTCAATCGCACTGTACATGGCGCACCCGCACGTGGTATTTTGTGGAAGAGCCACACTCAAGGGGCCAAAGAGCCGCGTGTGGCTCGAGAGCCGCAGTTTGCCAACCACTGGCTTAAACCAATGTGGTCCTATTGACTTCTGGTTATGACCATGATGAGGGCAAATTTTTTTTCTACTCAAGATACATAGTGCTGACCTCAGGTATCATCTACTACTTGTGTGAAGCATTGAAACCATTTAGACTTTCTGTAATCTACTGAGTTATATTGGAATCCTGAAATGTTGGGAAAGCAGCTTGGAGTATCTTTGTGCAGCAGGGCAAGGATGATTTTTGTATCATTTTTAGTTCCAGACAGAACTAAATAACAACACACACACACACACTCAATGATAACTCAATCATCCTTGCCCTGCTGCACAAAGATACTCCAAGCTGCTGGAAAGGCCCTAAAAAACATAGAAAAGTGCTTCACAAGATTGGCTATGCAGCAAAATTAACTGCAGGAGCTTTTGAAAATCAAAGATTCCTGGGTCTCATCTCAGACCTGCTACATCAGAGTCTTCAGGGGAATGAGGCATTTTTCAAATGTTCTATAAGGTAATGCGAATGCCACTATCCTGGCCTCATTTGACAGAAGAAACTGAGACCTATCACACAGTTAAGACTTTCAGGTTGTCCTGTAACTGGTTAATGACAGGGCAGACATTACAACCTAGACAGAACAGGTGAATTTCCAGCCTCTATTGTACCCCATCATCTCAAGTTTCTGTACAAAATGTGTCTGATAACAGCTTCACAGAGGGCTTGCTCGTTGCCTTATTGGGGAAATGCAAGTGAGCTTTGAAACTGCACTCTGAAGTACATGCCAGATCTGAATCAGAGGCATTGACTTCCCAGCCCAGTTGTTTAAATGTCCTGCTATGTTTTTCAGTTGGTAAGTCACATAGAAGAGATGCTCCAGACAGCCTACAACAAGCTCCACACGTGGCAGTCACGACGTCTGCTGAAGAAAACGTGAGGTGTCTGTGGCTCTTACAGGTTTTGTGAGATTGAGAGAACTGTGACCTACAGTGACTCTGGAAACCTGGCCTGACAGACATGCAGATGATCAACAGAAGTGCAAGAAACATCTGCACCACGCCAACTCTTGGAGCTGATGCTATTGTACTTGCACATTGTGAACTGAAAGGAAAGGAACTGATTAAACTAAAAGCTGGGGAGGTAAACTAAGGCAGAACCAAAATGAGCTAAGTTGCAAATATATATATATAAATATATTTTTTAAAAAGACACTGTTTACTGCAGTTACTCAGGAACTGCTTTTGATTCATATTAAGCTGCTTTCAGAAATTAAAAAAAAAAAACAAAACACTTTTTAAAAGGGTGCGTTGATAAAATCCGAGGTTTTTGTTGTTTTCTGTGTAAATTTTTTTTCTAAGTTTATGGCACAGGGTACACCTTAAGTATTTCTGCTCCATCCTCCACTTGGATCCTCAAGTTTTACTGGATTCCAGTTGTACCTTACATCAGTAAGTTAAAGAGAGTCCTTTAAAGCAGGGCAGAGGGAGACTGTTGCTCAACCATCAGGAAACAGTTGTGCTCAGAAGACATCATTGGTCCTGTGTTTCCTACGGAAATGAGAAAAAATAAATATTGCACTGAATGTTTGTGGTTTAAATCCCTAAATGATAAAGAGGGAACAGAATTTGCAGAAAGTTGTGTGGGGTTTTATGCAGAATTTTGTCAGAAGACAATGGTGCTGCATGTTCTTCTTTGAGTGCAAATGTACATTGCTAAGATTTTTTTTAAGATGGCATGTGCTTTGAAAAAAGGAAATTGCATTTTTAAAGTTTAAAAATCTTATGAGTGAGAAATATAAGAGATCTTATTTTCACTTCTTTAGAAAAATAAAAGATGTTTCTCATATCTTCTTTTCTCCAGTATCTGACTGTTACTATCCTTGGCAAATTGATAATCATTGCTGAAAAGCCCAAATGCAAAAAAAAGATATGTTCTTGTTTCTGGAATCCATGCTGTGCCCTATTTTGTTCCTAATAGGATCAACTGTTTAAGACTTTAGATGTCTTATATTAAAAGTTACAGGAAAAAGTAAAACTTTTATAGATGCACTTTTAACTGTAACACATCTTGTGGTTTCTCATTATGTTTTATATTTACTTGGGTGCACTGCACAGGGCTATTCATTCTTTTTTAAAGCCATTATGCAAGCTGGTTATCTTTAATATAATGGCTACAGTAGGTCAAACCCTGTTCAGACTGAACTGGTAAAAGGAAAGAGGCAACATCACTTTCTGCTTCATTCCTCCTGTTTCTTTCATATCAGGATAGTAATGGTGTAATCCCTTACCCCTTACAGTCTTACAAAGTACTTTAAAAATGTATTATCACCACAACTACTCTAAGCAATAGCAATGGAGCAGATAGAAAAATGTTTTAAATAGAAGAGTATGGACCCTGGCCAAGTAGCTCAGTTGGTTAGAGCAGTGGTCGGCAAACCGCGGCTCTTTGGCCCCTTGAGTGTGGCTCTTTCACAAAATATCACGTGCGGGCGCGCACGGATAGTGCGATTGAAACTTCATGGCCCATGCGCAGAAGTCGGTTTTTGGCCTGGGCGAGTCTATTTTGAAGAAGTGGTGTTAGAAGAAGTGGGGGGTGTCGGTCGCCCGCGTAGGGCGACAGGGTAGGGCGACAGGAGACGCGGCCCAGGCAAGCAGCAGGATACGCAGTGCGGGGGAGGCGCATGTGATTCATGCACAAGTTGAGTGAGCCAGTCAGTCAGCAGTCTCATTGTGCAGTGGTTAGTGCTAGTCGCGTCCGCAAATTGCGCGCGGGTGACAAAAGATAGACGAAACAAGTATACAAGAGTGAGGATGGGAGGGTTGGAAGGGGTCGACCTCAGCCAACGTACCTCAATCAGATTGAGGACGTTTTTAGCAAAGGCCAGCTTAGGAGTACCCTAATTAAGTTAATAATGTACCTACCTATATAGTTTAAGTTTAAAAAATTTGGCTCTCAAAAGAAATTTCATTCGTTGTACTGTTGATATTTGGCTCTGTTGACTAATGAGTTTGCTGACCACTGGGTTAGAGCATCATCCTAATTCACCAAGGTTGCGGGTTTAATCCCCAGTTAGGGCACATTCAAGAATCAACCAATGAATGAATACATAAATAAGTGGAACAACAAATCTATGTTTCTCTGTCTCTCCCAACTACCTCCCTCTCCAAAAATCAATCGATAAAAAGACAAGAAATAAAAGCGTATGTCTGTTGGGAAAGGCAGATGTAAAGAAAGAAAATGCTCTGTTAAAGATTAAGTGATAAATACAGTGAAGCCAGAAAAAAGAAACTGTTTGGTGGAGCTGAGTAGGCTTCACTGAAGAGGTACATTGTAGTTGAGCCTTGAAGACTGAATAGGGAAAAGAATGATGATAGTATGAAGGCTTGGAAAGACCCCAGTGTGTTAAAGGAATAGTGTATTTATTAGATTGAAGGGTCAGTGGTGCCAAGAGGCTGGAAAATCAGTTTACGTTAATGGCTTTGTGTATGAAGGTCAGAAATTGAGGCCTTACCCATTAGGCATAAGGGGTCCCCTGGGAGAAAATTTGAGCAAATATGTTTTTTTCTGAAGGTCTTTTGTGTTTTTTTGCTAAGGTTTTCTCAGTAAAGTCTGGCAGTTAGGGAGGCTAAAACCTAGAATGCTTTTGCAACAATCCAGACTGGAAACTGGTCTGAATTAGAGTAGAGTTCTGGTAAATAGAAGAAAACTGAGTAAAGGACATTCCTAAGGTATGTGACCAAGTCACTCATAGAGAAGGAAGGACTTAAGCGATTTCACCAGAGATAGCTCTCAATTTTATGTCTACTTTGCTTTTGGAATATTTGATCCTTCAAGTCCTTTAAAAGTGAACTTTGGCCGCCATTTAGGCCTGCTATGGCCTTACCTTCCCACTGTGGAAATGATAGCCATTGATGACTGAGGGCTGCTCTAAACCAGCATGTACCAAGCACCTTTGCTGCTGTATCTCACTTCATTCTCACAACAGCCAGTGCATCAGATGGTGCTATAGATTGTAAATGGTGTGGGCATTAATTTATCCAAGTGCACACAGTAAGTGGCAGAGCTGGAATTGACCCTAAACGGCTAAGCTTCTGTAGCCACTTAGGGTTAAGATGCTTGTGAAGTCGGAAGCTTTGATTCCCAGCCTGTGCTCCTGTTGCCTAGTTGTATTTTTTACTGCCCTGTCAGTCACTCCTGCCTCCAGTTCTCTTCTGTGCTACTTGTATGGCAAAGCACATTTTGGGGTTAGTCTGCTTAGTAGGTCCCATTAGCCCAGAAGGCTGCAGAATATAATATAATGAAACCATGTCCTGCCTTAGGAAAATGCGTGTCTCCTGGAAAGAAGCATAAAGTCAGTAGTGCTAGTCTGCTTTAGACTTACACTGCAAAATGAGTAGGACACCTTGTGATAACCACACAGTCTGGAACCCCCCTGCCACACACACACACACACACACACACACACACACACACACACACACCAAGAAAGCTTAAACATCTGTATCTAGAAAGATAACCTGAAAGTGATTTCCTGTTGGTGCATGTATCGTCAGGAGCCAACAGTGGAGTGGCCCTGAGGTGGAAGGCTGCCCATTTTAAACTTAGAATTGCTGTCTCCAGTGTCAAGACTTGTGGGATTCCTCTGCATTACCTCTGCCCTTTCCCAGTTTAGCTTCTTCAAAGCTCAGCTGTTCTCCCAGTTCCTGAGACCAGGATAATCTTAGTTATTTTCAGCTCAAATTGTCCAGAGCTGGAGCATTGCCTAGAGCAGTGATGGCGAACCTATGACACGCGTGTCAGAGGTGACACGCGAACTCATTTTTTTGGTTGATTTTTCTTTGTTAAATGGCATTTAAATATATAAAATAAATAGCAAAAATATAAATCTTTGTCTTACTATGGTTGCAAATATCAAAAAATTTCTATATGTGACACGGCACCAGAGTTAAGTTAGGGTTTTTCAAAATGCTGACACGCCGAGCTCAAAAGGTTCGCCATCACTGGCCTAGAGCCTGGTCCCGGAGTGATCAGCCTTACTTTTAATCCATATTCTTGCCTGGCTGTGTATTAAAGTTACAGAAACGACTTTGGAATTCAAACTTTGTAACCACAGAACCCTGCTTTCATAGTCTTTCACAGAATCAATCACTAATACATAGGACCAACATGGAATTGCACCTGTTGAGGCGGAGCCAAAGACCCAGCTCCTCCCACTCCTCTAACAGTACAGGATAAAAAACAAATATCCTCTCTGGCCACCTGGCAACCTGCTGTTTGTTGGGGTGGCTGATAATGAGCAGGCTGAAGCTGAAGTATAAGGTAAATTCTGGCTTAAGTTTTTATTTTTTCTTAATTTTAGAGAGAGAAACATCAGTTGTCTCACTGTTGTCTCGCGTGTCCTGACTGGGGATTGAATCCACAACCTGCGTATGTGCCCTGACCAGGAATCGAACCCGCCACCTTTTGGTGTGCCGGATGATGTTCCAACCAACTGGGCCACACAGGCCAGGGCAATTCTGGCTTAAATTTAAAAGTTTACTTACCGGTAGTCATAGAAATAAATAGTAAGATGGTAGACTTAAAGCCAACTTACAGCAATTACATTAAATGTAAACAAACTGAATATTCTGAAAGATTGTCAGATTGGATCAAAAAACATGATTCAACTAAATGCTAGTTATAATCACACAAATGTCTACACTTACCTCACTGGATTTGCCCTCCCATCATGTGTCAAATTCAGGTTCACTAGGTGTTCCCGTTCAAAGGCCTTTATTGCCCAAATTTATTTCTGGTTATAGTAGCTAAATGTCTGGTGGACAGAGCAGTGAAAAGGGAATGACAAATATGAGATTATTGACCATTAATGTCCATTTAAAAAAATTATAAAAGTAGCCCTAGCCGGGTGGCTCGGTTGATGGCTTGGTTGGTTGGAACATTGTCCTATACACCAAACGGTTGTGGGTTCAATCCTCAGTCGGGGCATGTACGGGAGGCAACCGATTGATGTTTCTTTCACATTTATGTTTTTCTCTCCAAAAATCAATAAACATAACCTCAGGTGAGGATTTTTTTAAATTATAAAAGTATATTTTTTAAAGTTTAAGTAGTACTGAAGTATATAAAATACAAAATGTTTCTGTACCCTTACCCCCAATCTCACTTTATCAAGGTTTTCTTCCAGACATTTTCTATGCACTTTAAATTATTTTTCTAAACTACAGGATTTTCTGGCAAAGAGACACCTGTGCACACATTGATGCCTTTTAAGATAAACCTTGACAATGGGGCTCATCTCCATTTGTGGCCCTATCCAATTTTTTGTGAATTTTGGTCCTAGCCTTTAGTATGCTGTTTCTGGCACTTGGTGATCCATAAGAACAGGCTAGACCTGGCCTCAATACAACAAGTTCCTGGAATTTTACATGTACAGTCAGATCCCATCACCCAAGAACATTTAGACCCACAGATACAAAGAGTAGAGAAAAAGTAGCATTTCAATATGCCTTCCCAGGATGGATTGCAACCTCAACAGTAGTGGAGACGTGGCATAGCAGAGCTGTTAGAGCACAGACTAGGACCAAGGCTGTTTGGGTTCAAATCCCAGCCTTGAGCAACTTATTGAATCTGTGTCTTCGTTTCTTCATCAATAACATGGTTCTTACTTGAAGTCATACTTGACTGATGGGGTTATTGTGAGGAGAACAGATAAAGAACACAAGGCACTTGGTCACCTGTTTCAGACCTGCCCGTGGCACAGCTCCAGCCTAGACAAGGGATAGCAGGTTGGGAAGCAGGTGGTATCATGGTCTCTACTGGCTCGTGGGGGCCAAGCCTCTTCTTAGATTGGACTCTTGAAAGCTTCCCAGAAAATGTCTTCAGTTCAACGTTCCAAATTGTCCCAAAGGGATGGAAAAAGGGACTAATATTTATTGAGCACCTACCTGGTGTGGAGCTTTACATTTAAGCCTTGCATCAACCATGGAAAAGGAGGAACTGGTAACCCCTCCCTGACCAGACCAGCCAAGTGTATAACTGACTGTAGTGCTAAATAATAAGGCAGCGGTTCTCAACCTGTGGGTCGCGACCCCTTTGGCAGTCGAACGACCCTTTCACAGGGGTCGCCTAAGACCATCCTGCATATCAGATATTTACATTACGATTCATAGCAGTAGCAACATTACAGTTATGAAGTAGCAACGAAAATAATTTTATGGTTGGGTCACAACATGAGGAACTGTATTTAAAGGGCCAGAAGGTTGAGAACCACTGTAAGGCATCCCTCTTTTAAAAAAGAAAGAAAAGTAGGCATTATGTGCAGGTTCTGGAACAGCCCTCACCTAAGGAAGGGGTCAGGCTAGGCCTGGTGCAAGGCTGAGAATTCCACAAACCAGTTACAGTCTGAAATAGATGAAACAAACTGTCAGAACAGTGACCACAATTCACCTCTCTCCTCAGCACATTTCCTGAGATAGGAATATTGAGCAATTCCCCCGTACCAAGTCATGTTGGTATTGACCCTATTAGGTGGGCACTATTATTTTTCCTATTTCACAGACACATAAGGCTTAGAACGTGAGTTGCCCACAAACATACAGGCAGTAGGAGCAGAGTCAGGGATGGAAGCCAAGTCTGAGATTCCTACTGAGACCCTCTTTCTGGGTGACTGGTGCAGCATAGAGGAATGCAGTGCACTTGGAGCCCTGCTGTATTCTCATCCCTTAGATATGAAGAGCGTCTCTCCAAGTGGTGGGGGCAAAAAGGGCATGTCTATATCCTGAAAGGCCTGGACAGAAAGGTGGGAAGATGGGGGTCTCCTTAGAGGGGGGTCCCTCTGGGCTTTTTGTTCCCCACCCTCTCTGTCCCCAAGACTTAACAATACATCACAGAAACAGGCTGGCAGGAGCTGCCCAGATGGTCACTTGGCCCCAGGCACATTCCTGCTGCTCAGATCAGTGAGGGAGCAGCCTCCATGCAGATGCCTGTGTAAACCTCATTGATTTTCTGCTTCATTAGGTCAGTGAGGGTTTGCAGCTCGCGCAGAGAGCCCTCTCCAGCAAGGTCTAGCAATCTCCTGGAGGAACTCCCCAGTGTCCCTGCTATTAGGGGCCGTAGCTGCTGCTGGTTTCCAAGCCGGGAGCCTGCCCAGGTGCCACCTGGATTTCATGAAGCCTGGCTACAGCACATCTGGGTGTGTGACTCTGGGCAAATGCCTTTACCTCCCTAAGACTCAGTTCCTGTTCCTGTAAAATGGGGATAATAATGTTCCCTACTCCACAGGGTAGTTGTGAGGATTAAATTAGATAAGGCAGGAGTGCTGGTACATATTAACTATTCAGTAGACATGCGAGTGATTATTATTGCAATTCGCATAGACCCACGAAGTCTGGTGGCCCAGCACGGATTGAGAAGCACCCTTCAGCAATCACTAATAATTTCAAAGTAGCTCAAATCTCTGGTTTGCTCTCTGACAAAATGAGTGTAGTGATCACAGTGATGTCCACACCCGTGGTTACCAAAACTCCTTTCCTTTCTAATCCACTTCCATCTGTCCACAGAAGTTAGGGCATCTCTTTCCAAATCTCCCACAGCCTGTGGACCAAAATCCTTCTCCCCACCTACCATCTCACTACCAGATACCTTTTTTTTTTTTTTTTTTGAGCGAGAGAACCATCAATTTGTTGTTCCACTTATTTATACATTCAGGAATGGAACGTGAAACCTTGGCATATCAAGATCATACTCTAACCAGATTGCTTCTCATCCAGGGCCCCACCAGGTATTCTTATTTCTGCATCACAAAAGCTCAAATAAACTTGAGCAAAGACCAAACTCCCCATAGAGCAGTGGTTCTCAACCTTCTGGCCCTTTAAATACAGTCCCTCATGTTGTGACCCAACCATAAAATTATTTCCGTTGCTATAATGTTGCTACTGTTATGAATCGTAATGTAAATATCTGATATGTGGGATGGTCTTAGGCGACCCCTGTGAAAGGGTCGTTCGACTGCCAAAGGGGTCGCGACCCACAGGTTGAGAACCGCTGCCATAGAGCTTGGGAAAGAAGTCAAACAGGAAAAAATAAATACCCTAGGGGTCAGGGAAGGCTGTGACCCCTCACCTGGTACAATATCTTTACAATCGATTTCAGGCTCCCTCCTGTCCTCTTCCACCAAGCCCAAATGCTGTTGGAAGCAGAGCTGTGCACAGAGGGCTGAGAAGGGGTGGGAGGAGCCAGGAGCAGTTCCCTTTTCATTCTGATTCGCATTTATACTGGAAACAGAATCTCTCTGAGGAGACCTTCCCAGTTCTTGAGATTGTGGCAGTGAGGTCAGCTCTATCCCTGTTCCTGGGGTGCCCTGCCAGCCCGCTGCCTCCCTGAGGAGAACCCACAAGGAGCAGGTCTGTCCACCCTGTCACTCTGGAGTCTCTGCCTCCACATTGATAAACACCCCCGCCCTGCATGAGAGCTGTCCAGCTCCTCAACTGCCCCAGGGGTTATTTTATGGGGTGAAGGTGGCAAGGAACTGGGATTATTGCATAATCCATTGCAATCTATCTCCCAAACAACAACCACCCTGTCCACCAGGGAGAGCAAAGTCTAAAGCCAACTAACACACTGGAATTGTCAACTTTCACCTATTGCACTGAGGAGGGTTTAAAACAAATCCCATAAGCCTGTCCCTACAATCGATTCTATGGGGGAGGGAAGGGACAGCCTCCAAAGGAAGGCCTTCCCAGCCTGCCCCATTTCAGGACCTTCCGCAGAGAACTCCTGCTGGGTCTGTAGTCTTCAGGGCAACCCATCTGGGCCGCCTCCCTAGGCTGTCCCCAAATTTCAGGGATGACAGTGGAGTGTGATGGGCCTGGAACCCTCCAGGAGTCTGCAAGGGAGCCCTGCCAAGGGTACTGGCTCTGGATCATTGCCCAAGGCAGGAAATTGCGGCCTCTGGTTACCATGGAGATGCTGGCAGAGCCTGTGCCCATCTGTGGTTGACAGCCTCCCTTAGGAAAGGAGGAGAACTTTGGTTGCTTGAGAGCTAGCTGAGCCTGGGGGTACTCTGTGACATCATGAGCCAGCCCTGAAGGGGCTGGAGAGGAGAGTGAGGCTGGGAGGTCTGGGAGAACGAACTCCACTGAAGTGGCCTCCTGCCAATCCTGCAGCTTTAAGGGCTGTGGCTAGCCTTTGGCAGAGTAAGGCCTCGCTGCCAAGCTGCCAACCCCAGCAAGGGCTGTTAGAAGAGGTTCTGACAGTGGAAAAACCCAGGAGTCAGAGCCGGAAGTGAGAGCCACGCCCACAGGAAAGAGCCCAGGCTAGTGGAGAAGGTGTCTAGTGCAGAGGAGAAAGCACTAGACTAGTTGGGAGGTTCCAGTCCCTGAGTCACCAGCTCTGAATCACTGAGGTAGTCAAGAGCACTCCCCTCGGAGCCCTAGTTCCCGGCTGTGAGACTATTGTTCGCCCTGTGGACTGAGTAGCTGAGAGCCCCATCCCTCCTGGCAGTGTTAGCGGGTGTGAGGGGCAGGTGCGGGCAAAGGAGGGCCAAGGCTGTGAGGGCCTCTCCTAGGCTTTCATCCCTTCTGTGGCTAAAACTGGAGAATGAGCTAAGTTAAAATGTCCTTTGAGAGGGCCTGACGCTGCAAGTGGGCTTGTGCAAAGGGCAGAGTTTGGCCCTCATACACATGGCTGTGCAAGGCTAGCGGAGTGAGTGCCAGGGAGAAGGAGGCCGACCGGATAGGGCCCTGGAGCAGCCCCGGGGGCAGGTGAGCTGCCTGGACCTTCCTGCAGCCCTGGGCGAGGGGCTCAGGAATATCCAGCACATTTGCCCTTTGATAGCCAGGGAACAGAGGCCTGGCTGTTCCGAAGCTGTGAAGCACCTTTGGAAAGGCAGAGTAGTGTAGGGGAAGGAAACTGATCCGGGGACTCGAAATCCACCAGGCTGCTTTCCAGCTGTGGCCGGCCCAAAGCAATTACATTTTTCGAGGTTTGGCAGTCTCACCGGTAAAATGAGATAAAAATCCCAGCTCTGCTTTCCTCTCCTAATTGAGGTGGAAATGCCATGAATGAATAGAAATGCTGCTCACTTCGGCAGCACAAATGCTAAAATTGGAATGGTGCAGAGACAAGCGTGGCCCTGTGCAAGGGGGATACACAAATTCCTGAAGTGTTCCACATTTTTTAAAGGGGTCAAATGTATAATGACAAAAGATTTGACTTCGGCCCTGGCCAGTGTGGCTCAGTTGGTTGGATGCTGTCCAGAGCACTGAAAGGTTGATGGTTTGATTCCTGGTCAGGGCACATGCCCGCCCGGTTTGCAGGCTCAATCCCTGGTGGTGGTCTGGCCCGGCGGGGGGGCGGGGGGGGGCGTGCAAGAGGTAGCCAATCAATGTTTCACTTTCGCATTGATGTTTCTCTCCCACTCTCTTCCTCTCCTCTAAATATCAATACAAAAATTTATTTTTTTAAAAAAAGATTTGACTGCCCTAGCTGGTTTGGCTCAGTGGATGGAGTGTCGGCCTGCGGACTGAAGGGTCCCAGGTTCGATTCCAGTCAAGGGCATATGCGCAGGTTGCAGGCTCAATCCCCAGTAGGGGGCGTGCAGGAGGCAGCCAATCAATGATTCTCTCTCATCATTTATATTCTATCTCCCTCTCCCTCTCCCTTCCTCTCTGAAATCAATAAAAAATATATTTAAAAAATAAAATAAAAAAGATTTGACTTTGGTATTGGGCAAATAATGCAATATATGGGTGATATATCATAGAATTGTACACTTGAAACCTATATAATTTTATTAACCAATAAAATTGTTAAGGTTTGTAAGGCAGACTGTTATTAACCAATGTTACCCCAATTTTTTAAAAGGATAATTATAAAAGCCACCCTAAGCTACGCACAAATGAAGGACCAGGGAGCTTTACTTAGCTGAGAGCGGAGCCTTCTCCTCCTCTGAACCGGCCCCACCACAGCCTGAGATCCCACCTCTTAACAGAATCCCAGGTCCCCTTCTGGGACCCTAGAAAAATGAGGTGGGGGTACCTTTTCACTCCTGCTTTGTGAGGAGTGACTCTGTACAGCAGTTTAAACAAAACCCAGGGCCCCTCTGCCAAATTTCTGTGAGGGTGCTCTGCAGTCAGCAGCTGCACAGCTAAGACTCCCGTTCCTCCCCCCACCCTCCACCCAGTCCCAGGAAATGGCAGTCTCCTCTGGCTGTATCCCACTTGTAATTGCTTTGATCTTTGATCCTCTTCGAATTGTATAGGTAATTACTTTTCTTTTCTTTTTTCTTTTTTTTTTTTTAGCTAGGACTTGGAATATAATTCCCCATTTGGTAAGGTTTAAAGGTTTAAAACTAACTACACAGGAGTCAGAGAGATGGGTTCTGTTATCAGTAATCTGCTTTCAAAGCCCTGTGAGACTGTTTTTATACACAAATTCAACACCCAGCAGTGCCTTGGGAATTTTGGATCCAGTTTGGAACTAATATAGGGGACAAGAGAATAGTAGGCATGGATTCCCATGGGTGGGGCTGGTTCCCTCCTTGACTGCCTCTACCCCAGGAGCAGCCCTAATCATTTCACAAAAGTGGGGGGGGGGGGAAGAGGGGAGAGGGAAGGAGAGAGAGAGAGAAAGAAACACCCATGTGAAAGAGACACATTGATTGGTTGCCTCCTGCACACACCCCGACCAACCAGGGCCAGGAATCAACCCTGCAACCGAGGTGTGTGCCCTGCCCTTAACCGGGAATTGAACCTAAGACCAATTAGTCTGAGGGCTGGTGCTCTAACCACTGAGCACCCTGCCAGGATGAATATAGAGTTTCTGAGGTGGATTTTGTTAGGGGGTCATGTGAGGAATGAACTCTGGAGGTAATGACAGTCCAAGACAAAGAGGGAAATAGAGGCAGCATCTAGTACCTGAAGATAAGCCCAGCCTAGAGGAGGGGAGGAGATGGAGGGGTGTGGGGTGGGGGTGGGGGGGGCAGGTGGGGAAGGCACCCAGGAGAACTTGAGGAGTGGGGCGGAGTCTTTGGCTTCCACTCCCATCATGTGAGAGATGGATGAAGTTGGGGGGATGACGGTACCTCCTCTAGTACCCAGGGCAGGCGCCTGCTGTCTTGCCAGAGAGAGAAACCTCTGCTTTGGCACGTACACATCAGGCCCTGCTGGTCAGGGAAGGAAACAAATGAGGCCATCTGCATCCTGGGCCCTGCAACTCAGGAAAGCCATCAGCTTTGCAACCATGAAAAAGGTGAAAGAGTCTGCCTGTCAGTGAGTGTTCAGAGGGGCTGCGGGGCTGGTGGGACGTGTCCGAGAAATGTGTGTTCTATGCCCATGTGGCTGGAGCTGTATATGTTCTGAGCTTCTTGTTGTGTATTATTAAAGACAAGCTGACCTCCTTTCCCACAACCTCTCAACTACCTTGCTTTCCCCTTATCTCTTCCCATTCTTCAAAAACATCAGTGACTTCCACTGGCCACCAAAAAAACAACAACAAAACACAACAATTTCTTATCCTGGCATTTAAAGCTAAAGACGCACCTGACACATCTGAAAGTTCCTGCCTCCCTGCATTTACTCATGCTGTGTGCTCCGCTTTCTCCACGCCGGATCTTCATTAACCTTTGTCTAGGCTGAGCTCAGATGCCACCTTTTCCAAGAAGCCTTCTCTGGTAGCTCCAGCCAAGGACCCCTCTCTCCTCTGAATGCTAGAGCCATTTTTCTACTTCTGTTGTGACAGTGTTACACTCTATCTTGCATTTTAACTATTGAGGGGATGCTGTTGGTCCCTCCCCCGCCACTAAATGGTAAGTCTTGGGAGGCTTATTAATTTGTCTCATTCATTTTTGTATTCCCAGCACCTGACACAGTACCATTTACATAGCAGGCACGTAATTCAACATACGTGTATTAAACAAGTAAGTGTACATGCTGGGAATATGGAGACAAATGAGAGCGTTTCTGTCCATTAGGAGCTGATAGTGAGGAAGAGATATACAGCTATAAGAATCAATTTAATATCAAGCCCAAGGAACAGTATTTGGCCTAAGAAGATGTAGAGTTTGGGTGGGCAGAAATGGTGGCAAGGGGGAGAACATTCGGGTTGAAGGAACGGCCTAGGTGGATGTACCTGGCACATTTGGGCAACGTGGTAAGTAGCCTTGGACTGGCATATAGGAAGCATGAAGGCAAACAGGAGATAAGGCAAGAGGGGGCATGTGGGCACTGGGTCATGGAGGGCCTTGTGTGCCTTTCCAAGGAATTTGGATTTTATCCTGGAATAAAATGGCATGAGGAGCCACTGAATGCTCTTGAGGAGGAGCGTGACAAATAGTTAGTGAATGGAGGAATGAATCAGCACTGTGTTTTGGGTGGACAGCATTATTTGTCCAGGTCCATTTTAGAAAAATCTTGTATTGGGTGCTGAGCAGCACCCATTCTCTGAGGCCAAGGATACCCTGATCAAACCACTTCTGTGAGATTTTCTCTTTGAAAGAGGCCACCCCCAAAGAGCACTTAGGTTGAGAAGTTTGTTTTGCCCCATGAAACAGTGTTTCCTGACCCATCCTATGGGCCCCTCCCTCTGCTTCGGCTTTGGTACAGAAATTCTTTCCGTTAGATTACATTAGTCAGGGTTCTTCAGAGAAACAGTGTGTGTGTGTGTGTGTGTGTGTGTGTGTGTGTGTGTAATGAGACTTAATGTAAAGAACTGGCTCATAGGACGATTATGGAGGATCTGTCGTTATCTGTAAGCTGGAGACTCAGGAAAGCAGGTGGTATAAATTCCCACCTGGTGGTGGGAAAAGACCAATCTCTCAGTTCAAGCAGACAGGCAGAGATGCCCACTGATACCCTCTGTCTCTCACTGAAAACAACTTTCTGAACATGGGACTGGCTTGAAGCTCCCTACATAATTTCCTCACCTCTGTGGAGTGTGGAGTCAAGGAGTGGGGGAGGGACAACATATAGAGAAAAAAATCATACACTTTGGCGTGAAGTCAGTCCCGGTCAAGTACCTGCTGAAGTCACTTATTAGTTCTATGACCTTGGCAAAGTCATTAATCTCTCTTAGCCTCAGTTTCCTTATCTGAAAAAAAAAATGGAGACCATTATGACTGTTACAAAGAATTAAAGTGAAATGAGCATGGGGATTGCCTAGCTTGCTGCCTGACACATAGGAGCTGCTCATTAAATGGTATTAATTTATTCATATTTGCAGAGTTAGAGGCTATTGTTCTGCATAAGAAAAGGGAAGTTGTGCTTGGAGTGAGCTATTGTTAAGTGTTTTAATTTAGGGGACAGCAAACTTCTTGCCCAGATTATCTTCAGAGGTCATCCCAGAGCCCTTCTGGTGAGGGTACTTACCTGTCTCCTTAGCCTAATACCCGCTCTCTGAGCTCTGGCCTCCTCTTCCCAGCAGCTGTGGTCATCTTTGGTAGGCAGGCAGGCAGGCAGGGGCCCGGCCCTAACTGGGTGAGGACATTGTTGCAAGCATTGGGGAACCACAGACACTGTTGCAATCTGCCCTGTCCTGAGGAACCCTGGAGAACCTGTGGCTGGCCCTCAGCCCTGCCAGCTGTGTGTTTCTGTGAGCGCCTAGGTTTCTGTGCCTTAGAGTGATGGGAAAACTGTTAGAACGTGGTAGAGAGATGCCTTGCTTTTCTAGAGATGAGGTTAGAATGTTCCCTTCACAACCAAGAAACTCACAGTTATGGATTGTTCTTGCTTTGGTGTGTCCCAGGTGCAGGGAGGAAATAGACTCATTTATGCCCTTGGACTCACTGTCAGGTAGGAGAGCAGAGCCACACACCTCTAATGCCAGAGGGTTTGGGGGATGCACAGACCAGTAAGGTAGAAGCAGATAGGAGGGCGGTACCAACGCTGTGGGTGTATGGGGTGGGGAGTACCAGGAGATTGGTAGTTTAAAGAAGAGATGGAAGAGGAAGGCAGGCCAGGCAAGAGAACCAGCCTGAGCAAAGGCTTGGAGTGGAGGTAAAAAAAAAAACATGTTTAAAAACAAAAACATAAAAAAACAAACAAATAACGTTGACAGTTCCCGGGTGTGGTTGGAATGCTAGGTGCTGGGTGGGGTAGGCCAGTAGGGAGAGCAGACCGTAGAGGCTGAGTCCTCACTGTGAGTTGTGGGGCTTGGAAGGTTTAGCAGGAGGGGAAAAGCAGGTCAACTTTTGGAGATCATTCGACTTAGGTGAGAAAGACAGACTGACCCTGTGCTAGGCATTTTCTTTCAACAAATAGTTGTCGAGTGACTATTTCGTGCCAGATGTCCTGGGCACTGGGAAATCAAGATTCAAATCAAGCCTTCTCTGAGGGTAAACTCCACATTTTACGGAAGAGGAAACTGAGGGTCGAGTTGATCCAGCTGGTGGCTCCGGCTGGGGTCTTTGTAACCCGAGGGCCGAGCCGCTCCAGGCGGCCAGCGCACGTGGGTCTGCCTGTGGGTCGTCCGGCTGCGCG
>NW_005371138.1:2833221-2838272 GCF_000412655.1 Myotis brandtii
TCCTGCGGTCCCACTCCCTGGGGGTGTAGGCGCTGTTTTCCAGAAGCATAGTGGGGAGCCCTGGGCGGTGGCCCCCGCCCGGCGTGGGCGCGGAGCCCGCCGCACTCAGCTTCTGCTCTCAGGGCGCACTATGGCATCGGGCCTGGCTGGGGAACGCAGGAAGTGGCCGCACCTAACCTGGGGTGGAAAGTCCAGGGGGATGCAGGACAAGGAGCTGACGGGTCTGACGGGTGGGGTGGACCTCTGGGCTGGAACTCGGCAAAGGACCCCATGGAGCCAAAAAAGCCTCAGCAGCCTGGGTGGGTTCCTGGAAGCCGGAAAGCCGCTGAGTCGGATTTTAACCCGGGGACTCTGGGGAAGCGGGCTCCCTGGGAGTGGCCGCCGCCTGTAGATTACAGAGCGCTCTCTGCGCCACTTGCATTTATTTATTAAGCAGCGACTGAGGTAGCTATGCTAAGCCCTGTGCATCAGCTCTCCGCGGTTCACACGGTCTATGGAGAGGAGAATCATCCCGAACCGTTCCTTCTGGCAAATGGGGAATCCTAAAGCGGGGAGAGGGTTGGGGCGTCTCTAAGGTCACGGCAGGTGGCAGAGTTGGGGAGCACACTCTATCTCTGCAGAGCTGCACTCCCACACGTGTCCCCACATTGGAGGAAGCGCTGGAGCCCAGAGCTTAGGTTTTGGTGAAGCCAGGAGGTCTCTGGAGGGAGAACTGCTCCCTCCCCCCTGCTGGGCTGCAGGAGCCTACAAGGCTGTCCAGAAATAGCAGAGATTTGTAAGGAGAGACCCGATCCCAACCTGGCGACCCCGGCTGCTTGCCTGTAAGCCCTCTTGGATATTTGCCCGTTGGAACGCTGTCAAAACTAGATCCAGCGAATGCAGTGCCGGGTTAGATGAACAGAGTCCAATGTGTGTTCCCTCCCAGGCTCTGGAAATCCAGGGTTCCACCAAGTATCAAGCCTAGGACTCCAGGCCTCAGGCCTCTGAAGCTATTTCTGCACTTCCTGGACGACAAAAAGTTTCCTTATCCCGGGCCTCACTCCTTTGCAACAAGGATCGCTGCCGAAGCCACACCAGTCACCTCCCCTCCAGGGTTGGTTAGCAGCCCCTGGAATTGCGATTTAGAGCCTGGCTCTGGCCGGGCGCCAGGCCCAGGAGGCTGCCAGCCGGGCTTCACGTGGCTCCGGTCTGCTTCGGATTTCTAGCTAAGTCTAAAGTCTGACTCCGAGCTTGCGCCCTCTGACCCTCGGGGCGGGAGAGTTTCTCATTTTTTCCGCACGGGCGGGGCCAGCGCCCACCTCTCTACAGTCTGCTCGCGGCCTCTCCCAGCTCTGAAATGCGCAAGCGCTTCAGGTGGCGGGGGAGGGGCGGGCTGCTCATCTTCCGGGTCTGGGTGTTACTACCCTACCCGAGGGCGCCTGGGGACCGCGCAGTCCATCCGATCTCCCCTTGGGGAAGGGGGGGGCGGTGAGTGAGCGCGCATGAGCAGAGCTCCCTGCCCGCCTCGCTGCCCCAGGGTTGGGTAGCGAGGCAGTTAAGCAGTTAATGGTACTTTTTGCGCGTACCTCTGAAGTGAACGGCTCTTGGTGATCTTGTTTGAGGAAAGGCCGGCCCAGCTTGGGGTTAAGAGAGCAAGATGGGTGAACACTCAGGAGGATATACTTACACTCAGACGTCAATATTAATTTTACATGCGAAGGTGAGGTTTTTCCACACCAAGTTCCTAGCCAGACCAGACCAGACCCTGGCTTTAGTTAGGCCTTTTCACCTCTCCTTTGGCTGTCTTTAGGTTTGTCCTCTTCCCCCTTTTTAGTCGTTCCTTGTGATTTCTAGTGGCAGGTACCCCAAAAGGAAATGAAATAAGCTTTTCCCGAACACCTTTTGGTTAAGAAGTGTGCAATGACAGTTCATGTTTCCCCCGCAATAGGTTCCTTTTGGTTCCAAGTCCAAAATGGCAACACTCAAGGATCAGCTGATCGTGAATCTTCTTAAGGAAGAACAGAGCCCCCAGAATAAGATTACCGTCGTTGGGGTTGGTGCTGTTGGCATGGCTTGTGCCATCAGTATCTTAATGAAGGTAAGTGAGAGTCCATCACTCTGGAAGGCAAGGATAACTTGACCCCACCCACTCCTCCACTCCCTAATAATTGCGTGATCACATTGTATATGCAAATATTGAGGTTCCTGCACTCATTCAAAGAACTTTATGTGAAATAAACTTTTGAAATATGCTATGCCAAAAGGATATCAGAACAAAACAAAAAATCAAGGTTATTAGACTGGCAACACAGTTTCTTAAATTCACTCTGCTGTATTAACATGCACGAATCGCCTACAAATGAGAGTCCCTTTAAACAAGCTAAAATTATTTTAAAGTAATTTTTGAAGGGAAATAATATATACTATGGTAAAATGAAAATCACACTGAATGTGGGAAATCTATTTTCATTTTATATTTTGTCAGTAAAGAGGATAGATGTTTTTATTTTTTTAATATTTTAATTTTATTAAAAACTTTTAAAAAATTTTTTAAATTTTGTTTTTGACTGTGGGAAATCTTAAAGTCTTGCTCCCATGCAAGTCACCATTGGCCCTCTACTTGGATAGCAATTTTAGTATTAATTTGGAAGCTAAAGTTTAATTAGAAGAAAAAAATTTGTGAATGAATAAAAAGCACTTTTTACTGTAGTCAAGCCTGGTTTATATAAAACCAAAATTGAGTCAACTTATGATATTAAGATATTTTAAGTTCAGATTTGGAGTTCTTAATAATAGAGTGATTGAGTGGAGGGCACACAGTGCAATATACAGATCATGTATCATAGAAATATACACTTGAACCCTTTATGATCTTATTAACCAAATAGAGGCCCAGTGCATGAATTTGTGCACCAGTGGGGGCCCGAGGCCTGGCCTGGAGGATTGGGCCGAAATTGGCTCTCTGACATCCCCCGAGGGGTCCCAGATTGCGAGAGGGTGCAGGCCAGGCCGAGGGACCCCACTGGTGCACTATCGGGGCCAGGGAGGGACAGCGAGAGGGCTCCAGGGTGTGTCTGGCCCATCTCGCTCAGTCCCGATCTGCTGGACTCCAGTGCAAGCTAACCTACGAGTCGACTGTCTGCCCCCTGGTGGTCAGTGCACTTCATAGTGAGCATTTGAGTGACCTTAGCATATCATTAGCATATTGCACTTGGATTGGTTGAACGGATGACTGGACACTTAGCATATTAGGGTTTTATTATATGGGATGTGACCTCAATGAATTTAATATAAATAAATAAATGAAATTATGAATTCTGGGTTCTAAACAGAAAAGGATTGAAGTGAGAAGGGATTGAAAGCAGAAATGAGCTATGCAGATGTTGCAGAGCAACGTACTTGCTCAATCTGTGTTCTTA
Source organism: Myotis brandtii (assembly GCF_000412655.1). Classification (NCBI taxonomy): domain Eukaryota; kingdom Metazoa; phylum Chordata; class Mammalia; order Chiroptera; family Vespertilionidae; genus Myotis; species Myotis brandtii. The sequence goes on from NW_005371138.1 coordinate 2,836,620, forward strand.
GGAAAGGCCACAAAAGTATTCCAACTCCACCACTGAATCAGAAATTGATGCCACCTGTTTTTCCTACTTTTTCAGTGATGCCCTCTAATTCAGGTGTGGGTAAGAGTAACTGCCAGACCACTCATTACACTGTAGATGATTTGGGGGTAGATCTGCAGCTCAGATAGTACAACCTCTTTGGTTATGACAGTCCATATCTCATTTGTATTAAAACTATTGTTGGTGCTCCTGGTCAGATGCATCTAAGGACTTTTATATGTTGAACTGAACGGATATTTTTCACTAATAATTTAGAATGCACAAATCTATGTATATAAAGTTGTTATAGCTCTTTAATATGTGGAAACATAACCAGGGAATGATCCAGACTTTTTAATTCTAAGTCTTTTTTAAAAAATATATTTTTATTGATTTCAGAGAGGAAGGGAGAGGGAGAGAAATAGAAACATCAATGATGAGAATCATTGATCTCCTGCCTCTTGTATGCCCCCCACTGGGGATTGAGCCCACAACCTGGGCATGTGCCCTTGACCAGAATTGAACCCAGGACTCTTCAGTCTGCAGGCCAACGCTCTATCCACTGTGCCAAACCAGCTAGGGCTAATTCTAAGTCTTAATACTGGTCATTATCACCTATTTAATAAATAACAACCTAAAATCAATATGTGAAACTGAATTTGAAAGAATACCTCAATCAGTTTTACGTAATTGAACATTACACTGCCAATCCAGTGTTCTGTTTTAACATGGGGGCCTGCTCCTATGCCAGAAATATGGAAATTTTGCAGGCCCATCTAAAAATTTGGAAGTAGCAAGTTTGATTTTTGTTGTTGTTGAAAATGTTTTATTTTTGAGGTGTTACCTTTGGAAGCAATTTTGATTTAACGAAAATTTTTGTGTTTTAGGACTTGGCAGATGAACTTGCTCTTGTTGATGTCATGGAAGACAAATTAAAGGGAGAAATGATGGATCTCCAACATGGCAGCCTTTTCCTTAGAACACCAAAAACTGTCTCTGGCAAAGGTTAATTTCAACACATTTATATTGTAGTCCATGCTAGACTTAATTGTTTATCAGGCTTAAAATCCTAGCTCTTCAAACACTTTTTTATGCAGGATAAGAGAGCCTTTGAACAATTTTGCATCAGTACCTACTGATACCGAAGTTTCAGTTTATTTATTTTCCATATTTCCTTTTGCACACTAACATAATAATAGTATCTGTTTTGACACTTGAAAATCATTGACAACTTACCTGATAGGTATCTTCATTATCTTCATCCCTCGCTTAACCATCCTGTGCCATAGGGATCTAGAAGCAAGATGTACTTGGCAAGTGTAAAGCTGCCTCTGCTTTTCTAAAAAGAAGGCCTGTTCCTGGGCTGATATGACCACAATTAAGTATTTAAGTAGAAGCAGGAGTGTGGAAGAGTATGAGCATTGAGCTCAGGTGGCCAAAAACTTGGCAATGTATCTCATTTGATATGAGAATCTATTAAGTTTTATTCCTTCCTGCTCCCCCCAGTTGTAGTTATATAAAGTTACAATGTGACTAAAACAAAAAGGGGGCATTAATGTACTCTTCATCCATGTAAGTGGCCACAGTGATAAAACTCCAAAAACTAAAGGAGAGAAGTCTGGGGGGGGGGGGGGA
>NW_005371138.1:2838325-2859712 GCF_000412655.1 Myotis brandtii
CAAAAAAAAAGTTGATGGAAAAATTTTTTGCCGGCTAGGTATTGGAGATCTCTTAAAGGCCTTAATCTAATTATTGTTTTCTGTTGTCTAGACTATAGTGTGACTGCAAACTCCAAGCTGGTTATTATCACAGCTGGGGCACTTCAACAAGAGGGAGAAAGCCGCCTTAATTTGGTCCAGTGTAACCTGAACATCTTTAAATTCGTCATTCCTAATGTTGTAAAATACAGTCCCAACTGTAAACTGCTTGTTGTTTCCAATCCAGGTGAGGTTTTTAATTGCATAACAATACATGAGCGAGAGTAAAACTGATAGTATATATTATATTCTGTATACACATATTTCTCATCTTTCACTTTCTTCCTGGGAGTGGATTTTTCTTTTTGTAAAATAGTTAAATTTAAAGCATGAAAGGGGATAGGTTACAATGCCTCTGAATGCAGTTGGAACTTTAAAATTAGTTATTTGTGCAAGAACACCTTGGATAAGGTATAAGTTTATGGCTAATGTGTTATCCTCTTAATTGATGCATAGCTTATTTTGATTAAATTACATTTATTGGATACTTAATGTTTTGCTATATTATACATGTTATAGAGGTTTACAAATATTAACAAAAACATTGACCATGATCATGATCAAGATCCATACAGAGCCCTATGTCTTTTTCTCTCTCTTGAAAATTGTATTGGTCCTTGGGAAAAGGGAGGCAGGCAACCCCTGCCACCTGCTGAGGGTGGCACAAGCCCTCCCTGTTTCCCATGGCTGTTGATGGGAGGCTCACGTGCTGGGGGAAGGCCAGGAAGACCTTGAGCTTGGGCCAGGCACTTGGGTGAGCCAGGTAGGCCAAGAGCAGGGGGAAGGAGTCCAGGCGGTGGGTGGCCAGGGCCTGGTGATTCAGCAGCAAGTCCAGCAGGTTGTAGTTTGCGAAGGAGATCATCACGTTACCCATGGTTCTGGACAGCGGGGTCTCAAAAGACTTCAGGTGCCCAGACGGTTCCTCTACATAGTCCTCCTTGCCTGCCTATCAGTTGGTGTAGATGAAGGTGATGTACTTGAAGCAGAGCTTCTCCATGCTGTCATTCACCACACCTACCAGGGTCTCCTCCTGAAGGTCCTTCGCATGTAGCCCGAGGGGAGCAGCTCAGGTGGTACAGGATGGCATTGGACTGGCACAGGGTGAGGTCTCCAGCCCGGAACTTGGGGAACTGCCTGTACAGACAGGAGGTCTTGAGGGAGCCCTGCAGCCAGGTCTCCTTAGTCACCACCTCTTCCTTCCAGCTCTGGGCCTGGCCAGCCAACAGCGTGTGATGGCCTCACAGCGCCCTCAAACAGGGAAGTAGACCATGGTGTAGGGCAGCATGGTGGAGGCGTAGACAAAGGCAGTGGCTACACCAGCAGCAGCAAAGCTCAGGCAGGCCTCCGCCGTATATCTTCAGTGGCTAATCATTATCTAATCATTCACCTGGTATCTTTGCCTAAATGTTTTCTTCACAGTGGATATCTTGACCTATGTGGCTTGGAAGTTAAGCGGCTTTCCCAAAAACCGTGTTATTGGAAGTGGTTGCAATCTGGATTCAGCCCGTTTCCGATACCTGATGGGGGAGAGGCTGGGAGTTCACCCATTAAGCTGTCATGGGTGGGTCCTGGGGGAGCATGGAGACTCTAGTGGTAAGCATACCTATTTCCTCTTTCTGTTTTCAAAAGATTGTGTAAAAAATTGACAGTTTTATTAAATTGGAGCCTAAATCAGATATCCATTCATCAAGGTAGAATGGTTTTCAGAAATCTACTTTTTGTGTAATTTAATGCTAAGAATTGTTAAGATTTTAGGCATCTTACATGACATTTACCTGGCATGCAGGGTGGGGAATGAAATTTATTTTACTTCTTAACCATGGACATTACATAAGACCTCAATCACTCAATATCATAGCTGTTTATAATTGTCTTGCACTGTTTAGCCCTGAAAAGGTCAGTCATGTCAAATGGAGAGTATGAAAAAATCCTATTATTACAGTAGAAGTGCTATAATTTTTGCAGAATTCTCAGTTCCTTATGCCACGATAATTCTCCTTATAAACTTATACTATCTTTATATTCCAATATATGTCTATTAAGCATCCCAGTTGGTTAGGAAAATAGGTTAGAATATTGTAGAAATTCTTAGTTTTAAAATAAAATATAAACAAATGAAAATCTAAAAGTAAGGGTATTGTAGTCTTTTTTTCATTTATTTTTTTTCTTTTTCATTTCTTTTTATTTTAGGTATTGTAGTCTTGAGTATCTACTAAAAAGGGTAATACTCCCCAGATAAAAGAGAATTAGAAAAATGGGTCGGAATTACTAGTTGCTGACTGGTGCCTGGAAATAAGTGAATTTTGTACTGTTTCTTTTAGTTCCTGTATGGAGTGGAGTGAATGTTGCTGGTGTCTCCCTAAAGAATCTGCACCCTGATTTAGGCACTGATGCAGATAAGGAACAGTGGAAACAAGTTCACAAACAGGTGGTTGACAGGTAATATGTCTCATAATTTGGCAGCATGTGAGATTAAACTTTATTGTTTGTATTATTTAAAATATTAAAAGTTTACTAGCATTTGCATTTGAGTATATTTTGTTAGAGAGAAAACTCGTTTTCTAAAGCCTTGTTAAAGATCATACTATAAAAAGAGGTAAAGATATTAAAGATTATAGACATTTATTAATGCTACAGTCTATCTTTTGCCATAATTCCCAATTTATAGTATGATAAATCTTTCTGCTTATATTGTAAATTATTAAGTTAGATTAAGTCTACCCTATTTGAGATCCAATCTTTACTTCAATGGCTTGTATTTGTTTAAGTAAAACCTGTGAACCCACCGCACAACCCAAGAAACACTTAGAGTAGCTATCAACTAACTGTAGTGTTTGTTGGGTTAGAATTACTAGTCTGCTGGTGCTTGGAAATGAGTGAATTCTCTGCTTCTCTCACTCATCCCTCCAACCCTCAGCTCCCTCACACTCTTGAGATAATCCTAAGTAAGCATGTTTATGTATTCTTGGATTTATTTTAAATCCAATGTTATATCTTAAAGAATCATCTGTTTTGTTGCAAGACAATATAGTTATTTGCTTTGATAGTTATGTAATATTTCAATGTATGAGTATACCATAGTTTATTCATTCTTCTGTTGGAGAGAATTGGGCTTGTTGTCAGGTTTTTGCTATTGCTGACAATACTATTGTGAACATCCTTATACATAATATCCTTCCATTCATGGAAAGATCTACTCTTTTTTTAAAAAACATATTTTTATTGATTTCAGATAGGAAGGGAGAGGAAGAGAGAGATAGAAACATCAATGATGAGAGGGAATCATTGATTGGCTGCCTCCTGCACACCTCCTACTGGAGACTGAGCCCCGCAACCTAGGACCCTTCAGTCCGCAGGCTGACGCTCTACTCACGGAGCCAAACCGGCTAGAGCGAAAGGTCTACTCTTGTGTGTATAATGCATCTTTGTGGCATTATTCACTGTAAAGCTTATGTTCAGTAAAAGCTTTGTGTGTTGTTTTTGTTTGTTTGTTTCTCTTATCTTACTTTTTCCTGCCCTTCCCTGTGATTTCCTACCCTACAGTGCTTACGAGGTAATTAAACTGAAAGGCTATACATCCTGGGCCATTGGCCTATCTGTGGCAGATTTAGCAGAAAGTATGATGAAGAATCTTAGGCGGGGACATCCTATTTCCACCATGATTAAGGTAGGTCTATGTAGTGATACGTTGTACTTGAATGTCATTATTTATACTTTTAAAAAACAATTTCTTTTGAGAAAGCAATTAGATTAATGTACGTCCTCAGTCATTGATTTAAGAAATTAATGCACCTGTAACTTTCTTTTTTGGAAGAAACATGGGCAAGCATTAAGATTAATGTCCACTAGCACTGTGTTTAGCACATAGATACTTGATAACTTGTTGACTTAAAATCTATTCAATTATGTTCAGATGGGTGGAAGACTAAAAGAAACAGAATTTCTTCTTTTGGGAAAAATGGAAATCACACTCAATTTACAGTTACCAAAGTGTTATCAGTAAAAATTGGAAAGTACTATGGATAATAGCAATAGCTTAGATTTTCTTTTAGAATGAAATTTTTTCTTAAATTTTTTATTGATTGATTTCAGAGAGAGTGAAAGAGAAACATCTATTTGCTATTCCACTTACCTATGAACTCATTGCTTGCTTCTTGTATGTGCCCTAACTGGAGATTGAATTGGCAACCTTGGCATATCGGGACGATGCTCTAACCAACTGAGCTATCTGGCCAGAGTCTAGAATGGAAATCTTGCTGCAATTTTAATGACTTTATTTTACACTGTTGATTACATCCTAACTGAAAATCTGGAAAGGAATTTCTACTTATCCATTTATATCAAAGAAGCTTCATAATTGTAGAGAATGAAAGTCTTGGGAGACCCCAAAATGTATAGAAAAAACATAAAGTATTTTTCATTTTGTCTTCAGGGTCTCTATGGAATAAAGGACGATGTCTTCCTTAGTGTTCCTTGCATCTTGGGACAGAATGGAATCTCAGATGTTGTGAAGGTGACCCTGACACCTGAGGAAGAGGCCCGTTTGAAGAAGAGTGCAGACACACTGGGGGATCCAGAGGAGCTGCAGTCTTAAAGTCTCCTAATGTCCTACCACCTCACTGTCTAGGCTATAGCAGGATTTTAGTTGGAGATTGTACCTATTGTCCTTTTTATCTGATCTCTGACTAAAAACATTGGTTTCCTAAATATAGAAATCTAGTAATGGTTCATAAAACCCAGCATCTGCATCCTGATCCTTATCTTGTATAGTCCTAAACTGGTTAGTGTGAAATAGTTCCACCTCCTCAAAGGCACCACTGCCAATGTTGCTCACGCTACAGTTGCCCTTCAGACTAGATGTGTGTTCACTGTGTGTTATATAACTTCTGGTTCCTTTACCCAACATGCCTAGTCCAACTTTTTTTTTTCTCCAATCACATCCTGGGATCCGATGTATAAGTCCAATACTGCATGTCTTGTGCATAATTGTTCCAAAGGATCTATTCTGTGTACTATATGTATCAGATTAGTGTACATTGCCATATAATATAAAAAGTCTACATAAAAATAATACAGCCAACTATCCAAGTGTCATACCAACTAAAATGCCAAATAAACCTTGAACAGTGACTACCATGTTAATTTGTTATGATATAAAATCATAAAGCTACTATTCATTACATTATTGGGAGCTACTACGCGTTATTCTTGGGCAACTGCAATGATTTTTGTTTATTTATTGGTTGATTTTAGAGAGGAAGAAACACCTATTGTTGTTCTAATTTGTGCATTCGTTGGTTTATTCTTGTAAGTGCTCTTACTGGGCATTGAATCCACACACAACCTTGGTATATGGGATGGTGCTTGAACCAATTGAGCTGCAATGATTTTTTTTTTAAGGAATATTTACTATTGACCAGACTTTAGTTTTATCTGAATTAACAGATTAAGGCTGTGGCTAGATTGATTAGGTTATTTTGGTACCATTTCCATTTTAAAAATTATTTTAATAAACTAAGCCGTAAAGTATTATATAAGATAACTGGATAATAGTGCTAATCATAATTGTACCCTACAATTCATGTATATAACATACTACAAACTAATGTAAAAGACATTTGCTAACTGAACATAAGCAGTGGTACTTTACCAACACAGGGGAACACACAGATATTTAAGAAACTTTGTTTTCTGGAGGCCAGTAACATAATGGTACAGTATTCCCCCCTCATCCATGGGTGATACATCCAAGACTCCCAGTGGATGCTAGAAACCACAGACAATACCAAACCCTATGTATACTGTTTTTTACCATACATATGGGATATGATAAAGTTTAATTTATAAATTAGGAGCAGTGAGAAATTAACAATAAAATAGAATAATTATAACCAAGATTAAAGTTATGAATGTGGCATTAGGTCAAATAAAAGTTACTTGAACATCAGCACTGCGATATAATAGTTGAGCTGATAACCGAGACGGCTACTAAATGACTAATTGGTGGGTAGTGTGCACCATGTGGATAATCTCGACAAAGGGATGATTCATGGCTCAGGCAGGATGAAGTGGGATGGCACAAGATTTTCTCATGCTACTCAGGATGGTGTGTGATTTAAAACATGAATAATTTCTGGAATGGTCCAATTAATATTTTCAGACTGCATTTGACTATGGGTAAGCATGGGAAGCAAAACTGGATAAGTGGAGGGACTACTGTTTTTATTTTTATTTTTTATTGATTTCAGACAGGAAGGGAGAGGGAGAGAGAAACCAATGATGACAGAATCATTGATCGGTTGCCTCCTGCACACCCCCTACTGGGGGTTGAGCCCCAAACCCAGGCATGTGCCCTAACTGGTTATCAAACCGTAATCTGGTTCAAAGGTCGCCGTTCAACCACTGAACCACTCTGGCTGGGCAGGACTACTATCTTTAATGATTTTAAATAAAATAGTCCATAACTATGACCCTTATCCAGACCTAAAAACTGTACTTCCAGAGCAACTTTATTGTCATCCCTTTTCTAGAATTTTTTCCCCAAAATTTCCTTCCTGAGAGCTAGTTAAGGAAAATAATTACACTTTTTTTATATGTGTCTTAAATGTAAAATGACAGGACTGATTTATGTAGTCTTGACAATTTTCTTTCCTGTAGACTCTAAACAACTTTAAGTTATAACTTACCATAAAATTTACTCATGAAGTTAGGATTCTATGGATCCACATAGTTATGCACTCCCACCACTAATCTTGGGACTTTTCAATTTACTGGGGAAAAAAAGTATGTAATCCTACAGCCATATATATATATATATATACATATTGATTTCAGAGAGAAAGGGAGAGGGGGAGAGAGAAACATCAATGATGAGAATCATTGATCGGCTGTCTCCAGCAGGTCCCTACTAGGAATTGAGCCTGAAACCCAAGCATGTGCCCTTGGCCAGAATTGAACCTGGGACCCTTCAGTCCACAAGCCAATGCTCTATCCACTGAGTCAAACCAGCTAGGGCCCTACAGCCTTTTAAGTTAGGCACCTTCAGTCTTTTTAAAAAATATATATTTTATTGATTTTTTACAGAGAGGAAGGGAGAGGGATAGAGAGTTAGAAACATCGATGAGAGAGAAACATCGATCAGCTGCCTCCTGCACACCTCCTACTGGGGATGTGCACGCAACCAAGGTACATGCCCTTGACCAGAATAGAACCTGGGACCCTTCAGTCCGCAGGCTGACGCTCTATCCACTGAGCCAAACCGGTTAGGGTGGCACCTTCAGTCTTTAAAAAAATGTTTTTTAAATTTACATTTCTTAATATCAAATTGTTTGATACAATAAATTAGTAAACACCAACATGACTGAAAAATAATGCTTAAAAGAGACTTTTAAACTTTCATAGACTTTTCAGATTTAATCTTGTTAAGCTTCCTTGCTTCCTGGCACAGTAAGTGTTCCAGGTACACATTGGATCTTTCTGCCCCAGGCAAGGAATAGGCCAACTCTGCTAGGAGCCCGGAGTCTTTTTAATGGAATATCATCTCATTTTAGTTTTAATGCCTTGTAAAGTGGATTAAGCAGGTCTTAGCCGCCATCTCACGAAAACTGCCAGTTAGTGGGGGAAAAAAATGTAATGGTCACAACATGACCCTCCTTTCATATAGATAGATATGCCTTTATATCTTTGTCTCTGTGTGTAGATAGATATTCCCCCCCACACCCCACTAAAACCTATGTTGAGAAAATAAAACTATCAAGACTTCAAAGCCATGTTCTTTCTAATCCTTTGCTGAGTGCCTACTATACTTTGGTAGATGTGGGAATATGCAAAAATCTTGCATATTTGGCTCTCTTGTATTTACATTGCCATAAAATAACAAAATGGGAAGTTAGCTTGGCTCACGGCCACCAGAGAACCCACCCAGGCAGAGAGGATGTCTAGCTCCTGCCAATGTCCCTAGGCCTTAGGCAGGTATGAATGAAGAGCTTTTCTTCCGTCAGAACAGGTGTTTGGTCACTACCAGATGATAACTCCTTAGGCCAACAGGGGTATGAAGCAGATGTAGAGCTTAGCTTTGAGGTCATGTAGGCCAGCAGTGTCTCCCTCTCAGCCCCGTGGTAAGTGAGGTTCAAAGGCAGGGAGTTGCTGTGGAAGCACACAAGTAAGTGGGAGTACAGGACCAACAACAGCTGCCACTGCTGTCCACCATAGAAACCTCTTGCTTGGGGCTGGCAATAGGTTAAAGGCCCTAAGAGGAACAAGAGTAGGGAGGTGGTGGTAGTTGACACATCGGTCAAGAAAGCTAGAGGAAGTGGCATATATGCTCAAAACTGAAAGTGAGCAATCAACTTTGAGAAGGGCTGGGGGAGAACTTTCCAGATACAGGGAACAGCAAGAAGTTCTCAGCCAAGAAACAGCTGGGGGAGAGTGTGATGAAAAGTGTTTTGAGATGAAGTTGCAGAGGTGTGAGGAGGCCAAATTTTTAATGTATCATAGGTTGTGAAAATTGGTTTTTTCCTTTTTTTAAAAAATTGAATTTTTTTTAGAGATAGAGGGAGAGAAACATTGAAGTGAGAGCAAAACATCAATGGGCTGCCTTCTGCATGCCCCCTAACAGGGGATGGAACCCACAACCTTTCTGGGCACAGGAGGACGCCCAACTGAGCTGCACGAACCAGGGCAATTTTTTTTTAAGTGTGACAGAAAGCTGTTGAAGGGTTTTTGTTTGTTAAAATTTTTTATTAAGGTACTACATATGTGTCCTTATCCCCACATTACCCCCCATCTCCCCCACTCATACCCTCGCCCCCCTGTTGTCTGTGTCCATAGGTTAGGCTTATATGCTTGCATATAAGTCCTTTGGTTGATCTCTCCCCCTTACCCCTACCTTCCCTCTGAGGTTTGACTGTCTGATCGATGCTTCTCTGTCTCTGGGTCTGTTTTTGTTCATCAGTTTATGTTGTTCATTATATTCCATAAATGAGTGAGATCATGTGATATTTATCTTTCTCTGACTGGCTTATTTCACTTAGCATAATGCTCTCCAGTTCCATCCATGCTGTTGCAAATATTGAAGGGTTTTAAGCAGAGTTATTGCATGATCTGAACTATATTAATCATAGGCTTTGATATAGAAAATGAATTACCCTTTAGATTTTGAAAAACATTCAAATGCAAATGACAAAAAAATGACAGAGGAGGTTGTGTCCCTTTGTGTGTTATAAATTAAAAATCACTCTTAGAAAACTAGACATGGCCATATATATTTTTGATTTCAGAGAGCAAGGGAGAGGGAAAGAAATAGAAACATCAATGATGAGAATCATTGATCATCTGCCTCCTGCAGGTCCCTCACTGGGGATCAAGCCTACAACCCAGGCATGGGCCCTTGACCAGGATCGAACCTGGGACCCTTCAGTCCGCAGGCCCACCTAGGCTTCTTTTATTTTTTTAAAAAACTTTTTTTATTGATTTTTAGAGAAAGAGGAAGGGAGAGGGAGAAACACTGATGAGAAACATCCATTGGTTATCTCCTGCACACCCCCCACTGGGGACTGAGCCTGCAACCTGGGCATGTACCCTGGCAATCAAACCAGTGACCTCTTGGTACATGGGTGGATGCTCAACTACTGAGCCACACCGGCCGAGCTCATTTTCATGATTACCCTCTATTCTCGCAAGAGACATTCAAACATTATTTCAGCACTCCATCCTGAAGTTACATAGCTTAATAATAATTTTAAAAAATTCCTGCAAATGCCCTAACCGGTTTGGCTCAGTGGATAGAACGTTGGTCTGCGGACTGAAGGGTCCCAGGTTCGATTCTGGTCAAGGGCATGTACCTAGGTTGCCGGCACATCCCCAGTGGGGGGGCGTGCAGGAGGCAGCTGATCGATGTTTCTCTCTCATCAATGTTTCTAACTCTCTATCCCTCTCCCTTCCTCTCTGTAAAAAATCAATAAAATATATTTTTTAAAAAATTCCTGCAAATGAATGTTTGGACATAGGTGTGATAAGTGCACCAAAATGTATGTTTCTCCAAGTCGGGTTGGTCACTCCTAAATCCACACTTTACTGCTTTAAGCTGGCACCACCCTAAACACGGGAGGTGCTCCCAGGAGGGTTCTTTCCCATGGGGGCCTGGAGCGCCTAGCCGGGTGGTTGTGGGGTCTCCAAAGAGTCAGGGCCCGCAAATCAGTCCCAGGCCGCCTGAAGGAAACGAAACCACACTCCGATCACCTTGACTGCACACTCTCCAAGATCGTCTCTCAATTCTTCACACGGACAGCAGCAGGGTGCAATCGCAGGCAACCCAGCAACCAGCTCACACCTAGAGGACGTCGAGCGTCTGCCATGCGCCTGCGCCGGCCGGCGGGGGCGGGGCTTGCGTGCTGACGTACGCGGAGCGTGCTGGCGTGTCGGGCGCGGAATAACCGCAGCCGGGCTTCGCACCTCAACTGCCGTGGCTGTTGTGCTCCGGAGTCGCTCTTTTAAAAGTCCTGCGAGGCTGTGTGTTATGCTTCCGGAGGGTCTGTAGTGGGTTGCGCCAAGCAGAGCAGTGGTGAGTATGCGGCGCGGGGGCGGAAATGGTGGCTGTGGCAGGGCGAGCTCAGGAAGCCGGTGGTGCCTAGGCCCGGCCCGACTACCTCTCGTCACCTTTGACCAGAATATCCTCTCTTTGGCTTCCCCTCCACCCCGGCTCCCCCCGGTGCAGACTCAGAGGTGGTGTCTTAGGTCAGTGTGACTAAGTACATCGCTCGCGACGAGCGTTATTTAGGGAGTTCGATTCCACTGAAATGGCGTCGTCTCTCTCAGGTTCTCACAATGTCAACGGTCAAGGAGCAGCTTATTAAGAACCTGGTTGTGGAAGATAAAACCTCCCACCAGAAGATCACCGTCGTCGGGGTCGGTGCGGTGGGCATGGCTTGCGCCATTTGTATCTTATTGAAGGTAAGTGATCAGCCTGTTCTGGGGCTGAGGGTCAAGCGCCTCGGGGCCTTGTCGATGGATGAGTTCAGGTTTGCAGGGCTAATCCCTTGGCCCCAAATATGTATCCTCTTCATCTGACTTTTTTTCCCCTCTTGGTCATATTCCTCTCCTCTGATTTTGACGCAATTTAAGAAACATTTAGCCCTGATCGGTTTGGCTCAATGGATAGAGCGTCGGCCTGCGGACTCAAGGGTCCCAGGTTCGATTCCGGTCAAGGGCATGTGCCTTGGTTGCGGGCACATCCCCAGTAGGAGATGTGCAGGAGGCAGCTGATCAATGTTTCTAACTCTCTATCCCTCTTCCTTCCTCTCTGTAAAAAATCAATAAAATATATATATTTTTAAAAAGAAACATTTACTTGGAGCTTACCATTCTTAGACTAGTTCAGATTTATTTGTAGGCACGTTGTTAAGCGTTATGACATTGCATTATAACAATTCAATCCATGAATTGTCTTCCTTGAGGAGGAATGGGTGAAAATTGTATTTCCTAGTGGCTTCCACTTTACAATTAAAAAAAAAAATGGTATGACATGCTCATTATAAAACAAAAAGTACACGATTTGATAAAATAACAAAGTTATTTTGAAATGGAAGTTTTTTAATTTTCCTTTCCATTTCCAGAGCATCTTTTCATGTGCTTATTGGCCGTTTGTATATCTTCTTTGGAGGAATGTCTATTTAGATCCTTTGCCCATTTTGCCCGGCCAGCATGGCTCAGTGGTCGAGTGTCTGCACCTATGAGCCAGGAGGTCATGGTTCGAGTCCTGGTCAGGGCACATGCCGGGGTTGCGGGCTCGATCCCCAGGGGGGCGCGTGCAGGAGGCAGCTGATCAATGATTCTCTCTTCATTGATGTTTCTGTCTCTCCCTCTCCCTTCCTCTCTGAAATCAATAAAAAAAAATTTTAAAAATCCTTTGCCCACTTAAAAATCCAGTTATTTGTTGTTTAGTTGCAAGAGTTATTATATTCTAGATGTTAACTGCTTATCAGATACATGATTTTTACATATTTTCTCCCATTCCCTTGCTTTCCCTTTACTCTCTTGATTGTGTCCTTTGATGCACAGAATTTTTTTATTTTAATGTAGTTCAGTTTATCATTTTTACTCTTGTTGCCTGTGCTTTTGGTGTCATATCTAAAAATCATTGCCACATTCAGTGTTATGAAGCTTTTCCTCTCTGTTTTCTTCTAAGAGTTTTATAGTTTTAGATCTTCGATCCATTTTGAGTTAACTTTGTATATGGTATAAAGTAAGTGCTCCTACTTCATTCTTTTATATGAAAATATGCCATTTGTTAAAAAGATATCCTTTCCTGGTTGAATGCTCTTGGCACCCTTGCCAAAAGTCACTTGATCATATGCATTAGAGTTTATTTCTAGGCTCTCTATTTTGTTCCATTGCGCTATATGTCTGTATTCTATTACCTCACAGTTTAGATTACTGTAGTTTTGTAATAAGTTTTTAAATCAGGAAGCATAAAACCTCTAACTGTTATTTTTCAAGATTCGCTATTCATGCCTTCTCCCTCCTCCTCCCCTTTCCTTTCCCCTTCTCTCTCCCCTCCCTTCCCCTTTTCTCCCTTCCCTTCTTCTTTCCTTCCTCCATCTCTCCCTCCCCACTCCCTCCTTCCCTCCCTCCCTCCCTCCCTTTTTCTGAATTTGTGGGGTTTTTTCTGCCCCCAGTTTGTTTTGGAGCTCGAGCATTGGCCTCATCTTGCCCATTCAGTGCTAGCAGCAGCAGCAGCAGCAGCCAGATTTTGCCTCCTCCAGAGTTCTGAGACTAGTTCCTGAAGCACCTGTTTTATGTTTTAGTCTTTCTGTGCCTTCAGCCTTAGGGGTGGTAGTTTCAAGCTGTGGTTACAATCTTTGGGTTATCTCAAGTGTTACCTTTTTCTTCTTTCATCCCTCCAACATCTGTCTAAACAATTCCCTATATTAAATTCCTTCCGTTGAAATGCTTAGAATGGTTTCTGTTTTCCTGTTCCAGACCCAGACAGATATATAGACTGATGTAAAAATGGATCTGTAAACATAGTTTTTTAAAAATCAGCTAGCCCTGGCTGGTGTTGCTCAGTGGATAGAGCATCAGCCTGCAGACTGAAGGGTCCTGGGTTCAATTCTCCATTAGGGCACATGCCTGGGTTGCTGGCTTGATCCTCAGTGGGGGGCATGCAGGAGGCAGCCGATCTATGATTCTCTCTCATCATTGATATTTCTATCTCTCTTTCTCTCTCCCTTCCTCTCTGAAATCAATAAAAATATATTTTTTTAAAAATCAGCTAGCCAAAAGTTTCATTCTTCTGGATGAAACTCCTTATCCTCCTCCTATTCCTGATATATGACACATAATTTAGTAAATTTTAGAATTTACAGTTGTCCAGTAAGATGACATGGTATCTGATTTGAGAAAAAACCATTAGTAAATAGGGACTTGTATCCTTTTTTGTTATTGCTCACCTTTGGAATCTGGCCACTGGAATCTAAGGGAATACACTCCTTCTATATAGTTTTATATTCTGTTGAATCTGATGAAAAACCCAATTCAAATTAGAGTAAGCATATAAAGAGACTATATATTGTTCACATAACTAGAAAACCTAAGAGCAGAGCTAGCTTCAGGTACTACTAGATTCTAGAATTCATACATATTGAGACACAGTATTTGTATATCTTGGTTTATCTTTCCTCTATTGGCTTAATTCTCAGGCAGGGTCTTTCTGTGTAGTGGTAAAGATGACTATACAGTTTATTCTTAAGAGTCTTATGTCATTCTTAGAGTTATGATTCCAAAGAAAAATGACACTTAATTTTCCATCTTCCACTTTCAAACCTTATAGACATTGTGCCCATTTGTTATGCCTGGGCCATATGCCCATTTGTGAACTAATTTCTGTGACCAGAAGGAAGAATGGAACAATTGGTTGGGTCTGGTTATATGCACATCTACTGTTAGGTTGGAGGGCTGATATTAATTGTACTGTACTGACCTACATGGAAAGGGTTCCTATAGGTGGCTACTTTTCTATTTGGCCATAACGATGCATACTGAAAACAACTTTAGCCAATTTAGAAATAAGGCATATGGGCTAAATATAGTAAAATCCTTGGAAAGAATTTAATAATTTTTCATAGGCTTTATTTTTTAAATTGGTTTTTAGAGAGAAAGAGGAAGGGAGAGAGGGATGGAAGAGGGGAAGGAAGGAAGGAAGGAGGGTAGGGAGGAGAGAGACAGAGATAGAGACAGAGAGACAGAGACATCCCTTTGTTGTTCCACTTATTTATGCATTTACTAGAGGCCTGGTGCACAAAATTCGTGCACAGGCAGGGTCCCTAGGCCTGGCTGGCGACAAGGGCTGATCGGGGCCTTCCGGCTGCTGGCCAGGGACTTCCTTCGTTCCGCGCCAACCCCGGTGGCCAGCGCATGTCATTGTGATCAAACTCCCAGTCTCCTGGTCGAACTCCCGAGGGGACACTTTGCATATTAGCCTTCTATATATATAGACTAGAGGCCTGGTGCACGAATTTGTGCATTGGTGGGGGGATGGCCCCTGGTGGTCAGTGTGCATCATAGCGACTGGTCGACTGGTCATTGTGGTTGTTCTGCCATTCGGTTGCTGGGCTCTTATATGTATAGATTGTATGTGCCTTGACCATGTCATCTTACTGCAACCTTGGTGTATCTGGATATGCTCCAACCAACTGAGTTAGCCAGCCAGGGCAACAGTTTTAAACTGTTATCTGAAGTGGAAGAAACCCAATTCTAACAAAATTAATAATTATATGAAGGCAAAACAATGACTTTTTATTATATTCTGTTGTTTACCTTGACTTCTGGCCCATTCTAGGCATATTAAAAAACTATCATTTTGGCGGGGGGGCGGTAAGAGATCAACCAAAGGACTTGTATGCATGCATATAAGCATAACCAATGGACACAAGACACTGGGGGGTAGGGGAGGCTGGGGGGAAGGTCAAGGGGAGAAAAAAAAAAGGAGACATATATGGCTCCATTTTGAAGAGTAATTTTTGGTAACTAGTAAATTTGAAAATGTATATCAACCTATGACCCTAAAATTTCATTTCTAGTTATGCATCTTAGGAAAATTCTCATGCATGTGTTCAAGAAGAAAGCTACAAGGATATTCTCGATATTTCTCTCTCATTGATGTTTCTAACTCTCTATCTCTCTCCCTTCCTCTCTGTAAAAAATCAATAAAATATATTTAAAAGTATATATATATATATAACTCTCCTTTGAGTATAAAATAGCCACACAAAATTTTTTTTCATTCTCCTAAAATAAGAACATTTCCAGAATATCTTATTCATAACTTTAATGTATTTTAGGATTTGGCTGATGAACTCGCCCTTGTTGATGTCGCAGAGGACAAGTTGAAGGGAGAAATGATGGATCTTCAGCATGGCAGTCTTTTCTTTGCTACTTCAAAGATTGTTGGTGGAAAAGGTTAATTTTAGTGTTTTTTTTAAAATTTTTATTTATTGATTTGAGAGACAGGGAAGAGAGAGAGTGGGGGGGGCATTGATTTGTTGTTTCACTTATTTATTCATTCATTGGTTGATTCTTATATGTGCCTTGACCAAGAATCGAACCCATAACCTTTTGGTGTATGGGATGATGCTCCAATCAATGAGCCACTCAGCTAGGGCTCTACTAAATTCTTATGGTTTTCCTTCACTTTTATTTTTCTCATACTTAAAAGGACAATTTTTAAAATATATGTTTTTATTAATTTTAGAGAGAGAGGAAGGGAGAGGGAGAGAGAGAGAAATATTAGTTGGTTGCCTCCCACACATGATCCGACTAGGGACTGAACCTGAAACCCAGGCATGTGCCCTGACCAGGAATTGAACTGGCGACCTCCTAAGACATAGGTAAGTGTTTGACCACTGAGCCACATCGGCTGGGCAGGACAATTTTTAAACAACTTGCTTTTAATGTCCTTTTAAGATATTCAAATTAATATTCATAGAAACAATTATTTTAAAATATTAATTTTGAAATATAATAAGAGTTTAAGTATAACAAACATTAGTGCATCCCAGTGAAATATTACCAATTCAGTTGATACATTATGTAATATCTATTCAAATCTCATTCAGAAATTGAAGTCCAAGACTAGCCTAGACAAGGTGCTTTTTAAAAAAATATATATTTTATTGATTTTTTACAGAGAGGAAGGGAGAGGGATAGAGAGTTAGAAACATTGATGAGAGAGAACACATCGATCAGCTGCCTCCTGCACACCCACTAATGGGGATGTGCCCGCAACCAAGGTACATGCCCTTGACCAGAATCGAACCTGGGACTCCTCAGTCCACAGGCCGACGCTCTAGCCACTGAGCCAAACCGGTCAGGGCTATTTTTTTTTTATTTTAAAATTTTGTTTTATTGCTTAAAGTATTACAAAGAGTATTACATATGTCTCCTTTTTTTTTTCCTTTGACCTTCCCCCGATCTCCCCTACCCCCCAGTGTCTTGTGTCCATTGGTTATGCTTATATGCATGCATACAAGTCCTTCGGTTGATCTCTTACCTCCCCCCAAAACCCTCCCCAGCCTTCCTGCTGTAGTTTGACAGTCTGTTCGATGCTGCCTCTATATCTATTTTTGTTCATAGGTGAAACAATTTTACAACTGATCATCAGATTTAGAAGGTAGTTTATTTTCTTTTCTGGATCAAGAATGTGCCTGTGATCTCAAATCCAGTCCCTTCTAATTAGAAATAAATACATTCCTACTCTTGGAATCCTGAAACAGATACATACATTTTCAGAGTTTTAAGCTTTTGATATATATATAGTGTTTCCAAGAAGCCAGAGAGTTGATTTGCATTGCCTCAGGCCTTAATAACAAATGAGAATGTCTGCTTAAAAGCATAGTATGTTCTATTTTTTTTTTTAAAAAAAGCTGTTTGAAACTTTTAAGTCATAGTGACAAGACTTCCTTCAGGTTATTCAAAATAATATTACTACATGGAAAGTCTATTCATTTCCAAATGCCAGACATGAAGGTATATAAATGCTTTAATACCAAGATCATACAATACTCTTTTAAAGAATTAAGGAACAATGATTATGGCAGTCATGATCCAAATATTGTCTTTTGTTTCTCTTTTAGATTATCGTGTAACTGCAAACTCCAAATTAATTATTGTCACAGCAGGTGTACGGCAACAGGAAGGAGAAAGTCGTCTTTCCCTGGTTCAACGTAATGTGGATATCATGAAATCAGTTATTCCTGCCCTGGTCCAGTATAGTCCCGACTGTAAGATGCTTATTGTCTCAAATCCAGGTGAGTCTTTTCTCTTTAACTGCATAAGGATGGTCTTTCCAGACCATTCCTTTTTTTTTTCCCCTAGTGCAAGGGGAAGTTTATTTAGCATGCAAAGCAAAAGTACACTTAAATAGAAGACTGGAGCAGAATGCTCAGAGAGGTGCCTTGGCCCTTTAGAAAGAAAGTCACAGAGGCAGAAGAAGTGAGCCAGCTGGGCTGTGTGAACTCAGGAATCAAGTTACAGAGGCAAAAGAAGGGGCTTGAAGGGGGTTAGCCCAGGATGTGCTGCTGTAGCCCAATACTCCCCTAGTTGCAAGTCTTGTGGGGACCCTAACAGAAAGAAAAGAAAGATACAAGCTTGAAGAATAAAGGCATGGGCAGGCTTTGGAGAGAGAGCATGTACTGGGTTCTTTATCTTAAGAGTTTATTTTATTATTATTATTATTATTATTATTATTATTACTAGAGATCCAGTGCACAAATTCGTGCATGGGTGGGGTCCCTTAGCCTGACCTGAGCCCTCTTGCAATCCGTGGCCCCTTGGAGGGATGTCGGACTGCCGATTTCGGCCAGGCCTTCGGGGATTGGGCCGAAACCAACAGTCCGACATCCCCCTGAGGGATGTAGCAGTGCCAAAGTGGCAGGTGGCCGGGGAGAACCCCAGCCGGGGCCAGGCACAGCTCTGCTGCCACTCATCCTGGCCCTGTTGTGCCTGCCACTGCCACCGCCACTTGGTAGCGCTGCCGCAGAGGTGGGAGAGGCTCCCACCGCCATAGCTGCACTCACCAGCCGTGAGCCTGGCTTCTGGCTGAGCAGTGCTCCCATTGTGGGAGCATACTAACCACCAGGGGGCAGTTCCTGCATTGAACATTTGCCCCCTGGTGGTAGGTGTGCATCATAGTGACTGGTCATTCCAGTCGTTCTGGTCATTCGGTCATAATGGTTGCTTAGGCTTTTATATATATATATTTTATTTTCAAGAAAAACAGTTTTAAATATAATGTTACATGCAATAAAAATTAATATTTCAAGAAAAAAAGATTTTAAATATAATAATACCAAAACTGTACTAACATAGTATCACAAAAGTTGTAGGCAATATTAAAAATCTGCAGCCGAACCGGTTTGGCTCAGTGGATAGAGCGTCAGCCTGCGGACTCAAGGGTCCCAGGTTCGATTCCGGTCAAGGGCATGTACCTGGGTTGCGGGCACATCCCTACTCGGGGCTGTGCAGGAGGCAGCTGATCGATCTCTCTCATCGATGTTTCTAACTCTCTGTTCCTCTCCCTTCTTCTCTGTAAAAACTCAATAAAATATATTTAAAAAAAAAATCTGCAAATAACAGGATTACTTCTATTATATTCTAAAATACATTTTTTCTCTTTTTTTAAAACAACTTTATTGAGGTAAAATTTATGCACAATAAACTACGCATTCAAAGTATATAATACAATGATTTTTTCCAGCTTTTTTGAAATATAATTGCCATATAACATGCAAGTTTAAGGTGTACAGTGTGATGATGATTTGATACATTTACATATTGGGAAATGATTACCACAGTAGGGTTAGTTAACAACTTCAACACATACAGTCATCCCTTGGTATTCTAAGGGCATTTGGTACCGCAGTGGATACCAAAATCGGACATTCTTAGCACTGCGCAGAGGCGGGAGAGACTCCTGCCACCGCCACTCTGCTTTCCAGCCTGTGAGCCCAGCTTCTAGCTGAGCATCGCACTGACCACCAGGGGAGCGCACTGACCATCAGGGGGCAGCTCCTGCATTGAGCGTCTGCCCCCTGGTGGTCAGTGTGTGACATAGCAACCGGTCATTCTGCCGTTTGGTCAATTTGCATATTAGACTTTTATTATATAGGATACTATTTGTCTCTAAATTTTGCGTTACCCAAAAATAAACCCACACCTTTATAATAAATTAATATATGACAAAGGAGGCAAGAACATACAATGGGATAAAGGTAGTCTATTCAATAAATGGTGTTAGAAAAATTGGACAGGTATGGGCAGTAAAATGAAACTAGACAACCTTCTTACACCATACATAAGAATAAGCTCAAAATGGATTAAAATTTATATGTTAGACTCAAAACTATAAAAATCCTTGAAGAAAACAAAGGCATTATAATCTCTATGCTCAACCACTGAGCCACGCCAGACAATATGCCACATATTCTTCATTCATTCATAGATAGACACCTAGGTTGCTTTCATATCCTAGCTATTGTGAATAATGCTGCAATGAACATGGGAGTGCAGGTATCTTTGAGATACTGATTTAATTTCTTTTGGATATATACCAAGAAGTGTGATTGCTAGATTATATGGTAGTTCTGTTTTTTAATTTTTTGAGGAACCTTCATACTCCTTCTTTTTATAGTGGCTGTCCCAGTTTATATTCCCATTAACAGTGCACATGGGTTCCCTTTTTCCAACATCCTCACAAAATGTCCCTAAATATTTTATATTTTTGATGCTATAAAAGGAGTTCTTTACGTTTCATTTTTGTTTATTGTGAGTAAATAGTAATACTGTTGATTTTTATGTATTGACCTTGTATCTTGAAAAATTGCCAAATTCACTTTTTAATTCTAGTAATTCTCTTTAAATTTTTGGGATATTCTCTATATCCGTGGTTCTCAACCTTCACAATGCTGCGACCCATTAATACAGTTCCTCATGTTGTGGTGACCCCCAATTTCATTGTTAAAAATTGAACATAATTAAAGCATAGTGATTAATCACAAAAACAATATGTAATTATATGTGTTTTCCAATGGTCTTAGGCGACCCCTGTGAAAGGGTCGTTCGACCCCCAAAGGGGTCACGACCCACAGGTTGAGAACCGCTGGTCTATATATTATCGTGTCATCTGCAAATACAATTTTACTAGTTTTAATTCTTTCTTTTCCAATTTGAAGATCTTTTTACTTTCTTGCCTCATTTCACTAGTTAGCACTTCTAGTAAAATGGTGAATGTAAGTAGTAATGACAGACAAATGTACATCACCCTGGAGGCTCATTTCCTCCCTTTTAAAAAAAAATTTTTTTTTATTGATTTCAGAGACGAAGGGAGAGGGAAAGAGAGATAGAAACGTCAATGATGAGAAAGAATCATTGATTGGCTGCCTCCTGCTCGCCCCTTACTAGGGATCGAGCCTGCAACCCAGGCATGTGCCCTTGACTGGAATTGAACCTGGGACCCTTCAGTCTGCAGGCCACCGCTCTATCCACTGAGCCAAATTGGCTAGGGTCCTCCCTTTGTTTTGGTAGCTTATTAGAGAGTTGGATCAGCTAAATTGAGCCATTGAGCCAGCCTATGTAGAAACAGCAAGGTCTTAAGCTAATGTCAGTATTCTTGGCATGCAAGGTTCTTTTCAGGGCCCTAAGGATATATCTTGGCTCTGGAAATGCATGCTGCTTACCACTGTTCGCAGACCCAGCTATCCTTTGATAAATTTCTTGTTATTTAAGGAAACTAGGGGTTCACTTCCCCCTCCAAAGCTACATACAGATATGTAACACAATGTGCTGGTGGGGCTCATTTTTATTCTCAGAGGAGTTTCAAGAAAACAGCCAGCACATCAGCCAAGAGAGGCTCCTCTGCACTTGGCCATTTTGTATACAGAAGATCTGTGCCTAGTCTATGCTGTGGAATAATGAGAAGTCAGTGTACATAGAGTGGCTCCCTACTTCTCTGCTTCTAAGATTTTTCCAGTAAATACTATTTATATGTATGCCCTCTGGTAGTACATACTGGTAGTAGTATTAGTGTCCGTGATACCTTGTATAAGTGTTGAGAGTGGACATACTTGCCTAATTCTTTATTTCATGGCAAAGACATTCAGTCTTATTGAGTATGATGTTTAATGTTTAATTTCTAGGGGGCTTTTTTCCCCCTAGAAATTCACTTCTCTTCATAATTGTGGAGAGTTTTTTATTTTTATTTTTATTTATTTATTTATTTATTTTTAATATATTTTATTGATTTTTTTTTTACAGAGA
>NW_005371138.1:2859897-2915137 GCF_000412655.1 Myotis brandtii
TCCCTACTGGGGATGTGCCCGCAACCAAGGTACATGCCCTTGACTGGAATCGAACCTGGGACCTTTCAGTCCACAGGCCAACGCTCTATCCACTGAGCCAAACCAGTTAGGGCTGGAGAGTTTTTTAAAAATCATGTATGGGGGTTAAATTTTATCAAATGCTTTTTTCTGCATCTATTGATCCTTTTATCATTATACTAGAAACCTGGTGCACGAATTCGTGCACGGGTAGGGTCCCTCGGCCTGGCCAGTGATCGAGGCCTATCAGGGGGGCTGGCCGGCTGGAGGGAGGGACTCCGGGAGGTTGGCTGGCTGGCCCCCCGATTGGGGCCTATGGGCAGAGCAGTTGGCAAGGGAAAAGGGGCTGCAGGAGGTTGGCTGTGGGAGCGCACTGACCACCAGGGGGCAGCTCCTGCATTGAGCGTCTGTCCTATGGTGGTCAGTGTGCATCATGGCGAATGGTCGACCCGTCATTCCAGGTCATTCTGTGGGGAGTGGGCCTGAGCCATCAGTCGGACATCCCCTGAGGGCTTCCGGACTGTGAGAGGGTGCAGGCTGAGATGCAGGACCCCCTCGAGTGCATAAATTTCGTGCACCGGGCCTCTAGTATTATGTAATGACAAAAGGGTTAATAGGTACAGAAAAAAACATTCAACAAAATTCAACACCCAATCATGATTTTACAAGTGAATCTCTCAGTAAACTATGTGTAGAAGGAAATTATTCTGATAAAAGATATTTGTGCAAAACCTATAGCTAGCATCATACTCAGTGGAGAAAGACTTGAAAGGTTTCTCCCTGCTAATAAGATCAGTAAGACAAAGATGTCATTTCACCACTTCCATTTAACATCATGCTGGAAGTTCTGGCCAGAGTCACTGAACAAAGATTTATCAGACAAATACTTTATTTATTTATTTTTAAATATTTTTTTTTTTTTTATTGATTTCAGTGAGGAAGGGAGAGGAAAAGAGAGATAGAAACATCAGAAATGAGAGAGAATCATTGATTGGCTGCCTCCTGCATACCCCACACTGTGGATAGAGCCTGCAACCTGGGCATGCATCCTTGACCGGAATTGAACCTGGGACCTTTTAGTCCACAGGTCGACACTATATCCACTGAGCCAAACCAGCTAGGGCTCAGACAAATACTTTAAATCAACTATTATGTTTAAAGAGCTAAAGCAAACCAAGCCTAAAGAAGTAAAGGAAATATGAGACTGATGTCTCACTACATATTGAATATTAATAAACAGAAATTTAAAAAAAAAGAAACTAAATAGAAATTCTGAAGTTGAAAGCTAAATGAAAATTCAGTATATAGGGTATAACATCAGATTGAAAAGGCAGAAGGAGGAGTCAGTAGACTTGAAGATAGGTTAGTTCAATGTTAGAGCTTTCTAAGTTTCTATTGATGCTTTTTTTCCTTTGGTGCAAACTACCTTATTTTGTTTCATGCCTCATAATTTTTGTTAAAAACTGAACATTAGCTGGGAGTTACCAGGGTCTGGCCTATAGAGAAACTTTCAGTCCCACCAACAACGCAGAGCAGGGTAACGATTATTTAAGAACCAGCTCTGGGCAGTTGACCTCCCCAAACCAGTTTTAAGTAGAGAAGCCGTATAGCCTCAGAGGCCAACCCCAAAACACTGCCACCCAGAGGCTGAGCCACAAACTGACTCTTAGGTGAACACAAATTAAGGCAGTCTGGATCACAAATACGGCCTGCTTTAAAATCAGGACTGTGATTTACAACACGGAGGAACAGTGTATCACAGGGAAATTCAACACTCTCCTAAATACCTGGCAGGACTAAGCAGATCCAAGCAACAGCAGCCTCCTGATCACCACACCCTCTGTCTGAGGAACAGCAGCTGTACGTGAAGCCTCCCCCCACCAGCCAGAAGAGCCACCACAGCTGTGAACAACACCCACCAGAGGAGCTGCTGCCAACTGAGGAGCAGCTGCTACCGCAACCACCCAAGGAGCAACCACAGCCCAAGGAGCCACTGCCACCCAGGGAGCAGCCACTGAACGACTCAACATCTAGATATGTCAGTGAGATCAAACATGGGTAGGCAAAGAAACCCCCAAAGGAAAGAAAAGGAGGACTCGCCAGAAAAGCAGCTAAGTGAGACAGAGGCATGCAACATGACAGAAAAAGAATTCAGAATAAGGGTCCTAGCGTGCATAAACCGGATGGAGGAAAAAATCAACTACTTATGCAAGAAGCAAGAAGAAACAGATGAAAAAATCAATAACTTATGCAAGACCCAAGAAGAAATGAAGAGCGATATAGCTGCAATAAAAAACACCATTGAAAGCATCAACAGTAGACTAGGAGAAGCGGAGGACCGAATTAGTGAATTAGAAGACAAGGAAGCAAAACACACCCAAACTGTACTGCAATTGGAGAAAAAAATTAAAAGACAGGAGGAGAGCCTAAGGGAGCTTTGGGACAACATGAAACGAAACAACATACGAATAATAGGGGTGCCAGAACAACAGAAAGATGAACAAGGATTAGAAAACCTACTCGAAGAAATAATATCAGAAAACTTCCCTGAGGTGGGGAAGAAAAAAGTCACACAAGCACAGAGAGTCCCAAACAAGGTGAACCCGAAAAGACCCACACCAAGACACATCATAATTACCATGGCAAATGTTCAGGACAAAGAGAGAATCTTACAGGCTGCAAGAGAGAGACGGAAAGTTACATACAAGGGATCTCCCATTAGATTATCAAATGATTTCTCAACAGAAACACATCAGGCCAGAAAAGAATGGACAGAAATTTACAAAGTGATGCAAAGCAAAGGACTGAACCCAAGAATACTCTATCCAGCAAGGCTATCATTCAAAATTGAAGGGGAAATAAGAAGCTTCACAGACAAAAAAAGGCTAAGGGAGTTTATCACCACCAAGCCAGCAATGCAAGAAATGCTAAAGGGACTGGTGTAAAAAGAAGGAATAAAAAGCTCAGAAAGAAAACAGCCACACAAAAAAAGAAATGGCTACAAACAAGTACCTTTCAATAATAACTTTAAACGTAAACGGACTAAATGCTCCAACCAAAAGACATCGAGTGGCTGAATGGATAAAAAAACATGACCCATACATCTGCTGTCTACAAGAGACCCACCTCATTAGAAGGGACTCACACAGACTGAAAGTGAAGGGATGGAAAAATATCTTTCAGGCAAATGGAAAGGAAAAGAAAGCTGGGGTAGCAATACTTATATCAGACAAAATAGACCTCAAAGTGAAGGCCATAACAAGAGATAAGGAAGGCCACTTCATAATACTAAAGGGATCAATACAACAAGAAGATATAACCCTGGTAAACATATATGCACCCAATGCAGGAGCACCCAAATACATAAAAAAACTCCTGGAAGATATCAAAGGAGAGATCGACAACAATACAATCATAGTAGGGGACTTTAATACACCACTGACATCACTGGATAAGTCCTCTAGACAAACAATCAGCAAAGAAACAGCAATCCTAAATGACTCACTAGATCAGATGGACTTAATAGACATCTTCAGAACACTTCACCCAAAGCCGCGGAATATACATTCCACTCAAGTGCTCATGGGACAGATTCAAAAATAGACCACATATTGGGTCACAAGCAAAGTCTCCCCAAATTCAAGAAGATTGAAATCATAAAAAGCATCTTCTCAGACCACGATGGCATAATATTAGAAATAAACTACAATAAAAACAACCCAAAATACTCAAACACTTGGAAGCTGAATAGCATGTTATTAAATATTGATTGGGTTACCAATGAGATCAAAGAAGAAATTAAAAACATCCTGGAAACTAATGACAATGAAAACACAACAATCCAAAACCTATGGGACACAATGAAAGCAGTCCTGAGAGGGAAGTTTATAGCTCTACAGGCCTATCTCAAAAAACAAGAAAAAATGGTAGTAAATCATCTAACTCTTCAACTCAAAGAATTAGAAAGAGAGCAACAAGAAAACCCCAGAGTGAGCAGAAGGAAGGAGATAATAAAGATTAGAGCAGAAATAAATGACATAGAGACCAAAAAAACAATACAGAAAATCAATGAAACCAAGAGCTGGTTCTTTGAAAGGATAAACAAGATTGACAAACCTCTAGCCAGGCTCACCAAGAAGCAAAGAGAGAGGACCCAAATAAACAAAATCAGAAATGATAGAGGCAAAATAACAACAGACCCCACAAAAATACAAATGATTGTTAAAAAATACTATGGACAGCTCTACTCCAACAAACTAGACAACCTGGAGGAAATGGACAAATTCCTAGAAAAATACAACATTCCAGCACTCAATCAGGAAGAATCTAAAAATCTCAATAGGCCAATAACTATGGAAGAAATTGAAGCAGTCATCAAAAAGCTTCCAGCAAACAAAAGCCCAGGACCAGACGGCTTCACAGGGGAGTTTTACCAAACATTCAAGGAAGAACTAAAACCTATCCTCCTCAGACTACTACAAAAAATTCAAGAGGAAGGAACACTTCCAAGCTCATTCTATGAAGCCAGCATCACCCTAATACCAAAACCAGGTAAAGACAACACAATGAAAGAGAATTACAGGCCAATATCCCTCATGAACATAGATGCCAAAATCCTCAACAAAATCTTAGCAAATCGGATCCAGCAGTACATCAGAAAGATCATACACCATGACCAAGTAGGATTTATTCCAGGGATGCAAGGATGGTACAATATCCGCAAATCAATAAACGTGATACATCACATAAACAAATTGAAAGAAAAAAACCACATGGTCATATCAATTGATGCAGAAAAAGCATTTGACAAAATCCAACACCCATTTTTGATAAAAACTCTCAGCAAGGTGGGAGTAGAAGGATCATACCTCAACATAATAAAAGCCATATATGACAGGCCCACAGCCAACATCATACTCAATGGACAAAAACTAACACCATTTCCCCTAAGAACAGGAACAAGACAGGGATGCCCACTCTCACCACTCCTGTTCAACATAGTACTGGAAGTATTAGCCATTGCAATTAGGCAAGAAGAAGAAATAAAAGGCATCCAAATTGGAAAAGAGGAAGTAAAACTGTCCTTATTTGCAGATGACATGATATTATACATACAAAACCCTAGAGACTCCATCAAAAAGCTACTAGACTTAATACATGAATTTGGCAATGTAGCAGGATACAAAATTAACCCCAAGAAATCTGAGGCATTTCTATACACCAATAGTGAACTTTCAGAAAGAGAGATTATAAAAACAATCCCATTTACCATCGCACCAAAAAAATTAAGATACCTAGGAATAAACTTAACTAAAGAGGTAAAAGACCTCTACTCAGAAAACTACAGGACGTTAAAAAAAGAGATAGAGGAAGACATAAACAGATGGAAGAACATACCGTGTTCATGGATTGGTAGAATCAACATCATTAAAATGTCCATACTACCCAAAGCAATCTATAAATTCAACGCACTTCCCATTAAAATACCAACGGCATACTTCACAGATCTAGAACGAACTCTCCAAAAATTCATCTGGAATAAAAAAAGACCCCGAATAGCTGCAGCAATCCTGAGAAAGAAGAAAATAGGTGGGATCTCAATACCAGATATCAAGATGTATTACAAAGCCACTGTTCTCAAAACTGCCTGGTACTGGCACAAGAACAGGCATATAGATCAATGGAATAGAATAGAGAACCCAGAAATCGGCCCGAACCAATATGCTCAATTAATATTTGACAAAGGAGGAAAGAACATTCAATGGAGCCAAGATAGTCTCTTCAATAAGTGGTGTTGGGAAAATTGGACAGATATATGCAAGAAAATGAAACTAGACCACCAACTTACACCATACACAAAAATAAACTCAAAATGGATAAAGGACTTAAATGTACGACAGGAAACCATAAAAATTCTAGAAGAATCCAAAGGCAACAAAATCTCAGACATATGCCAAAGCAATTTCTTCACTGATACAGCTCCTAGGGCAGTTGAAACTAAAGAGAAAATGAACAAATGGGACTACATCAAAATAAAAAGCTTCTGCACAGCAAAAGAAACCATCAACAAAACAACAAGAAAACCCACTGCGTGGGAAAACATATTTGCCAATGTCATATCTGATAAGGGCCTAATCTCCAAAATTTATAGGGAACTCATACAACTTAACAAAAGGAAGATAAACAATCCAATCAAAAAATGGGCAAAGGACCTAAATAGACACCTTTCAAAAGAGGACATTCAGAAAGCCAAGAGACATATGAAAACATGCTCAAAGTCACTAATCATCCGAGAGATGCAAATCAAAACAACAATGAGGTACCATCTCACACCTGTCAGAATGGCTATCATCAACAAATCAACAAACGACAAGTGCTGGAGAGGATGTGGAGAAAAAGGAACACTTGTGCACTGCTGGTGGGAATGCAGACTGGTGCAGCCACTATGGAAGACAGTATGGAGTTTCCTCAAAAAACTGGAAATGGAACTCCCATTTGACCCTGTGATCCCAGAACATTAAAAAAATGATAGTATGAAAACTGTATAAATCAAATTCTTCTCTCCTAGGTATTTTTGTTGTTGACGCTTGTTGCAGCTGCCTTTTGTTTATTTCATGACTTTTGTGCACTCATTCTGCAAGTCTGTATTCTTTGTTGTGCGTGGCCACAGACATCTTTTATCTCTTTGTTTAGTGATCAGCTAAAGATTGAACGGAACTTTTAAAAAATGGAATCAAAAAGTATTTCCCAGTCTTTGCTGTAGGCCTCTGTGTGCATGTTGGAGCATGCCTTCAACACTCAGCCAGTTTTACAGCTGTGCCCTTCACTTCCTGCTTGTGCGGAGCCTCAAGGTCATACAGAGCTTAAGCTTAGGATCTTCTCATGTTTTTCCTGAGCATGCACACACTGGCACACTGCCCTGGGTATGCATGTGACTTTTGTCTAGGTAGAAAATGTTGGTAGCTTCGATGAGGCTTTGGTGATAGAGAGGAAAAATCTAGGCAGCCTTGAGGTAGAATTAACTAACTATAAAATATACAGATAGGCACATATATTATCTTAAAAGAGAATTTAAAAAATTCTAATAGTGAATAATTTAACCTCTTAAAACCTACATGAGAGATTATCAATATTTCCTTGTTGAATTGCTTTGCTTCAAACTTTGTAATAAATTTATATTTGACTAAGACATTTGATCTGTCTATTCAGAAAAGCAAACTGTAAAAGGAAGTTACTATAAATCTTTTTGTAACAAGCAATTTTTCTTCCTAGTGGATATTTTGACATATGTGGTCTGGAAGCTAAGTGGCTTACCTGCCACTCGTATAATTGGAAGTGGTTGTAATCTAGACTCTGCCCGTTTCCGTTACCTGATTGGAGAGAAGTTGGGTGTCCATCCCACTAGCTGCCACGGTTGGATTATTGGAGAACATGGTGATTCTAGTGGTAAGTATAAACCCATTTTCATTATGTAATCACACTTATCTATAATGATGCTTTATTTTCTTTAAAGTCTATTTTTTGTGATATTAATATAGCTGTGTAACTTTTGTTTTATTGGTATTTTCCTGGTGTACACTATCTTTTTTGATTTCTTTATTTTCAGCTTTTTGCATCATGGATTTAGTTACCACTCATTAAATTGTGCATAGAGCATATAACTATTTTAAAAGTCAGTGAATGTTTCTCTTATCTGGAGCACTTTCATTTATTGTTATTTTTTAAACATTACAAAGGTACAATACTGGTTTTTAGTATATTCACCGAGTTGTGCAGTCATGACCACAATCTAGTTATAGAACATTTTCATCACCCCAGAAAGAAACTTGCTCCTGAACTCACTCCCCCAGCCCCACGCAAACACTAATTTACTTTCTGACTCTGTAGCTTTGTTTATTCCAGACTTTTCATTTAAATAAATTTATATAATTTGTGTTTAAACTGTTACTTAGGCCATACCAATCTTTTTCTTTTCTGAACTTAAACATTTAAGCTCTGCAGCACAATTAGAACTTTATACTTCTTACAGTGTTCTCTAATTGTATCATGTTTGAATCTTCTTTCCACAGTGGCAGTAAACCCATTAAGAATAAGGACCATTGATTCAGTTATTTATTTGTTTAGTCAAAACATTTAATAAGTCCTTCTTGTCTGTTGTGTTTTTTAAAAAAAATATATTTTATTGATTTTTTACAGAGAGGGAGGGAGAGGGATAGAGAGCTAGAAACATCGATGAGAGAGAAACATCGATCAGCCGCCTCCTGCGCACCTCCTACTGGGGATGTGCCCGCAACCAAGGTACATGCCCTTGACCTGAATCGAACCTGGGACCTTTCAGTCTGCAGGCCGACGCTCTGTCCACTGAGCCAAACCGGTTAGGGCTTGTCTGTTGTTGTTGTTTTTACTCCAAATGTCATCCTATATAATAAAAGCCTAATATGCTAAGTGTCCAACTGTTTGTTCTACCGTTCAACCAGTCGCTGTGATGCGCACTGACCACCAGGGGGCAGACGCTCCGACCGGTAGGTTAGCTTGCTGCTGGGGTCCGACTGAACGGGATTGGGTGAGACAGGCCGACACGCTCTGGAGCCCTCCCACGGTCCTTCACCAGCCCCAATCATGCACTGGTGGGGACCCTCAGCCAGGCCTGCAGGGATCAGGCCGAAACTGGTTCTCCAACATCCCCGGAGGGGTCCCGGATTGTGAGAGGGTGCAGTATTATAACAAATACGTTTGATTTGACTTAGACAAATACTTAATTTGACCTATTGGTTTGTGTTACTGTACTAATTCAGCTCTTCCTCCTGGAAGTCATTAAAAATAAAATTTCCTAGTTATGTTTTTATTTCTCACTTTTAATATTACATTATTTTATTTGAAAACGAAGCAGTGTATTTTTAAAAATATATATTTTTATTTATTTTTAAATTGATTTTTAGAGAGACAGGAAGAGAGAGGCAGATAGAGATAGAAACATCAATTAGCTGCCTCCTGCATGCCTCCTACCGGGGACCAAGCCTGCAACTGGGGAGTGTGCCCTGACGGGAATCGAACCAGCAACCTCTTGATGCATAGGTTGATGCTCAACCACTGAGCCACACTGGTTGGGCAACATTTTTTATTTATTGACTTGAGAGAGAGACAGAGAGACATATTAGATCGAGAGATTTGTTGTCCCACTTATTTATGCATTCTTTTGTTGATTCTTATATTTGGCCTGACTGGGGATTAAACCTACAACCTTGGTATATCAGGATGATGCTCTAACTATGCTATTTGGCCAGGTTAGCTTCACCTCATTCTTTAATTGGATATGAGATTCTAGATTGACAGTAGTTCCCCCTCAGCTCTTTGTTACTGTTGAGAAGTTTGGTGTTAATTTGTTGCTCTTTTCCTGTTTTGCTTGTAATATTTTATCTTTTTAACCATCCTTTTCTTTGTGGATTCTGTACTTGTACCTTGCTTTAAAATACCTCCTATGTCACATAGTTATAAATAAATTCTACTACATATTTTTCTAACGCATAATTTTATTTTTTACATTTCCCTTTTTGGCCATTTGAAACTTATTTTTATTATATGGTATAAGGTAGTAATCTAAGTTTATAAAAAATTACTAAAACAACTGAAGCAGTGCTAGGAAGAAGAGTTCATTCTGAGATACATTTCTTTTTAGTGCCCTTATGGAGTGGGGTGAATGTCGCTGGTGTTGCTCTGAAGACTCTAAACCCTAACTTAGGAACTGATTCAGACAAGGACCAATGGAAAAATATCCATAGAGAAGTTGTTCAGAGGTAAAGTACTCACTAAGTTTCTTAAAGCATTAATAATCAGTAGTAAGAACAAATGTCACAGAAAAAAATATAGTTGATCTTTGAGTTTTGTGTGGTAAATGATTCTAATCTTATGCAAATCCTTGAATTCAGACTTATATTACCCATTGCTTTATTTGGGGGCATTTTCACAAAGCAAATATGCATTACAAGAACTCATATGTGTTTGAGGGTAATTTAGCAAGTAATTATGAGCACTTTGGAACCAGCTTTCCTAGATTTGAAACCTGACTTCACCATTTATTAAGTAGTGTGATATTGCCAAGTTATTTAAAATTTCAGAAGCTCAGTTTCCAAGTTTTTAAAATGGGGATAATAATAGAGCTCACTTTAGAGGGCTGTTATGAAGAGTAAATGAGTTAATACACATAAAATGCTTAGAATAGCACCTAGAACTTGGATTCATCAAATGACTTGATGAAAAAAACAACACAAAGCCGATGCAGATGATCAGAAGTCAACTGGGTGTATTTATAAATGAAGTGTCTGACTCTGTAAATCAGCTCTAACAGCCCACATGATTCCCTTTATGCTTTAGCCAAGTCACATATTAGTAAAAGTTACACAATCTAAAAATCACTTCTGGATATTCTAAACTGGAATATTAAATTTATAAAAGCTCAAGTGTAATGTATATTTAGGATGTCAACTCTACAAAAATGTATAATAATTAGGGCAGAGACTAAAAAGGTACACAATATAGCAACAGTGATTATGGGCAAGTTTTTATTTTTTAAATGCCTTTTAGTTTAAAAAAATAATTTTCTGATCATAAAATCACATGATCACCTTAATCCATACAGAGTTTCAATTGGGAAGATGACAAAGTTCTGGATAAGATGGTGGTAATAGTTATACAACAGTGTTTATGTACTTAACTAGTAGCCCATCGTGCGATATCATGTGCAGTAGACCACCCACCACTTACACGGGAGTCTGCGGGAACCGCAGGGAGCCGCACTGCTTCCATGGGAGCCGCATACATTCCGCGGGAGGTGGGAGGGAGCCGTGCTGCTTCCGCGGGAGGCAGGCCCGCCATCTCCTCTCTGGGCCTGCCCTCGGCCGCGGAGGCTGCAGGCCGGCCCCCTGTCCCTGTCTGTGTCCACTCCGGCTCCAGGGGGCCGGCCTGAGCCGGGCACAGCGACAAAGCAAGAATTCTGCCAGGCTGCTCATGCTGCCCGCTCTCAGTGGCCGCCCCCGCTTCCCCGGGACTGGGGGACTCTGGTGGGGCTGAGAGGACTGGGCACCACCATCTTTGTCATGGAGTGACAGTTAATTTGCATATTACCCTTTTATTAGATAGCATACCAATGAACTGTATACTCAAAATGGTTAAAATGGCCAATTTTACCACTGTTTAAAAAAGAAAATAAAGTACATGGCTATACATAGTGTTTTGAAGTTCAGACTGTCAAGTTAATGAAGCATAATAAGCTTTAACCTAGCATTAAGTTTATCAAGCTTGGTGAAAGGACACTGGACAAAAAACACAGTATAGAGCAGTGATGGTGAACCTTTTGAGCTCGGCATGTCAGCATTTTGAAAAAACCTAACTTAACTCTGGTGCCATGTCACATATAGAAATTTTTTGATATTTGCAACCATAGTAAAACAAAGACTTATATTTTTGATATTTATTTTATATATTTAAATGCCATTTAACAAAGAAAAATCAACCAAAAAAATGAGTTCGCGTGTCACCTCTGACACGCGTGTCATAGGTTCGCCTTCACTGGTATAGAGTATTAGCATTTTAAGGAGGTATTACAAGTGCTCAGGTGTAGCTTTCAGGCCACATCACTATCTTGTATGTTTTAAGTACCAAATACTATAACATGTTACAGATCAGTACTTGTTCCAATTAGTCCTCTTCAACAATGCAGTGGCCAAAATGGAATTATTTGCCTTTTAGTCATTTAGCAGAGGATCTATAATTATAAAAAAAAATCATCAGAGTACTGCTAGTATTTATCTAAAAAATGATTCAACTCTTTTATAATCTTTGATTTTCCAGTACCTAACCAATAATTGCAGAGGAGTGACATCAGGATTTAATAAGATGTCCTTCCAGGTTCCCAATAGATCATGTAATTTAGAACATGGATCAGTTGTCTTAAAATATCAGCCTTAGAACTGCTTGTTCTCTTTGCTCCTTTTAGCTTTCCTTTTATACCAAAAATTTTATTTTCATTAGGATGGTTAATAACAAGTAAAAGATTATGTTTTTAGCCATTTTTTCTCAATCCTCTTTCTCAAGCCATTTTTTGTTAATCCTACCTGGAGGATATTTTTCCATTGATTTTTAGAGAGAATGGAAGAGGGGCAAGAGACAGACAGAGAAATCTTGATGTGAGAGAGACACATGGATTGGTTGCCTCCTGCATGTACCCTGACCAGGACTGGGGATCAAGCCTGCAACTGAGGTACATGCCCTTGACTGGGAATCGAACCCGTGACCTTTTAGTCTGAGGGCTGATGCTCTAACCACTGAGCAAAACCGACTAGGGCTCTCAAAGCGATTTTGTTAATTCCTGAGAGGATAGATCTGTCATCCAGATTCCACTGGTAAGATTTGTCCCCAGTTATCTATGCAGAGCTTTCTACTTATATACCATCAATTACTTTTTAGGCATAATCTTCCTCCCTTTCTTTTTACTTACCCCACAGATGCTTGGTCTGAAAGCTAATCCTAATTTGACACCAATTAAGAGTCTGAAAGCTAATTCTAATTTGACACCAATTAAGAGTCTGAAAGCTAATTCTAATTTGACAATAATGTGCATGAATTCTAATAGTACCCCTGGTTCTGGATTGACAGTCAAATCCCAGCACACCACAATGAGTACAGTCCAACTGTTATGTGCTGAGATGTTCCATTTACACATCAGTCTTATATTTTGCAGCCAAGTATGTTATGTGCAGTCCTGGTGCCTTGAAATTATGTGTAGGTGGTTGTTAGATAACCTGATAGGAATAACGATGCTGTACATTCTGTGTTTCCTATTGTATATTCTTTTCTCAAAACTAAGTAAACTCAGTGCTATCTTAAAACCTCCTTGTCTTTTGAGTCAATCCAAACCTGAGACCACTGTTGGTGGCAGTACAAAAATATAATACATATATACTGTAGACAACAAGAATATTCAGGAAAGCATAAAGAAAATAATAGCAGCCCAGCTGGCGTGGCTCAATGGTTGAGCATTGACCTATGAACCAAGAGGTCACAGTTCAATTCCTAGTCAGGGCACATGCCCAGGTTGTAGGCTTGGTCCCCAGTGTGGGCCTGCAGGAGGCAGCAGCCAAGTGATTCTTTCTCATCATTGATGTTTCTATCTCTTTCTCCCTCTCCTTTCCTCTCTGAATTTAATGAATTTTTTTTTAAAAGAAAATAATAGCACCTGTAAGCCTGTCACTAAAAAATAATCACTATTAATAACTTGGTGGATTGATACTGTTCTAAAGTTTCTATAAAAATGTGTTATGTTCTCTCCTGGCTGGTGTTTCTCAGTGGCTAGAGCATCAGCCTGCGAACTGAAGGGTTGTGGGTTTGATTCCTGGTCAAGGGCACATACCTGGATTTTGGGTTTATTTCCAGCCATGATCACGGCATGTGGGAGGCAACCAATTGATGTGTCTCTCTCACATCAATGTTTCTCTCTCCCCATCTCCCTTGGTCCCTTCTACTCTCTCTCAATGGAAAAAAATATCCTCCGGTGAGGATTAACAACAAAATAAAAGTATTGTGTATTTTACAAGTTTGAGATGAGAAATTACATAGTGTTTAGGACTGTGTTATTTTCTTTTGAAAATGTATCATGGCCCAGCCAGTATGGCTCAGGGGTTGAGTGTCAACCTATGAACCAGGATGTCACAGTTCGATTCCCTGTCAGGGCATATACCCAGGTTGCAGGCTTGATCCCCAGTGTGGGACATGCAGGAGGCAGCTGATCAATGATTCTGTCTCATCATTGGTGTTTCTCTTTCTCTCCCTCTCCCTTCCTCTCTGAAATAAAGAAAAATAAAGAAAACGTATCAACATTTTCCCAAATTTCCATATATTACTGGTTTAATGATATATTCTTAGGAAAAATATGTGCACATGGCTTAAATTGTATACATTGCACCCCAGTAACAATTTTTAGTGGCTAGCAAGATATATATGCTAACTTTCAAGGTGAACAGATTCTATGTTTGGATATTTAAGCAATAATGTAAAATACACAATATAACATACAGATCATATATTGTAGAATTGTATACCTAAAACCTATGTATTTTTTTAACCAGTGTCACCCCAATAAGTTCAATAAAAAAGTTAAAAAAGCAATAATACAAAAAGTTTAAAACTAATTTTCATCTTGAATGGCATATATGCTTCAATATTCTGCCTTTATGATAAAAGGATGGTGAATTATTAAAGTGATAATGAAGTCTATGAGCGTAGTATTAAAACTTGTATTATTTATAACTGGTTTCTAGAAAATTTTAATGGAGTGGCATTGATATGTAGGTTGCTTCAGAATGGATGCTTGCAATATATTCTTTTCTCTAAGTTGACTTCTCATTCATTTGCTTTTCTTACTTTCTACAACTGTAGTGCCTATGAGATTATTAAGCTGAAGGGGTACACCTCTTGGGCTATTGGCCTATCTGTGACAAATCTGGTAGAATCCATTTTGAAAAATCTTAGGAGAGTGCATTCAGTTTCGACTATGGTTAAGGTAGGCTTAAATTGATCTTTATTATCATTAATGTTTGTTGAGTCCTTACTATGTGCCAGGCATACACAAGGTGTTGAGGATATAATGGTGAACAAAAAAGACAGAGATCCTGCCCTTATAGAAGTTAATGAAAAATGGACTTAATAAAACAATTACAAAAGAAAATACCTAATAATAAATTATACTAAGTGCTATAATGAAAAACTAAAAAGTGCTAAGAGTACACAAGAAGAGAATTTAACTACTCTGGGAAGGGGCATGGGTGGTCGTTAGGGAAGTCTTCCCAAAGAAGTAAAATGACCTAATCCAAGTAATGAGTAGGAATTAATTTGGAAGGCTGGATTAATATTCCAAGCAGAGGGAACACATGTGCAAGAGGATCTGAGGTAGATATAAGCAGAGAACACTTGAGGATCTGAAAAAAAGGGTCATCTGTTGAAATGCAGAGAGCAAAGGGAGTAATGGGAAGTGCACGGTGAAGGGAAAAGCAAGCAGAGTCAGGCCACCAAAAGGAAGAGGGTAGGCTGAGGGGGTGGCAGCAGGTCATGGTCATCACACAGGGCCAGGCTAGGCCCCAGGGGTCTAGGACCTTGTTTTCAGCCCAGAGTGGAGTGAATGTGAATACAGCCTAGAAAGGGGCCCTCAGAGAAAGACGTGTGGTTGGTCTGATGGAGCTCATGAGGTTGAATATAAAGTGGCTACCAAAATGAGGAAGCTGGACTTTAGTGGAGGAGGCGGCCAGAGAATCCCTCTGTGGGTGACTAGAGCAAGACAGGAACAAGGTGTATACCCTGAGCTCCTGAGGAGAGCCCAGAAATGGTGAGAGGGAAGCTTGGTTGAGTAGTGCCTGTGGGCTTTGAGCTATTGTGGGAAACTGGGAGGCACCACTCTAGAATCAAGGGACTTTGCCCTTCTCTGAATGCTAGTTCCTGGTAACTGTTTATAATCAGACCTGGAGGAATAACAAGACCTTTCCGTCACCTCCTCCAACCCTAGACTCAACCCCAAGGGTGGGGTAGGAAAGAGTAATGAGTGATGAGAGACAGGGAGGTCTGAGGGGTCTACTGGGTCTTCTTATCTTCCAGGGATAGTAGGGAGAGGCAGAGGCTAGTTTATGAGAATGCAAGCATTGTGTGAGTTGTGCAGGGCTGTTTTTTGAATATATTTTTATTGATTTCAGAGAGGAAAGGAGAGGGAGAGAGATAGAAACATCAATGATGAGAGAGAATCATTGATCGGTTGCCTCCTGCATGCCCCACAATGGGATTGAGCCTGCAACCCGGGCATGTTCCCTGACCAGGAATTGAACCGTGACCTCCCGGTTCATAGGTCGATGCTCAACCACTGAGCCATGCGGACCAGGCAATTTGTGCAGGTTTTAATAGACTTTCTGGCAGCTGCTTCTGTGGCCTTGGATTCAGCTGCTGGAGTGGAGGGAATATTAGGGCTGGAGACCAATGTTTCAATAGGCCCAAGATAGGGCAGTGGTCATGACTGCACCTGTGCCATGGGCCCTGTACATCATGGGAGGTTCAGGGTATCAGTCAGGTTGGGGCAGTGGGTAGAGGTATCCTGGAAGGTAGGAGTATATTCCATTGGCAACTGGTGGGTGCCCTACTAGGCATGAGAGGGTACCCATACCCATAGGTTCCATTGGAGGCTCACTTCTGGAGACTTGAGATTCCATCTGTGGCATCTTTTGTCCAAACTCAGTGGCACACCATAGTGTAAAAGTCAATTTATACAAAACAGAGCCTTCTCAGCCACTTTCTGCTTCAGAATTCACTGTTCTCTTGATGTATCTCAAACATAGGCTGCTTGATTGTACAGTTCTCTATCAGATGAAATGACATTATGAACGACTGCATGGAACCCTTACCCTTAGATAGAAGGATGACCCGGTAGGGGGTAAAGTAAACAGTGCCTTTCTTGGTCCCTTTGAGGCCTCTGGCACGATATTCATGTTACTGAACACAAGTTCCACATGGTCATAGGACATTAGGATGCTCTTGGTATTGTCAGTGATCACTTAACCACCCGCTGAGAATTCTTGTTGTGCTCCATACTCTTATTCTTAAGAAGCTCTCTAGCACAGCTGCTTTTCCATATCAGGTTAACTGAACAGTAATCTAATTTTGCCTTTTAGGGCTTATATGGAATAAAAGAAGAAATCTTTCTCAGTGTCCCTTGTATCTTGGGACAAAGTGGTATCTCAGATATTGTGAAAGTTAACTTGAATTCTGAGGAGGAGGACCTTTTTAAGAAGAGTGCAAACACACTTTGGAATATCCAAAAAGACCTGGTATTTTAAAGCCTTTTAATGTTCCACTGTTTTATAGAACAGAAGATAACAAACTGTGTATTTTACATTTTGAAAGTATTTTCATCTGATATGAAAAATATAAGAAGGCATCGGAGACCTATAGCATACTCCAGCCTCTCAAGGGTAGAAAAAGGAAGTGGTAAAGAAATTTATCCTCTTTTATGAATCTCGCATTGCTCTATTCTAAGATACCCAACTTGTACAAATGTAAGAGTGGCCTTTGGGTTTAATAAAATATATATAACAATCCATTATAATATAGAACTTAAGATTTTTTTCACAAAACAAGCACTTTTTCTAGTATTGAAATTTTATCTTGTGCTTTCTTCCCTTAGGGAAACAGCATATTCACTTTATATTGCTTCATGTGTCTATGTATAATTTTTACTGAGTGCTTATTTTTAAGACCATGTATTTCAGAAGGAAAATAGAAATATACCTTTTTGGTGTAAAAAAATTTAAATATCTTCAACCCTGCAAGTATAATACCAATTAATCTAAATTCAAATTGTGGATTTGGTGTCTTTGTTGAAATACTACACAGGGAGCTTAGACCATCACATTAGATATAAGTGAAAATTAAGCATTGTGGAAAATAAATATAAGGAAATTTGTCTTGGTTTGTGTGATTAACTGAAACTAATGTGAAACATGGAACCTCTGATTTCCAACTTTCAATTTGGAAATCGATTACATTTCTTTCCAATTTGTTCAGCAAATTACTATTATTCTTGCTGTGTTATGATAAGTCAATATGACATGATTTCTGCCCTCAAGTATCTTACAGTGAGTATTTAAGGTACATCAACTAATTAATTATTAATGAATGCTTTATAAAAGTCAATTGATAGCTCCCTCTTTGTGTCCAATCTAGGAGTGAATGTTCTTCTTTTGATTTATATATACAGATATATGTATATATGTATATGTGTATATACATATAATATGTAACATATATATTTCCTTTACTCCACAAAGAATTAAGGCAGCTGTAGGAAATACCAATGAAACAAAAGCTAAGAAATCAGGACCAAGGTGATTTACAAATTAGACTAGAGCAGTGGGAAAAGTTAGAAGGCAGCTGTGCCGGCCCTGAGGACTTGCATGGCTCTAGTGCAGGTATACCTATTTGCAAAGAGAGTCACAGTTCACCCTGTTAGTCTTGCTACTGTAATAGCTTTCATTCTAGTCATCTACTACTAAACATGATTCGTTCCCTATTATTTTGTTTTTTAATTTTTTATTGATTTCAGAGAGGGAGAAAGAGAAACATCAGTGAGAGAATTATTGATCGGCTGCCTCTTGCACACCCCCTATTGGGGATTGACCCTGCAACCCCAGGCATGTGCTCTTGACAGGAACTGGACCCAGGTCCCTTTAGTCC
Organism: Myotis brandtii; assembly: GCF_000412655.1. Classification (NCBI taxonomy): domain Eukaryota; kingdom Metazoa; phylum Chordata; class Mammalia; order Chiroptera; family Vespertilionidae; genus Myotis; species Myotis brandtii. Next base: position 2,878,177 of record NW_005371138.1, read on the forward strand.
ACAGGCCGCCACTCTACCGCTAAGGCTATTTTGTTGTTTTTTAAACACACACACACACACACACACACACACACACACACACACACACACACTCTCTCTCTCTCTCTCTCTCTCTCTCACACATACTTCCCATGAATACACAAAATATAGTAATGAGTTTAGGTAGGATCGAGGGAAAGGGGAATCTTCTGTGGATTTTGCCTTGTTTTAAAAGCTCCTCTTTGTATTCCAAATTAAAATTTCATTTTAGGAAATCCTGGCAGAGATTGAAAAGCTGTAAATAGTTTCTACAGTGAATATTCTAGGAAGTACAACTATATCATGTATTCTCAGTGGGGGCAATATCACCCTTTGGTGTGTGTGTGTGTTTAAGTGAGACTCTTAGATATTACAAGGGTTTGGCTCTGTAAAGCTCAGCACTACCAGGTAAAATCTTATTACTTAGTATTTAATTTCATGAGGTGGGAGGAACCGAATGATTAGGGGAAAATGTCTAAAAAAGCTCTTGAGGGAGAGATAATGAAAAAAAAAAGTTAAACACTGCCCTACATTTATAAAATTATTTGTCAGATATGTATTGTCTATTATGATTCACAAATGAATTAGAAAAACAGTTAATTATGTAGAATATGGCAGAAGAGATGTGGAAATCTTGGTTTATTTCAGACTAAGGGATAAGTGGGGAATTTTGGATTCTACACTCAGATAATGAATTGTTTTCCCTTCCATTTGTAGAAATGGTTATCAGCACTGCACTGATCAAATTCTTAGGGTTTCATATCTTATTTAAAAATCCTGTTGCAGGCCCTAGCCAGGTAGCTCACTTGGTAGCTCCCCATATGTTAAGGTTGCAGGCTCGATCTCTAGTCAGGGACCATATAAGAAGCAACCAGTGGCCTGACCGGCATGGCTCAGTGGTTGAGCATCGATCTATGAACCAGGAGGTCGAGGTTTGATTCCCGGTCGGGGTGTATGCCTGGGTTGTGGGCTTGATCCCCAGTGTGGAGTGTGCAGGAGACAGCTGATCAGTGAGTCTCTCTCTCATTGATGTTTCTCTCTCTCTCCCTCTCCCTTCCTCTCTAAAATCAATAAAAATTAAAAAAGAAGCAACCGGTATATTCCTAAACAAGTAGAACAAATCCATGTTTCTCTTTCAAATCAATTTTTAAAAATTAACAAAAAAATCTTCATTGCATAGAGGCTTTAAAAATTATTATTTTTTTCTACTTAAGCTCACTTTTGCGAGTGGTAAAAAGTAGTCCTGAGGGGTTGTGGGCTCGGTCCCCAGTAGGGGGCGTGCAGGAGGCAGCCGATCAATGATTCTCATCATTGATGTTTTTATTCTCTCCCTCTCCTTTCCTCTCTGAAATCAATAAAAAATGTATATATTTTTAAAAAGTAGCCCTGTGGTATCTTTCTCCTACAGCCCTGGTGAAAAATTCCCAATCAAGTGTAAAAAACCCTTATTGTATACATCTGGACAAAGTTTGGTTAGAAATAGTTGGTTGTTTTTTTTTTTTTTAAGAAAAAAACATTTTTTAAAATATATTTTATTGATTTTTTACAGAGAGGAAGGTAGAGGGATAGAGAGTTGGAAACATCGATGAGAGAGAAACATCGATCAGCTGCCTCCTGCACACCTACTGGAGATGTGCCCGCAATCAAGGTACATGCCTTTGACTGGAATCGAACCTGGGACCTTTTAGTCCGCAGGCTGACGCTCTATCCACTGAGGCAAACCAGTCAGGGTGGTTAGAAATAGTTTTACTTGGATGGGTTCTGGGGAAGCTGTATTCCTTTTGATAGCTGAGGCCCGCTAGTTCAGTGTGCCTGCTGTACCTCCTGCAGTTGGAGCCCAAGGAGCCTCTGAGCCTCTTTGAAGATCGCCAACTACAGATACCTCAGCCCACCAAATGTGCACAGGTGACAGGCATCAGAGCCCCTACCTCAGACCTCGTGCTTACGCCAGGTGTGCTAGGCCCCTATGAAGGGTGCACGAGCTGGGCACAGCTTCAGTAATCAACGGTTTTCCTCCTCGGACCTCAGCCAGCTTTTCTGCATTCTCATCCTCTGCCTCTCCAGTGAGCGGCCATACACTGGGCAGCAGAAGTCCTGTGCACCAGCAGGAGAGAGGATGCAATGGGAGCGAATTTCTTACCCTGGGTCCCTTGCGGGTGGGGGCTGGCCTTTCTCCCGTGTGAGTGTGGCTGGAGGTACCTTGTGCCTGGCTATACTTGGCCTTGGGCTATACTTGGCTCGGTTCTGGAGCTGACAACTAGGGCAGGGGGAGGACGATGGTGGAAGGGGAATAAGAGCCAACTGGCTGTAGTCTCTTTGGTGAAGCAGCCCCCTTTCCTTCCTTCATTCCCTCTTGTAATCACCTTCCTCTTCCTCTCCTTGCTTTGCCTCCTGGATGCTGGGCTGCTGGCCAGAAACTACCCAGCTTGATAGTCAACTTTGTCATTCAGTTGTGTCTGAAGCACCTCCTTCCTCACTGGCACCCAGGAGTTCTCTACAGACCAATTTTTGATGTGGATGTGACTTTGCAGTTTTCCTCTATTAGATTTCCACGATGGCGACTGCCAAGCATGAACTTAAGAATTTCACTTCAGAGAAGGCCATTCATCACAGTAAGATCCCCGTTATAGGAACTGGAGCAGTTGGTGTGGCCTGTGCAATCAGCATCTTATTAAAAGTTAAGTGCTTTGTGCCATAGCATTAATCAAGGCTTCCTCTGTTGGAGGTAAGGCTACCACATGTGGTTGTACAAGTGTGTCCAGTTCAAGGGTTGAGTGGGAGGCCTATCTGGCTTAACTCAGAGGAAGACGTGACCTTTTATTTTAAATCCTTACCCAAGGATATGTTTTTATTGACTTTAGAGAGGAAGGGAGAGAGAAACATCAATGTGTGGGAGAAGCATGGCCGGTCTCCTCTCGTATGTGCTCTGACTGGAAATAGGACGACGCTCCTAACAACTGAGCCACCCCAGTGAGAGTCAGGTGCCCTTTTTAATTGTTCCACCCAGAGTAGGCTTCTTTTTCTAGTGCTCATGATAGTATCATGTGTTAGAAGCGTCTATGTGAAAGCATGTTGACATTAGACTTTCACTCATTTGCTTGACTAAGAAATTGAGCTCACAGCCCTAGCTGGTTTGGATCAGTGGATAGAGCATCAGCCTACGGACCAAAGGGTCCTGGGTTCGATTCTGGTCATGTGCCTTATATATTCTTAAGTAGTGATGTCTGTCTTACTGCTGAGCCTAACCCAGTGTCTGCCATCTAGTAGGCACTCACTGTTGACTGACAATATGTGCTTTTAAACTGATGCTACATAGACTTTACTGTTAGTGGTAAAATTGATTTAATATTAATTTCTGGATCTCTGCGCTTTACCTTAAATAACCAACCCTTCTAAGAAATTTCTAGGAGTAAACTGCCTACTCCCTAAATATCTTGAAAACATCTCAGAATTAGGACATTCATTTTTTTATAACCTCATGAGCCTTCTGTTCTACTAGATGAGCTCTGCAGGACAGTACAGTTCATTTGGTGGTCCCAAACAGAACCACTTGCCAGGAAGGCGGACTTCAAATGACAATAGAAGAGTAGTTCATTGCCCTAGCTGGTTTGACGCAGTAGACAGAGCTGGCCTGCAGACTGAAGGGTCCTGGGTTTGATTCTGCTCAAGGGCACATATTGGTTTCAGGCTCGATCCCTGGCAACCAATCGATGTCTCCCCCCTCCACTCTGTCTAAAAATAAATGGGAAAATATCCTTGGGTGAGGATTAACAACAAAAGAGTAGTTCATCACACCTTCTTCCTCAGTTGTGGCCAGACCACCTTGCCTAGTTAACGTGAGTTCTTAGGTGTAGAGGTTGGCCACTTTCTTCTTGATGAAAAGTTATGGGTTCGTCAGGCCTAGAGAGGAAGCAAATCTAAGTAGGGACTGATTGGCAGGAGGGTATCATGCAGGACTTCTTAAGGTTTCATGGACTTTTCCTAAAAATGTTCAATAAAGAAGAGAACAGTTATGCAACAAATTTTATTTAGCATAGTCAGTCCGAACATTCAGCACAAAAGTTTACAGAGGATAGAAAGTGCATTAATAAAAGCCAGTCTTTACCAAAAGAAAACAGAAAATATATTATTGATTCAAAATATTTTACACTTGAGTGATAAACTGCAATAACTTATTCTGGTCACCTACTGATCAGAGAAAGAAAGAGAAGAAAAGAATGCCTTAAGAAGAGCTCGTCTCCAGCTGGTGTCAGAGAAGTCAGTAAAGGTCACTGAGACCGGCAGTCTTTCTTGCTTTTTGCATTAGTGCTCTCAGCTGGAACTGTTTACGGGACAGAAGACGTACATGCTGGAAGTGGGGGGGAAAGTTTCAACAGTTTAGAATGGCTTTGGCCCAGGTATAAAGTATCAGACAGTCTGTAACATAGATGCGACCTAAGAATCCTAAACTCATTATATCAACCATCCTTTGAAACCAATACTTCACTACATGTGGTTTTTTAAACTCCACTAGATTCATGCTGGTAGGTTGTGTTAAGGAAAGTAATCTTCTGAGACCTTATAAAGATATATTTCACAAGAAAAGCACCATATTGCAGAATCTAGCTCAGGAATTTGAGCTACATCTTGAGACTATCAAGATGCCAGGGAAATTTGTACTGTGATCCTAATGAAGTTACAAAAAACTTTGATAACTATGACTGTTGGTCCTCACTTGGCTAGGAAGGGCAGGGATGAGGAACACAAGGCCAGCTTTTGTCCCATGCTTAGCAAATAGCATACCTCTCTTGCCTCCTCTCCATGTGCATCTGTCCCTCGGCTATGCCACCTAAGCAGGGGACAGTGTATGGAAGGGAGTCCCCTTTGGTCTCGTGTTTATACCCAACCATCATGAGCTTGCACAAGGTCCAAGAGTGGTTTGGGTCCTCACTGAGATAGGCAAGATCATCAAGTGACCCGACTAGCCTCGCATGTACAGTGAACCATCAACAGCAGCCAGACTGAATATCGAAAGGGTGGCTACTGCTCTTCCCAAAACCATGCTGCTTATCACCCAACAAAGAACAGTAGTCAGATTTGGCTTATAGGATCTTTTCTTCGTGCCTGTACAACAGCATTAAGCCTGAAACAACCTTCATTCAGAGGGCTTTAGTACCAGCAAGGCAGCCCTAACTTTGCAGGGCTGGAAAAACTGGTCTAAAATTATGTAAACTTAAGAAAATTATCAGAAAAATAATGGGGGTGGAGGGTTGTCAGTGATTTCAATTTATATGGTATGACCAGAAAGAACCAATGGAAATGTGAGTGTATCTCCTGACCCACCCAAGCTCAGCTATAAGAATGATATTCAGTTTAATGCTCCCGGGTAGTGGGGGGGGGGGGGGTGTCACTAGTCCACTTTTCTTCCCCTACTCAGACGGATCCTCAGCTTTTGTATGTGAGAAGACACTGCCATGTATGTCAACTTGCTCTCTTTTGGGGAAAAAGGAATTTTAACCCACACCCTCCAGAGAAACTCTTGGGTTTGTGATTTTTAAGATCAGTGTCTCTAAGATTTCCAAAATCTTGGAAAGCAGAGTGAGGAAGACATACCTTTAAGAAGACATCCAGGTCTATTACTCCCCGCCTCAAGGCTTCTCCCAGGTAAAAGATAGTGTCTTCAATAGCATTTTCTTCTGCATACAGATTTAGGATCTGTTTATATAGTGGGGCTGTCGGAATGATAACTTCATCAATATCGTTGTTTTCAGATTGATTTTCCATTTTTTCCAGAGCAGAGCTGAGTTCTTCATCCTTCTTTTTCAAAAGTTCTATGTTTTTATCAACCTCAGCCTGAAAACAGAACAGTCCAAGCATGATGACTTTATACTAATTGTGTGTAATTATCTGCTTGTCAGATATCTACAACTCATGGATGAGAATAATGTTTCATTCAGCACATTGGTCAAAGGTAGAGGAGAAGGTATGATGAGTGAAAGCAGGATAATGTTGGAAATACCTTGAGCTGAACCCTTTCAGTGGCAGTGGTAACCTTATCACTTACCACTGACAAATGATATTGCAAAATAAACCATCAGACAAGACACTTTACAACCAGCGGTTCTTTACATGAAAACTACAAAAGATACCTTTCTTTCAAACAAGTGGGCATCTGCCACAAAGGGATAACTCTTCCTCAGTCTACAGAGATTCAACAGACAGAACCCTACACAGTTGAACACAAGTCACAAGATATCACAGGTGGTAGCTGCAAGCTCTGAATTGTACTGGTGTCACTTTCCTGAACTTTTGAAAATAGCTGGCTACTGGGAAGCTCACTTTACACTAGAACCATTGTGTAAGACTAATATGCACATAACAAATCACCTCCCCAAAGCCCTCAAAACATTCACTAACTCTTAACCCTTTCATCAAAACTGCACATTTATTGGAATGAGTTGTCCCTTGCGGGGATGAAAGTAGAGAGTGAAGCTGGCACTCAAATTATGTTATTGCCTCTATTTCATTGTTAAAGTCACAGGGCTGACTTATACTGACTATCTAGGGCACAACAGGCTGATAAAATGTAAGAAAGCTTAAGAACTAAAGGTTGAAAACTACATTTATATCTTTGAATTAAGTCAGAAGGGCTCAATGGAGATTACTTTAAATATAGCGCAAACAACATTTGGAAACAATACAAAGAACTAACACTGAGGTCTGCACCAGGGTCTGCAGATCTTTACCATGGCTAAGAGCTCTCAAATTCTTATTTCCTGGTAACTGGCAAAATCAAGCACTCAAACACACAGTCCTCCTGTGTCAAAACCCCCCCCCCCCCGAGGGTGAAGGTGCCAGCAAAAATGCTCTAAATACCATCCACCTTCCAATCAGATATGAGACACAGGCTCCATTTAAACAAAGCTATACAGAAGCTATATTCAAATGTTTGAAGATGTATAATTTTCTGAACTGACTGTATCCTACAACATCCAGTGTAACGAGGTAACACTGCCTCTACCATTCAATCTAAAAATCGCAACTATTCAGTGAGTTACTTACTACTTCTTGATCTAAACGGGTAACCATCTCTTCCAGTTTTTGGTGACCTTTTTTCAGGTCTTCCTCTGTTCGTTTCAGGGCATTGAGCTCTGCCTGAGCGCGATCCATTTCCTCCTTCATCCGCCATCTCAGTTTGTCACTGACCGCTGAGATGAGAGAAGCTCGAATGGTGTCCTCACTGATTGTACCATCCCTACTGGGACCTGCAGGAGAATAGGGCAAAAAACACTTATTTCCCAAGTCCTTCTATTTCTTTCACAGGAACCTTCAAAAACAGGACAAAGTATAAGCTGACACTTTCGAAGTAGGAGGAAAGAAAAACTTTTAAATGTTATAATTCCATAAATAATTTTGAAATCTGAGTTGATTCAGAAATACTTTGCCTTCAAGAGGTTATCAATTCATATATTTCTCAACAACAAAGTTATACCAACGAAAAGCATTTTATTTAGGCCAAGACCATTCTCAGGCCTCAGTGCTAAACTGAAGGAGACAGGAACCCATGTGAGAAGCCTGTAACAGGACTGAGACCAGGAAGAGTCCCTAATGTACGGGTTAATAAGGCTTCCCTTCTGCAAGGCTTTATTCCTTTACTTTTTTTTTGAGAGCGGGAGAGGAAGGGAGGGAGACGGAGGAGAGAAGGGGGGAAGAAGCGAGAGAGAAAAACTTCAATCGCCTCTCATACACACCCTACTAGGGATGGGACTGGCAACCTGAATATGTGCCCTGGTTGGGACTCGAACCTGCCACTTCTTGGTGCATGGGACAATGTTACAACCAGATGAGTCACACCAGCCAGGGCTACTCCTTTCTCTTGACCAGAACCAATGAGCAAGACAATGACATCCAGAAAAACTCAACAGCTGATAAACTTATTCTCAGATTCTTTACTATTCTCTTCTAAATGACTTTTCCTAACCAGTGTCTTAAATAATTTCCTTGCACATTTCAGATCAAATAAATGCTGCAGATATTTTCTTCAAAAGGTCCTCGGTGGTGAAGGCCTGGGAGGGGTGGGTGCAGGGTGGATGGGGTCAATGAGAAAAAAACGGGGCGGGGGGGGGGGGCATCTGTAATACTTTCAACACTAACAACACATTTAAAACCAAAAAAAACACAACCACCCACAAAATGTCCTGCATTTAACATAAGTAAGGATTCTCTTTATAATTATCAATGTTTTTCACTTAAGGTCCTAAATCAGCAAATGTATAAATGGCATTTGATTTTCAATTATGTTCGATGATGGAATACTATGTGGGGAATTACTCTAAGTATGTTTACCTTTTATTGCCTCCAATGCATAGGAATGATTACAGACTAAGGACGTATATCTCCACTTTGAGCTGAAAATTTTTATCACCTTGACGATGAATTCACTCATCAGGGAAAAAGCCCCTTTAGTTTGTAAGAATGTACCTAAACTCTCACCACTTGTTTTCATCTATTACAGGCCCCTTCCTGGTCCCAAGTTACAGATGTAAAAGGAACCTGCTGTCCAAACCACACCACAACCAGCTCCACACATGCTCTTCAGTGTCCCATTTGATCACAACTCCCACTATTCCATAAACCGGTCTCTCTCTTTTTAGTTTTTGAGGAATAAAGTTGCCTTCTCCCAGAAGCTGTTCCATACCCAGGTTACCCTGAGTGCTCTTCTGGGCCTTTGAAAATGACATGGGGAGACTTTAGTGTTCTCAGGGGTCATGGGTGTTAAAAGTTTTGCTCCCCACCCCTTTCTCTTGTTTCCACCCCAGAAGAACTGTTTTTGTTTTTCTAAATTGGACTTTCTTTCTCTTGCAAGTGAAAATTAGTACAGTGTCTCACATGGCCAGGTTTTCCTGAGGAGTGTCCTTTGTCCATCTGTTCAAAGGACACTGCTTATGCACAAGGAAGAGCCCAATATCAGATTCCTAGTTCTACCTACCAGGGTCTCGACTTCTTTCCACTAGAAACTTATTGCCGAGGAGAGCCCAAACAGTATCCATCCTACCAGAGGCAATTCCTGCTTTTGGTTGATTACTAACACACAAATCCATATAGTATATACTTTCTAGAATTCACTTCTGATCTTACCAAAGTATTTCAGCTTATTTCATTTTTCTGAGAAACATAAGTATTAACTCAGACAACCTGTGCTTTGGAGTTCAGAATTGTAAAGCTAGAGGCTAATCATATTTTCCCAGTTAAAACCGAGGTCTTATTATTTATGGCTTCTTAGTACCTAACTTTTCCAGAGTGTTCTCAGGAATTTACCAGCTACTGCATCACCTCTAGGCTCCCTTCACTCAATTTTTCTTATTTTCCTCTCAGATCTATCAGATTACCAGGACTTCTAACTCCAAAGGCCTCACCTGCCAAAATGTAACAAAAATCCTCAGAACATTTTCAAAGAAGATTGAAACCATCAGATGGAAGTCTTCCACTTATCCTCTCCTTTGGAATAAGAATCCAGACCCCTTTAAATATGTGCCTGATTCCTCACACTTCAAAAGTACTAACCTTTCTCAGCAAGACAACTTGCTTTCTTCCAGATCCCTTTGAAGGACCAGGTGCTTTTAAGCTTTCATGTATCCCTCTTTCTAATTTGCACGAGTCTAAAAGCACAGTGACTGCCTTATCTCCTCTGCTTTTGTTCTGGTTCACTGGTTAAGCTCTGTTCTTGGCTAAGGAAAGGTCCATTTATTACCTCTTTTCCTAACCCCAAACCTCAGATAATCTTTGAACTCGATTTTCTCTAGTTCTTACCTCTGAGTTCTAGTCCACTTTTAGCCACCATCACTGTAATCCATGCACATTCTCACTGCCTGTGACATTGCTTCTCTAGTTCATGAAAATTGTCTTTGAGGAGATAAAAAAAAATCCTGCTCCTTTTATGTATAAATTGGAGATATATAGTACATAAACAGATATACAGTATAAACTATGGTATTAACAGTTCATGGGGGGGGGTATGATTAAGAAAAAAATGTCTAAAAAGGTTCCTGAGGTTAAGAAACACTGCTATAACCCATCTGTAATTCTTATTTTTACCAGAAATTTTGTTGCTACTGTAAACTTCTACTTGCTGGCCTTCACATCAAATCTCATTCCTAAACTTATGATCTACACTTGCTACAACACTGAAGTTATGCTAATTAAAACCTATGAAAGGCAAACTTCTTGAAGGTCCTGTAAATAACGACCTGCTAGATCAGTGGTCGCCAAACCGGTGGTCCGTGAGGTCCGAAAGATTGGTGACCGCTGTGCTAGATGATACTGCTTTTTTCCATAACCAGCTCTACCTCTTCCATTAACAAACTCTGGTCATTCTAAATTTACAAAAAGTTATACTTAGGATAAAGTTTCAGATACCCATTTCTAAAAACATTTAAATCCTGGAATTTACACTGTTTCTCTTATATGTTAAGACAAATGCTACTACATAGCACCAAATAAATTTCTAGCTAAAGCCATTAACACTCAAAATGGGAACCCCACTGCGGCAGCAGTTGCCTGGCTTTCTATAAAGGCCACAATTCATCTGTGGAGGCTAGAAATGCCAAGACAGACCTAGTCCTTTCCTCTCACACACAGACCATTTTATACAGCATATTTGAGTACTTTAAATCCACCTGCTTTCTAAAAAGAATTATAATTAAGATCTGAAATGTAAATGCCAAAAGAGAAAACCCACACTGAAGTTCAAAATTCAATGAACCCTGACATTTAAAGAGATTGTTTACATAAACAACAAAAAATATGGTGGAAGATTCTCCTCCTCTGGTTTACTTCTCAAACAAAACAATCCCCCCCCCCCCCTAAACATCTTAAGAAAAATTTTTAATATTCTTTAACATTTTTATTGCTTTTAGAGAGAAAGAAGAAGGGAGAGAGCGAAACATTGATTTGTTGTTCCACTTATTTATGCATTCATTGGTTGATTCTTTATGTGCCCTGATAAGGGATCAAATACACAACTTGGAGAATCAAGAAGATGTTCTAACCAAATGAACAATCTGGACAGGGAATTTTAGTATTTTTATACCTGCTAACAGGGGTGGAAAACGTCTGGCCCACGAGAAATCATTTGGCCTGACCCTGCTAAGGCATTAGGGGTGAAAGTTAAACGTTTGACCAAATATAGCAGGGTAATTTTTAAGTTGATAATTTTGTATGGCCCTCGAATGTTATAAATATCCAAATGGCCCTTGGGAGAAAAAAAGGTTCCCCACCTTTTTTTGTGCTAGAATAAAACTTGGATTAAGAGTGTGTGGCTAACCGGCATACCTCAAAAGTCCCCACATCCTGACCTTTACCCATGCAGAGTCGGATTTCACAAGTGCCCTTGTACAATTCCAGATTAGTAACAACACAGATTTTGAGGAAGTCCTAAGCAAAAACCTCATTTAAATGTCAGGATCCGCCCTGACCGGTTTGGCTCAGTGGATAGAGCGTCGGCCTGCGGACTCAGGGGTCCCGGGTTTGATTCCGGTCAAGGGCATGTACCTCGGTTGCGGGCACATCCCCAGTGGGGGATATGCAGGAGGCAGCTGATCAATGTTTCTCTTTCATCGATGTTTCTAACTCTCTATCCCTCTCCCTTCCTCTCTGTAAAAAATCAATAAAATATTAAAAAAAAAAAAAAATAAATGTCAGGATCCAATCACTAAACTTAGTCCTTAGAAAATAAGACAGTTTTCTACTATTGGGAAACCAATACTCTACCCAATGAATATGATAGTTCAATGAATTATTTAGGTCAGTATCTTCGAAGTTCACTACCACACAATTTGGATTTAAAACAATTTTTAAACAATTTTATCTTTTTTTGTTTTGTTTTGTTTTGTTATTCCTCACTCAAGGATATTTTTCCATTGATATTTAGAAAGAGTGGAAAGGGGGGAGGGAGACAGAGTGAGAGGACTATCAATGTGTCCACCTCGACTGGTTGCATCCCACACATGCTCTGACTAGCGCTAGGGATCAAGTCTGCCCTTTACTGGGAACTGAACCCAGGACATTTCATTGCCTGGGCCGACACTCTATCCACTGAACCAAACCAGCTAGGGCAGTTTTACTTATCTTGTAACAGTACTTACTACTGATCACTACTTCCTATAACTTAAATACAAGTTAACTATGTAAATAGTAACTTTCTTGACCTTACCTCTAACCGGCAAAAGCAAATCCCATGCCTACCATTTTTACTTAGGATCTTACTGGCTCAGACCCACATAATAGTCTTTGGTCTGGCAATTATGCTACAGAGCAAACTATGGAGGCTAAGCAATCCCAAGCAGTAGCTTACTGACCATCTACTCAGAAACTGGATCAAGCCCACTATTTCCTTTTATAACAGAAATGAAAAATAGGTCAATCTCTGAAGTAGGAACATTTCACACAACTATACAAGCACTTCTGATTCATACTATTAAGCTCAACCAGGCAAATTCATTAAGCTGCTCACAAAAGGCTTTTATTTATAGTCTATGTAAGTTCTAAAACTATTGCCAGGCTCTGTGCAGGCTATGGAACCTTCTTTCAAAGAAAGAAGGGGCTCCCTCAATTTGTTTTTTAAACACTATCAGAGTTTAAAACTTAACTCATTAAGCCCCAGGAAAGTTTCTATAACCACAATGAGAAAGTTTATAGAAAGCCATCGGCAGGTTTACGTTTCTTGAAAATAAGCACACACCACAAAGAAAGATTTAAATTACATTATAAAATCAAGTTTTCAAAAGTGGAGGAACCTTATTAAAACAGGATATAAAAGTAGTAACTACAAAAAAAATAATGCTACAAAATCATTCAACTATCATCATCGTAAAGATGACAAATGCTACTGGCAGGCATAAACACAAAAAATAATCTGAAAAGTAGTAAAATTCCATCCTTTAAAAATGAGTGAGAATCAGAGTCATTTCTTAAAATTATTTTGTGAAATAATGTAAGAATTACAATGTTAGAGGTATCCTATTGGAATAACAACAGGAAGCCAAAGGAATTAGCTTCTCCCTTCTTTCATTTGTTGATTAAAAAAACTAAAATCCATTGTTAAATGACATGAAGGCTTTTTTTTTTAAAGCTTTCAAAATTTTATCATTACTGTAGCAGATAACATTTAGCACAGCAAGCCCTCTGCATATTTGCACTCATAATTTACTGACTGCCCAAGACTGGAAGAAAGTGCTACCTACCTTGAAGATGAGTTAGGTATTCCCAAAGGAAGTGTGTCAAAGACTGGAGATGAGATGCCCAAACCCACACACAAGCAAGTGTGCACTAGTCCACCCACATGAGCCGGGTGTCCAGGTGCCATACCCTGGAAGGACAGTTTCTGTTAAGCCAAACTCATTAATCCAGGGCGGCCAGAGAAGGAAGAACAGCATCGGACAGGACAGTCAAGAAAACCTTGCCATGTTCACTAGCTTCTATCCTCAAAGGAATGTTACTTAATAGGAAGCTTTCAGTGTTTCTTTGCTCTTTTTCTAATTATTAAGTATAGAACAACGAATGGAAACATACAGAAAAGAAATAATTCAGTTGCAGCATTTATAGGGTTTTCTGCTCCAACACCTTAAACAAGACTTCAGTGGTAAAACTGGTTTTTCAAATGTCTGTTGATAATACCTTTCCAAACGTGCTGTTTCTGATTCTTGTTTTTGATTGAATTTAGAAACAAAATCTTAAAATGGCATTATTAAACTCTGAGGTTGAGATATACAGTACTTAGGAAGATTTCCCAAGAGAAATTCTGTATTAGGCACTGGCTTTAACTCTAGGGTTACCATTCTTAATTTTCTAGTAAAGAATGGAAACCAGTTGTCTTCTGTTGAGTGTGTTGTACCATAAGACAACCCAGTAATTAAGGCTGTACCTTTTAGTTATTTTAGACAAAATGACAAAGATTAAAAAGAAAAAAAGAATTATATTAAACTCAAGCATCATTCCACACAAGATGGTGGTGTATTACTGTGGACCTTGCTATAATACAAATCTTTGTTTAAAATTGTCACATATAAGTTATTCATATATCCTAGGTACCAGCTTAATGTGATAGGAGCATCATCAATTGAATATATATTTCCCTAAGCATCTTGCTTGATAGCTCCCAACCAATGATTGTCCTGAAAGATTACAGGGGGGAAAAAAAGTGGGGATAAGTACTCATTCTTCAGTATTATTAAACTCATTATTAAACTATAACAAACCAAAGATCATAATGTATGTACATTAAAGACCTAGGATTCAGAATTATAAATCAACATCTACATAGCTTCCTGAAATAAATCAACCTTCAAGAGAGAACTTCCACACTTTGCTGAGATTGGGATTAAAGGCTTGCCAAACTTTTAACTCTTCTGTTTGACAGGGTTGTGTTGGTGGTGGCAGTAAAGACCTAATGTTTCTCTCTCTCTCTCCCTCTCCCTTTCTCTCTGAAATCAATAAAAATATATTTTAAAAAACCCACAAAAATATAGTTATTTTTTGTTTTAAATATTTTTATTTAAAACATATTGCCGGTAAGATTGATTTTATTTAAAATATGTCCCTGGTTAGGGGACACTTTGCATATTAGGCTTTTATATAGATTCTTGAACATTTGCTAGATAAATCTTAAATCTTTCTTAATTTGGATTATAATATCCAACAACTTCATCACTCCCAGATTACTACCACTAGCACATCAGGATCTCTCAGACGGTGTGATGTATGAATCAAGGTGGAAATTAACTGATTCCACATCAGGCCACTCTTCCCTGTCCAATGGAGTTTGGCATTCTCCATGGGAATGCCCAGTTGGGGACCAAAGCTTCTCAAGTGCCTGTTTTTCAACCCTGAAAACTTATGAATTACCACATATCTATACCTGCCACTGCTTTCTTCTAGCACTTGCTATTGAGAGAACATATAAACAAGTATTAATGTTGTCTTGTAAATTTAGTATCTATAACTCGGTAGTGGCCAAGTAGTTTTAAACCTTTAAAACCAGAGTTCAAGTTCTCTTACAGTTTTCACAATGTCAACTTCGTGAAAGTTATATGCCCAGTCCTAACAAAAATGTTTCACTCTAAAGAAATATATACTTTAATCTGAAGAAACAGAAACTTAAATGTTTTTGTTTTTTAAAATTGAAGTTTTAGCCTGATATCAAGAAAAGTGGTAAACTTTTGATGCCTTTGTTAATATCTGCAATGGACAGAAAATCTAAGGAAAGTTGTCTAGTTGCACATCTTTTCCCACTGATCTTCCAGTAGAAATGTTTTTGGTAGTCACTTGCAAAGATGACATCCAAAAAATATACCTGGTCTTAAAATGACTTCAAGAAAGAATTTCAGTTACAGGTTGTAGCTTTCCCCTCCCTTAAATAATGCAAGTGTATTAAGCCCCACTACAATTGCCCAGGCCTGATGGAAAAGCCTCATCAACAGGTTTTTCATTATTCAACGCTGCCAGCACTGCTTGGTCAATGCCCTCAGTGAGCTCCAATCTCATGAAGGTGATGTTAAGTCTGGTTAGACAGCTGTCTGCCCAAGTAACAAAAAAGGTATAAAATGAGATGAAACAAAACAAATTATATGATATTCTTTTAAATGTTGTTCAAAAAAATAAACTGATGAACGGAGTTGATCCAGAGATATGGAAGCATGAAACAGACTGAGGAATCTCAGAGGGAAGGTGTGGAAGGGTGAGTGGGTGGGAAGTGATCAACCAAAGAAATTGTATGCATATATGCATAACCCATGGACACAGACAACAGGATGGTGAACGCCAGGGCAGAGGGAGGAGGTGGGCTAGAAGGGGTCAATGGGAGAAAAAAGGAGACATATGTAATACTCTCAACAATAAAGATGAAAAAACAAAACAAAACACTACATTGAATGGAGTCAGAAAGAGCTGTTTTAAGTCCCAAGATGTGCATCCATCCTCAGTCATCTCTACTCTCTCAGAAGAGGTTGCTATAAGGATGCCATCTCTATTACTTCATTGTTAAGTGGTTTATTTACTTCAATATTGTTGGAGATGGTTAAAAAAACAACACTTGCACAGGCATCCCCATCAGCAATAAAAAGACATTTGTTAGTTAATGGTGCCTTTAAACAGGTGTTTGTTTTACACCATCAAATCAAAACCTATAAAGGGAAACTATCATGTTCCACAAACTTGAAGGATAAATAACCACATTCATTCTTTCCCATGGCGACAGCAGCACAGACAGTAATAGCACCAATCCTAATAACCACTGATAGAAAATGTAACTGTTTGTTAACTCTGGTATTCAAATGATACATTAATGTTCCTGCTTTGCTTTATTACAATTTTGAAGTTCACCAATGTTTTGTACAATGTACTACTAAAACATAATGAAAAAATCAAGCAGGTAAGCCACAAAGGTTAGAAAAATGATATACATTAAAGGATATCTTAGATTATCATAAAATGATAATTCTTTCTAGCCATTCTAAAAAAATACTCTTAAAAATACAATGAAATATTGACTTGATAACCTATTCTAAAAACATAAATATGAGATTTGACTTTGAATATGCCATTTTCCCACGTTCCTGTTTTTGGATATATGGTAATCATCTATTCTAAGCTATAAAATGCTTCATACCTATAGTACTGAAATGAGTTAACACTGAGGGCCTCCACAAATCAAAGGATACAGTATCATCGCAGTGAGAAACAGGGTGACAAAATAGCACTATTCCCATTTTATTGATGCTGCCTGAACCAAAATTAACAGCGTAACAAGATTCAGTGTGCTTTGCTTATGGATGAAAGATCTCCCATCATTAGGTTTCTAACTCCATTATTATTATTTTTTTTTCAAATATATTTTATTGATTTTTTACAGAGAGGAAGGGAGAGAGATAGAGAGTTAGAAACATCGATGAGAGAGAAACATCGATCAGCTGCCTCCTGCACATCTCCCACTGGGGATGTGCCTGCAACCCAGGTACACGCCCTTGACCGGAATCGAACCTGGGACCTTTCAGTCCACAGGCCGACGCTCTATCCACTGAGCCAAACCGGTATCGGCTCTAACTCCATTATTTAAATTATATTGTAGAATAAGAGCTACAGTAAAATGAGAACATTAAAAAAAAAATCAAAACCATGACACTAGAATCTCAACAACTGGAATGTATCAATGACAAAAACAGTGGAAGAAAATGCTTTCTGGGGGCGGTATTGACATTAGATTTCAGAATGGTTATAATTTATCAGAACATGTAACAGAAAAAATAAGCTTCACAAGATCCTACATTCACTAAGGCACTTGGCAAAATATTTATTAATGAACTTCTATATATCAAACACTGTTCTGATGATGATGGTGTGTGTGTGTGTGTGTGTGTGTGTGTGTGTGTCAGAGGTTGGTGGTAATGGTGGTAGCTGATTGGTAGGCCTGACTGCTCCATGCAAAGACAGCAGGCAGTAAACAAATTCCAAGACAGAAGAAAAGCAGGAGATAAGGTCAGGATCGCATAGGGCTTTGTAGGCCTAAGTATTTGGGACTGAACTTTGGGTGAATCGGGAAAACAATGAAAGCTTTTGAGCAGAGAAGTGATGTGATTTATTTTCACAAGATCATTCTTGCTGCTGTTATAAACAGATGTGGGAGGCCAAGGAAGAAGCAGAGAAACCTTTCAGGAGGCTTTTGAAGTAAATAGTTTCAAAAGTAAATTAAGAGTTTTTCCTCTAAGGAGGATTTTAACATTTCAATGTAAAAATAAAAAGCAGGGGTGGGGCAGGGGAGGATAAGGATAAGACTAATGGTGTTTAAAAACACAAACTTGTAATGAGGAGTAAATAAGCCATAAAGATCTAGTGTGGACTATATTGTATTATAATTTCATAAAGTGACATTGCTACAATGGCAATATTACAACATATAAATGTATCAAAGTAACATGCTGTACTCCTTAACTTACACAATGGTACAGGTCAAATTTATTCAATAAAAAAGTGAAATGTACTCTTCACAACAGGAGACTCACTCTCCTTACGTGGAGAAATACAATTTTTAAGGCTACTTACCAACAGTGGTCACAGGAGGCTGAGAAGGGTACTGGGAACTTGTTGTGGCAGGATACGGACCACCAGGTGGGTAAGGACAGCCTGGGTAACCACTAAAGAGAAGAACGGAAAACATTAAATATTAAGATGACCCAACACTTCAGTGTCTTTAGAACTCCATTCAGGAAGTTAAACTTGACATGTCATTCATTTACTAGTTCATGACTTCACAGTTTTGGAGCTACAGGTGTCTATTCAAGCAACGTTCTATAGAAATTCCATAAATGAGCCCTAACCGGTTTGGCTCAGTGGATAGAGCATCGGCCTGTGGACTCAAGGGTCCCAGGTTCGATTCCGGTCAAGGGCATGTACCTTGGTTGTGGGCACATACCCAGTAGGGAGTGTGCAGGAGGCAGCTGATCGATGTTTCTCTCTCATCGATGTTTCTAACTCTCGATCCCTCTCCTTTCCTCTCTGTAAAAAAATCAATAAAATATATTTTTTTAAAAATGTCGTCCTCATCTCTAGAGGCTAAAGATGTCCAATTAAAAAAAAAATTCCATAAATAACACTAGCTTTATTCTCAAAGTGAATGGTTAAAATGCTCTTGCTTGGCCCTGGTTATCTGAAGGTCACCTTCACAGCAACAGAAAGCGACTAGACGCAGTGGTTCTCAACCTTCCTAATGCCGCGACACTTTAATACAGTTCCTCATGTTGTGGTGACCCCCAACCATAAAATTACTTTTGTTGCTACTTCATAACTGTAATTTTGCTACTGTTATGAATCATAATGTAAATATCTGATATGCAGGATGTATTTTCATTGTTCGCGACCCACAAGTTGAGAACCGCTGAGTCTAAGGGCAGTTCAACAGCATCAGAATGGGAAGCAACAAATATTTTGTGAGAGAATTTTTCCATTCTGATTTCCTATCAAATAGGGAAATTACACTATTTAGTTTTTACCTGTGGTTCATTAATAACCTTTGTTAATATTTGATCTGAAAATACTACCTAAATAGTTTTAAAATTTTTCTTCTCACTCTATAGAAACTTTGTGTTATTCATGCATTCACATAGAGTTGGAAGGAACTTTCCTTAGAAGCATTCTCCTCCTATCTTCTATCTAACATTGTTTCATAAATACCATTTACAATATCCCTGACAATAGTATCACTCCTCTTGCATTCTGGAGCCATTACTGAGTAAAAGAAGAGCTACTTGAACACAAGCACTGTGATACTGTGAGACAGCTGATTTGGTAACTAAGAGGGTTACTAGGTGACTAACAGGCAGGTAGCATATACAGCATGGGTACACTGGACAAAGGGATGATTTATGTCCTAGGCAAGGCGGAGTGAGACAGTGCAAGATTTAATCATGGCACTCAGAACGCCATGCAGCTGAAAACTTATGAACTGTTAATTTCCTAGGTACGAACTCTCAGGTTTTTAAAGAGCCCTTTTTGATCTAAGTGTATTTTTAAAAAAAATTTCAACATTTTTATGTTCCTTATTCTTTATGTACCTCTTCAAAATTTACTATTATATTTAAGGCACTGTGTCAGTACTTGAGGCAGAAGCTAAGATGTGAATCCATTTCTTCCTCAAGATATTACTAATAATTAAAACAGGGCAAGATCCCTGTAAAAAAAAAATCTTGATAGGATAAAGGAAATAACTCATGCTAAATCAAAGTTCAGGAGAAGGAGAGCAGAAAATCAATACTAGTTAGAGGAGATCAGGGAAGGTTTTGGGAGATGTGTAATACCTATGAAAGTTGTACCTACCTAATTCTCTTCAATTCCCCTACTCATAACTCTCTATTTTCCAGCCACACTAAAGTGTTCCCTATTCTTTCCTGGTTTTTATTTTTATTTTTTTTGGCTTGCATAAAACTTGAGTGGGCTGGACTTGATAATAAATTTCCTCTCAGTTATCAAATGTTATTACTCTTTGCTGCTCCATCTACTTCTAAACACCTAATTTTCTTAAGGTCATCATTAAAAACCAGTACTTGCATTTATGAAGCTATCTCTAAGCTCTCACTTCCAAACAAGATGTGACACCTTCTTTTAAAGCTCTGTTTATTTATCACAACACTTACCATTTTCTGTCTTTTCTGATACCACAGGAACTGTTTTCTAATACTCTTAATACATGCTTGCTAGTACACATATCAATACTGGGACAACCATGCTTGACATACCTTTTAGTTTCCTTGTATACATCCTGCAGATGCTAAATAAAACTGAAAAGTTCTTAAGATCTGGAAGAGACCTTAGAGATCAACTAGTCCAACTTTTTATAGCAAGAATAAAGACTCTCAAAAAAAGAAAAAAAGACTCTCATAGCCATTGTTTTAAGATAAAGATTCTTCTTCAGTCACTGATTTATTAATTCTCCTTTAGGACAAAGGGAGAAGAGAAAGAGGTTCTGGCTCTTCTGCCAAGACCTCTTATATACAGAAAGACATCGATGGCAATGTGGATATAGTTACCTTCACACATCATTAACATGTTATGCTTTGAGATAAAAAGTTATGTTTCATAGGAAAAAAAATCAAATCTTTGAAAAATAGCTGTCTCAAAAAGAAACTTCTTACAAATAACCTCACAAAACACACTTTTATTGTTACATATAAGTGGGTAAAGGTTATATTTCTGTCAACATCTTCGGCCTTCACTTTTATTGACAAGTTTCTTTGCAATGGCTTTATTATTCAGAAGTCCATTTCCCTCTTGTCCTTCCAACAACGATTCCCTACACATCTTAAGTTCCTTCTTACTAGCAACTGCTAATTATAGGCTGTAATTTCAGGGCTTCATACAAAATTCCATACCTAAAACTTAATCAGAAAATTAAGGGCCTCAAAAAATCTAAAACGTACAGCCTGCTTACATATTATAATCATAGGAATCCTTCTCTATTGCACCTGACAGATGCTCATCTAATTTCTGCTTACCTGTCTAATGTGACAGAACCCATACTACCTTAGAAAGCTAGTCTCTGAGATTAAGAGAAAGACCCAGAAATAAATAAGCTTGCTAAATTTAAGTTATAAGATCCTACATATTATATATGTAAATCTATATATTTAGCCATAGCAGTTATCTGTTCAGGAAATCTGACTGCATTTATCTGTGAGGGTTATCTGGCCCTAAGAAGAGTTAGCAGGGTTAAAAACTTCTTGTTAATTGTTAGAGTAGCTGGAAATCTCATTCAGGCACCAGTATATGCCAGTCTTTCACTTGAAGTCTGCCCAAAGACCACCTTTCAAAACTATTCCTAGATTACCAACGGAACAAGTACACATTTAAAGAGGTTGGTTTTTTTTGTTTTTTTTAAAAAATATTTTTATTGATTTCAGAAAGGAAGGGAGAGGGAGAGAAAGGTAGAAACATCAATGATGAGAATCATTGATTGGCTGCCTCCTGCACGGACCACACAGGAGATCGAGCCTGCAACCTGGGCATATGCCCTGACTTGGAATCGAACTGTGACCTCCTGGTTCATAGGTCAACGCTCAACCACTGAACCACACTGGCCAGGCCAGAAAGATTAAGTTTTTAAAAAGGGTATTAAAATAGTATTCTCCTGGTTGAATTCGTTAAAAGTCGTATTCCTTTAACCTTTGAGTCACTTACACTGTTCCCTAGGGAAGCAGCAAGAATTTCAAGGTCCAAAGCCAATCAAAGATCATTGTCATTGTCCTCTCCCTTTCCTCTCTATAAATGGGACAGGGTACGTTTCTCTAAAATGGAAAAAACTCCTTTAGAGCGATGTACATACCATAAAATTCCACCAATACACCCAATTTTACTTTCATTAAATTGTTAACTAAATTTAGTTTAATGCCCTGGCACCTATTATTTTGACTCTAGATCAACAGAATTTCTAATAGTTATTATAAATATAAATTTTTGATTACCTGGGATTGGAAGGGTATCCGGATGGGTATGAAGAGATTCCACTGGGCATGCCTGGCATGTAGGAAGCTGAAAATAAGTTTTAACATTTTAAAATAATATTCATAGTCCTGGTACATAAGTGATCACATGAGATATACATCACTGTCAAACCGTAGCAAAATTTCACACAGTTAAAGAATCAAAAATTTCATACACTTAAAGAATCCAAATCTCAGCACTAAACAAAACAAACACTTCACCCACATTAGTTCTTTACTTCAAGCATAATGCTCTGTAAATCACATAATTCTCAAAGCATTAAACATGAGTTAAGACAACACAGGTGACAATCCCAACAAGGACTACTGGCAAATAGGTCAACCTGGTCAGCTCTGCAAGCTCTCAAGAAGTCTCCAATTTGAGACAGGAACTGGTTTAATTTGGAATTTAGAAGAAGGTAACTCTGGTCCAATGTCAGCTTCTTAGTGACCTCTGTATTATATCTAAGAAATCTTATTATATTTCTTTTAAGACTATGTTGACCGATTAGCACAGCTGGTTTTGTTGGCTTGATTGAAGACTTGAAAAGACTTCAAATTACTATGAGAAGTCCTGTACAAAACATACATTCAGCTAGAATAGTTTAAAACAAAACAAAAGCTTGGGAATACTAGGGGGAAAAAAGCTCAAATCTAGCAAGCTTAAAGAATGTTTTACATATATTTTAAAGAGAACACCAATGACAGAACTAGTCAGTCGTGCCAAGAGGCTAATCAACATAGAGGAAGAAAACAGAAGTTTGATGTTAAATGGAAATGAGCTGTCTTAGAATCAATATCCTCAGTGAAATTTTTCTCACTGAACATAACAATGAATTATCCTTAATCCAATCAGTATTTTAGTGCCTTCTATGTGACAGGCACTGGGAATTTGATGGGAAAATAAAAAGGAATTCCTGGCCTCAAATTGCTTATAGTCTAGTCAGGGAGATAAGCAAGCAAGGAATAATAGTACAGAGTGACAAGTGTTACGATAACTGATAACTGTTAGTACAGAGTGATAAGTGTTAAGTCATATAGGAGGCAGGTAATTTAAACCTAGGAGGTGGGGTAAACAAAGGTGATCTAGTAGAGGAATGGTATATGAAGGCAACAGAGGTGGGAGAAGTATGTTGGACTCTGACCCAGGACCACAGAAGTCTTTATCAGAGTTGCCGAGCATACATCTCTGAGTACCAGTGTTCATAGTCTTCTATTTAGGATGAATCTATCCATGTCCTAAGTAAAATTTTTCTGAAGCTAATGGTGTTCAATGCTATTTCAGAAAGATAAGAACCTCCCAAAATGTCACAATTACTAGATGACATAAAATATCTTTTTTCCTAGGGGCAAAGCACAGCTGATCTTTATGAACATCAAAGGATGAGGCCACTATTAAGTGTCAGCAACATACATAATCAATTAATACCCCCATGCTAGTTTCTCTCTCACACATAAACCACCACCTCATAGTTACAAGCAAGCAATTCTCCTTTTCTGAGGTTCTGAAAAGCTAACAATTCTACTAAAGCCTTCAAATTTTGATTTTGGGAAACAAATGCTATTTGGAGTGAACACTGGCAGGGAAGCATATAATGAAGTGAAGTCATTTTAGAGCCAGAATATAATGGGATACAAATACACATAATGGATAGGGTTATTTTAAGGATTAAATAACAATGAATATGAAGTGCTTAACTGTGTCTCATTGTTTTCATTCAATAAATGTTTTTCTAAAATAAGTATTTTTATTGATTTCAGAGAGGAAGAGAGAAGGAGAGATAGAAACATCAATGATGAGAGAGAATCATTGATCAGCTGCCTCCTGCTTGCCCCGCACTGGGGATCAAGCCTGCAATCTGGGCATGTGGCCCTGTCCAGGAATCGAACCGTGGCCTCCTGGTTCATAGGTCAACCAATAAGCGATGCTGGCCAGGCCCATTCAATAAAAGTTGACTGTTAGTTGTCAAAAACGAGATCTGAACGTAACACTTTTTAAAGCATGAAAGTTATCCTAAAATAGATCAAAAGTGTTTTCATGCAGGAGACAGCCAATCAATCAATGATTCTCTCATCACTGATGTTTATATGTCCCTCTCCCTTACTCTCCAAAACCAATAAAAAAATGTATTTTTTAAAAAGTGTTTTTTTGTGTGTTTTTTTAAAATTTATTTTATTGATTTTTTACAGAGAGGAAGGGAGAGGGATAGAGAGTTAGAAACATCGATGAGAGAGAAACATCGATTCAGCTGCCTCCTGCACACTCCCCACTGGGGATGTGCCCGCAACCAAGGTACATGCCCTTGACCGGAATCGAACCTGGGACCCTTGAGTCCGCAGGCCGATGCTCTATCCACTGAGCCAAACCAGGCAGGGCTAAAAAGTGTTTTGACTAAAGATAATAATAGTGATAAAGAAGTATATGATTTCTCAACTAGAAGATAATATTTATTTAAGTATGTACCCAAATTTCTGAGCTATTCATTGATGTGGGGAACAAAATTCAAACTTTAATTTCTTTAAAGTTATACCTAATAATATTGTTTAAATGTATAAAAATATTAAAACTGGAGAGGATGGGCAATAAATTGGTCTTTTAGTTAGTAATTTACTTAAACTAGTTCTAGATCACTTCGCAAAATTGAATTCCAGTAGTACCCTCTTCAATGTG
This sequence comes from Myotis brandtii, assembly GCF_000412655.1. Lineage (NCBI taxonomy): Eukaryota > Metazoa > Chordata > Mammalia > Chiroptera > Vespertilionidae > Myotis > Myotis brandtii. Next base: position 2,902,867 of record NW_005371138.1, read on the forward strand.
GTCTCTTTCTAGAATGTTGTGCTTCCAATGTCAATATAAAAATGAAAAAAATTTAGGGGAAAAATGTTGCTCAGGAGACTGCCTAAATTTCTGCCCGCAACCAGGTACATGCCCTTGACCGGAATCGAACCTGGGACCCTTGAGTCCGCAGGCCGATGCTCTATCCACTGAGCCAAACCAGGCAGGGCTAAAAAGTGTTTTGACTAAAGATAATAATAGTGATAAAGAAGTATATGATTTCTCAACTAGAAGATAATATTTATTTAAGTATGTACCCAAATTTCTGAGCTATTCATTGATGTGGGGAACAAAATTCAAACTTTAATTTCTTTAAAGTTATACCTAATAATATTGTTTAAATGTATAAAAATATTAAAACTGGAGAGGATGGGCAATAAATTGGTCTTTTAGTTAGTAATTTACTTAAACTAGTTCTAGATCACTTCGCAAAATTGAATTCCAGTAGTACCCTCTTCAATGTGGTCTCTTTCTAGAATGTTGTGCTTCCAATGTCAATATAAAAATGAAAAAAATTTAGGGGAAAAATGTTGCTCAGGAGACTGCCTAAATTTCTGAAAAGGCTAGCTTTATCTTAAGTGGTCACTGCTATGTTATTTGAGCAAATAAACATGAATAATGAAATAAGAAATATTTGATTTTTGAAAGACATATGAGCAAGATTACATAGTCTTGGGTACTGGAGACAACAGAATTTAAGATGAATAATACCTAGAATTTTTATTAAAAGAGGTACTAAATTCTAAAACCAAACTTACTCTGGGAAGGCAGGAAAGGAAAAGTAAATGGGTTCAGAAAGTTCTTTCTATTAAATTCGCATTCAGTTTCTGAGTCAAGATACTCCTCAAGACAGAATGGATTAAAAAGGAAGAATAATTTTAAGCAGAAAAATTAAAGCTCATGTAATCTGACTTATAAGATAAATAAGTCTGGGTAATTATTATCTTAAGCAAAATTTGTAAAATATAATCACAACTCAAAACAATGAAATCAATGCAGGTTTATTAAAATCAAACAAGTACAACCAATTCTCAATTATTCAGGGTGATTTTAAGAATTATTAAAAAAAAATAGTTGAGATAATGTACACCAATTAGGGGAGAATTGGTATTGACTCTATGCCCCTGTGCCCTTCCCTCAAAGGAAAATCATGAATTGGCTGTACTAAAGAGAAGAAAGCTGAGAGCTAGATGTCCAATTGTGTATACCCAGAATAGCTGAATGTGAATGATTTATGACTTTGTTTTTGATTCTTATCTACAACACTGACCCTGGAGTTGCAAAGAAAAGGAGAGTTCAGACTACCTTTCAAGTTATATCTGCTTCCATAAATGACCAAATAAGGCTATTCTATGGCATGCATAATTTAAAAAAAATTCTAGCTCTATCCCAGCATTCTTTCTCCCCCATTTTGGAATGCAGCACACCAGAGTTAGATTTCTACCCACAAACGAAAGCCCAAATGCCAGTCTTTGGTGGGAATCTGTACATGCAGATGTGAGGCCTCAGAATATCTCCAAAAAATCCACTAACTTGACAAGCTAGAAAGCAAAGTGAAGTCATTAAAAACATTTTGTTAACAAGGTTTTCTGTTTTTTGTTTCTGAGTTTAAAAACCAAATCTCAATTCTACTTACTATTTGGTGGCCCTGTTGCCTGGTATGGTGGATAAGATGCTGAAACTGTAGGTCGAGAGAAGACTGGAGGTTCATCTCCAAACACCACAATCATGACCTGAATAAGCCCCAACAGGTCTGACTGAGGCTAAAAACAAAAAACAAATTTAAGTCAGCTACAGATTTAATTTTCAGCAAAAAGGAAGTCTGGCCATTTCTTACCAGTTTTCAACTCAGCTTGATAATTTTCTTTACAGGACCCCCAAACACAAAATTTTCATTTAAGTAATAGAGCTATGTGATTTTTTTTTTTAAACTTATTACTTCTTTATCTGTAGCAAGTCTGCTGCTTCATGTATAGTATTCCCCACTTATCTAAGGTTTCAAGTCTGCAGTTTGTTACCCATGGTCCTAAATATTAAATGGAAACTACAGAAAAAGAAGTTCATGCTAGTTTTGCTGCAACACTTCAAACTGCAAAAGTTATGGCCACAGTGTGTGATAAAGTGGCTTAGTAAAGACGGAAAAGGCAACAAATTTGTGGGAGCCCTGACTCATAGCTTAGTTGATTGCTGGTTTGATTCCTGGTCAGGGCACATGCCAGAGTTGCAGGCTCATCCCTGGTGAGGGGCATGCAGGTGGCAGCTGATGGATGTTTTTTTTCTCCCTCTCCCCTCCTCTCTCTTTAAAAATCAATTTAAAAATCTTTAAAAATAAAATTTGTGGAAAGAAGACATGAACAGAAAATGTGCTCCAACTGACGGTAACATGTTGCATCAGGAAGCACTGAGCCTCTCTGAACACTTCATCAAGGGATTCTCTGAAACAAGTGATCACGTTCACATAAATTGTATTATAGTATACTGTTACAACTGTATTTTATTACTAGTTATTGTTGTTAATCTCTTACTGTGCCTAATTTATAAATTAAACTTTATCATAAATATGAGTGTATAGGAAAAAAGTCACATGATATATATACTTCGGTACTATCTGAAGTTTTAGGTATCTACTGGGGGTCTTGCAATGTAACCCCAATGGATAACAGGGGGCTACTGTATATTAAAAAAAGCAGTAACCAAAAGAATATACTGCAAAATTCAGGTAGTATTATTATTCGTCTGACTCCATAGAGCTAACCAAAACATATCTCAAATGAAGAAATTTAGTGCTCTGTTACAAATTCAGGAATGAACACAGCAGTAGTCACAAATATTAAGGCCTTTAAAAGATGATGTTACCTTGGAAACACATATTCTTAGATTAATTTTTATTAAAGATAGTATTATAAACTCTGAAATCACTGGCAGGCTATCTCAGAAATCACTTGACCAGAAATCGAACCCGAGACCCTTCGGTTCTTGGGCCGACGCTGTAACCACTGAGAAAAACTGGCCAGGGCTGCTTAGCTTTTTAGCATCTTGTCTTTGAAGCTTAGGAATCCAGCATATCTCTTACGGGGAAAATGCAGATTATCTTGTTTATTTATTTATTTTAAATATGTTTATTTATTTTTAATATATTTTTATTGATCTCAGAGAGGAAGGAAGGGAGATAGAAACATCAATGATGAGAGCAAATCACTGATTGGCTGCCTCCAACTTGCCCCCTACTGGGAGTCGAGCCCACAACCTGGGCATGTGCCCTGACCGGAGTCGAACTATGACCTGGTTCCTAGGTCGACATTCCACCATTGAGCCATGCTGGCCGGGCCTGTTTATTTCTTTGTAACTTCCCCTTCTCCCAAATTTTGGTTCCTAAAGGATTGGCTGTATTGGCATACAGAACAACAACTGTTGTCTTTTCAACCTTGTGAAATAGCTAGAAACTCTGCAGGTTTCTTTGCCTCTCAGCGAAGGCCCTCTGCCCAGATTCTCAGCCTCTTACCCTGTGGCAAAAATCAGTAAATACTCCCAGGGGAAATTGGCAGAATGTTGGCTTATCCCTTGCAGTTCTCTTCACTAGTGGTTCTTGTCCCTTAAGTCTTATTGCCTCAACAGTTCTCCAAAGCCTTAGAGATGTTGTTTGTACTTTGTTTTTTTTCTAGTTATTTTGATAAGAACACTGGTCTGCCAGAGCTTTACCATCAGAGGCAGAAACAAAAGTTTCCTATTAGTTCTTGAAAGGAACACTCTGAGTAATGAGATTTGAACAGTTAAACAAATATATGTCATCAGTATACTATTTTTTAAAATGCACTTCCTACTGTGTGAATTCTACCTATTCTTAAAGGTTCAATTCAAGCAAATAAAAGTGACTGTGTGTATTCTGTAAATTACCAAGCTCTATACAAACATAAGATATACAGTCATGTGACACCTAACAACGGGGATACATTCTGAGAAATGCGTTGTTAGTGATTTCATCATTGTGTGAACATCACGGAGTGCACTTTCACAAACCTAGATGGAATAGCCTACTACTGTAATTGTATATGCTATACTTTTATATGACTAGCAACGTAGTAGGTTTGCGTATACCAGCATGACCACAAACATGAGTTATGCATTGTGCTATAATGTTAGGATGGCTACAACATCACTGGACAATAGGAATTTCCAGCTCCATTATCTTACGTGACCACCATCGTATATGTGATCTGTTATTGGTTGAAATGTTGTCACAGGGCACATGACTATATTTGTTCTGGAGAACCTTTTCTGATTACTCAGCTCAGCAATTGTGATCTTATATGAACTTATCTCCTCCTTGGAATCCTCTTTGAGTGTTAACAAAAAGTAGATGCCAGTAAGTAAAATTTATAAAATACAACAAATTCACAGAACACTGTTAATACTTACGTGTTTCCATTCGTGTAGATAAGGAAGATATATTTTCCCATTTGCATCAACATGCTTTCCTGTTTTAATAGTCATTGAACTAGTAGGCTTAACAAAACAGATAGGGGGATTATATGGGTATGTGTCCAGCAGCCACAGGCATATTGGAATATTATATGTATTACCTGAGAGAGAAAGAAACTACAGTTACTCCATTTTTTATTATTTTTCAATAATGGCTTAGTAGGTGAGCAAGAGAGAGCTACAAGTAAGCAACACTTTTTAAAAATCACAACAAATATTTTAATATTTCAAAGTTCTGTTTAAGATCAGTTTCTTAAATTTTCAGTTTGTAAAATACATCAGTAGGATTCAGTAGGTAATTGATCACTACTCTGCTAAGTGTGTGCTTGCTGCCCTAAAAGCATTCTTCATGAATTATCTTTCAACTCAATCCATTCTTTGCTACTTGACCCCCGACATTTCAGTTAATAATGTTCACTCAGAAGGGTCATACAAGGAAGACCATGGATTATGGTATCCTATCAGAAAGTGATAAAATTCTGTTGCCAAAGCTAATCCAACAGTCAAACAGATGCTGATTGGTGGCCACAAGTTGACCAATTCATATGGCATTTTCAGTGATAGTTATTCAATCAACGATGTCATCTTGTTCTCTTTGCTTTATGTAATAGAATCTCTTTCAGTTGAGAAATCTGACTTTAAAGCCTCTATTTTAGCCACTACACTCTATAGCTACCACTGTTAGAAAAGTCTGAATGGGGTGGGATGCTGAACTAGGAGGCATGTAAGATTCTAGTTTTAAGATTCTCAGATTCTATGAAACGTCAGCACAAGGAGTCACTTATTGATATACTGTATGTTGGTAGGAAGGGAAAGAGTAAGCTGAAATAGTAGGTGCTGCTGCCAAATGAAGTTCAATTTCAACAGAAGTTAAATCTCTACATCATCATGAAAATCATGAGGAAATAGGTTTAATTTACTTATAACTCTTTGACAATATATTATGTGAATCAAAATGCATCTATACTGGAAACGTAAATTACATAAGATACTTACCTCTATAAAGCACAGGAACTGTTCCAGTGAGGTTCATTAGTTCCCTGGAACTGCCATCATTAAAAACTGAAAGGAAAGAATAATGATTTAAACATGAGCATTGTAGATGTTCTCATTAAGTTATTCTTTCAGAAGTGCTGGTTAAAACTCATTATTACCCTTGAAACGCGTTAACTTGTTAAATGTATCATCCATTTTGCCAAATAACAGAGTATCCTTTGTTGATTCACTCAATGCGATCAGTTTTTAAATGAGTAAAGAAAAGATGCTTTGAATTACTTGGAAAAATGAATATGAGTGCTACAATCACAGTAATTATGAGCTCTGCTTCCCCAACTAACACGATAATAAAATTATGTAAAAAACACTATGAACTAATACCATACTAAATGTTAGTTTAATATCATAAAATTTTAGATTCCCCATGTTTAGCCCAAACATAGCATCAAACCAGTTTTTAAAAAGAGTTTTCACAATGAAATATAGACACCTCTTAATACGAATATTTCTCATACCATATCACACAAGTTTTTCTAACTATAACTGATTGATTAAATAAGGCACACATCATTTGTATTATATTGGCTGCTATTATTTGTAATGATTTGGAATTAACTCTGTACCACATAGGGAAAAGGCTGTAATGTGAAGTACAAGAACAAAATACTGTTGACCTTTAGTTCTTTTACTTACTACTGACAATTATAAACGATGCTGTAATTTATTCTGATTTTGTGGTTTTGTTTTCTTTTTTAAAAAAACACATCTTATTTAAATTATGACTTACTTTATTCTAAAAGCATATTGATAATAATGGTTTGGACATGGTCTGGCCATATAACGCTAATGTAAGGTTTGTTCAATGATGTTGGAGTCTTTGTTACTCTTTTAGCATGAAGTAAAAACTGTCACAGTAAAATTCTAGCTCCAGTCCCCCTCCATCCCACCCCACCCCATTGAAGCCAGTTTTAAATAAACTAATTTTGGTAATACAAGTTTTTTTGCAGATCTAGGTACCATTGTACAGTACGTGGACATAAAGTAGAATCGTGCCCTAAGTTTGAAAGAAAACTTGAAGTTCACGTCTTTGTTGTTCAGGAAACTCAGGACTGACTGTCCCTCTCCTCACCAGGCTCCTAATGTTTTCAAAGCTCTAGGGGTGAGGGGAGTTTAGAGTGAGAGTCTCAGCTACAAATTCAGCTCCTTGTCCTCAGTGCCAAGGGTCTCCTAATGGACAGGAGCTCTTGGCCCTGGCACATAAGGTGTGGGGCCAAAAAGACTATTTTTTAAAAAGGAACAACTTTAGATATTGTTATTTCTTACTTAAAACCCAACTTCACTCATCTCAATAACAAAACTGTCACCTACGCACTCTACAGAATTAAGCATCATATTTTAAAAATGTTTTCCTCATTTACAAAATGAGTGATAGTCCAGCATATAGTTGCTGAATGTCTTCCTAAGAATATTCAGAGATGCTGGGAGTAGGGAGGAATGTGTCAGTAGCTAATTAACTTTAGGATACACTACAATATATTCTCTCCCCTTTTGGTGGGGTAGCATATTAAAGGCTCTGAGAAACATTGCAACACTGCTGCAAAGAAGCCCACTTAATTTTGTTTAATCTGTCACTACTCAAACTTAACCATAGAACCCAAACTCCCAGCAACATTCTTCACAACTATGGATAATACTTTGGGAAATGATTAACTAAAACATCTTTAACATCCCCGCTAGGTCTAAATTTGCAGAGCTATATCTTAGAGTACCTTTTTAACACTTAAAATAACTAAACAAATATAAGACATTATTATTAGATCTTGTAATTTTCTATCCCTCCAACACTTATATTAGGTGGAGGTTTAGTCCTACAATAGAAAAAAACAACAATCTTAAAAGGAAAATGAAAAACCTACAATAATTAACAAAAGGAGTAAACTCAAAGTACAGTGATTGATATTTTATTATGTAAACTCACCATAAGAATCCAATACAGGTTTGAGATCTTTGTATAATGTAATCACATTGATAGTTTCACGTACAGTTAGGTCTCTGTATTTGTACTGAAAAGCAAAATCACAAGAATTTAGTTTAAAACCAATGTACATATTTTACTGCTAGGTTAATTTTCTTAAAATCTTATTTTTTAATAGCACTCTTCTTACTAGACCAAGATGGCGGCATAGGTAAACACCGGAGATTGCTGCCACAAACAACCACTTCAAAAATACAACTAAAAGACGGAACGGACATCACCCAGAACCACAGGAAGGCTGGCTGAGGAGAGACTCTTCAACTAGAAGGAAAAACAACAGCACACCGAGGCTCAAAGGAGGCGCAGTGTGGAAAATACTCAGGTGCGGAGGTGCGCGCGCAAAGCGGGCTGGTGGCTGAGAGCGCGGTTGTCGTTTTCGGTCAGGGGGGAGTCTCAGACTCTGAGCTCCAGATACGGGCGAATCGCTGGGGACTCGGACCCAAACGGGAGAAGCGGGAGTGTCTGGCATCAGTTGGAAGGCAGCTTTCCCTCCGAGGTTTGCAGCGGTTCCGGGGGTTCTGAGAAGCAGAGCCTCTGGGAACAGGACTGAGGGCACCATAACGGCTCCCTCCGCCCGCCCTGTTGAGCCCGCCCCGCCCAAGCCCTGCGCAGAGCCATTTGCCAGATCGCCTCAGGCAAAGGCTAGATTAGCACCTCCCCAGAGGACAGAAGTTTTCCGCGGCAGACACAGCTGATTCACACAGCCAGTCGGCCTGGTGGTCAAATCCCTCTAGTATTAACTACAACAATCAAGGCTCAACTAGAACAAGACTGCGCACAAAGACCACTAGGGGGTGCACCAAGAAAGCATAAAAAATGCGGAGACAAAAAAACATGACAGAAATGGAGGATATAGAGCTAAAAATCGCAATTTTGAGGGCTTGCAAAAATGTGCTAGAAGCTGTCAATAAACTTGAGGAGAGAGTCACGAAAACTAATGAGACCCTCGATGCTATGATAAAGAACCAACTAGAAATTAAGCATACACGGACTGAAATAAAGAATATTATACAGACACCCAATAGCAGACCAGAGGAGCGCAAGAATCAAGCCAAAGATTTGAAATGCGAAGAAGCAAAAAACACCCAACCGGAAAAGCAAAATGAAAAAAGAATCCGAAAATACGAAGATAGTGTAAGGAGCCTCTGGGACAGCTTCAAGCGTACAAACATCAGAATAATTGGGGTGCCAGAAGATGAGAGACAGCAAGATATTGAAAACCTATTTGAAGAAATAATGGCAGAAAACTTCCCCCACCTGGTGAAAGAAATGGACTTACAGGTCCAAGAAGCGCAGAGAACCCCAAACAAAAGGAATCCAAAGAGGACCACACCAAGACACATCATAATTAAAATGCCAAGAGCAAAAGACAAAGAGAGAATCTTAAAAGCAGCAAGAGAAAGAGACTCAATTACCTACAAGGGAATACCCATACGACTGTCAGCTGATTTCTCAACAGAAACTTGGCAGGCCAGAAGGGAATGGCAAGAAATATTCAAAGTGATGAATACCAAGAACCTACAACCAAGATTACTTTATCCAGCAAAGCTATCATTCAGAATTGAAGGTCAGATAAAGAGCTTCACAGATAAGGAAAAGCTAAAGGAGTTCATCACCACTAAACCAGTATTATACGAAATGCTGAAAGGTATCCTTTAAGAAGAGGAAGAAGAAAAAGGTAAAGATACAAATTGTGAACAACAAACATGCATCTATCAACAAGTGAATCTAAGAACCAAGTGAATAAATAATCTGATGTACAGAATGAACTGGTGATTATAATGAATCAGGGACATAGAAAGGGAATGGACTGACTATTCTTGGGGGGGAAAGGGAAATGGGAGATGCAGGAAGAGACTGGACAAAAATCGTGCACCTATGGATGAGGACAGTGGGTGGGGAGTGAGGGCGGAGGGTGGGGCGGGAACTGGGAGGAGGGGAGTTATGGGGGGGAAAAAAAGAGGAACAAATGTAACCTGAACAATAAAGATTTAATTAAAAAAAAAAATAGCACTCTTCTTAAAAGTATAATGGTTCTGACTAATCATTAACATTAAAGCCTGAAAAACTTAAAGTTATTTGTGTAAAGCAAGATGGACTAATGGTATAAATATACCGCCATAAATTGCTAAAATGACATAGGAGGGTGTTAACTAAAAGTTATATTTAAGTTGGGAGCTAAGATAATGTTCAAAGGAAAAAGTGATCTGTAATATATAAAAAGATAATATAATGTTGTATGTCAACTGTACCTCAAAATAAAATAGGTCAAGACAGGTGGAGCAAAGTACTATGATGGGCGCAGGGTCCCCCAATCAGATAAAGAATCAAGAACCAGCCCTAACCAGTTTGGCTCAGTGGATAGAGCATCAGCCTGTGGACTGAAAGGTCCCAGGTTCAATTCCAGTCAAGGGCATGTACCTAGGTTGTGGGCACATCCCCAGTGGAGAGTGTGCAGGAGGCAGCTGATCGATGTTTCTCTCTAATCGATGTTTCTCTCTATCCCTCTCCCTTCCTCTCTGTGAAAAATCAATAAAATATATTAAAAAAAAAAAAAAAAGAATCAAGAACCATCACCTGTGTCTAGGGTCCTGGCTATCAATTCCTACAGGAACCACACCCAACTGAAAGAATAACACCTGAAGCTTGTCCTCCACCAGAGTATGAAATTTCACAAATTGATGCTACAAATTCCTACCATCTACTTATTGGCTGGATAGAAAAGACGCTGATACTCGGCATTAATATTATCACTTGTAGGAGACTCAGTTTTTCAGATATTGGGCCAAAAAACTAAAAGATAGGTAGAATGCCTTCTTCCACCTCTCCCCTACATCCTTTTTGTTTCTTAGGGTAAAGAGAGGTTAGACAGAGAGGGAGGCAGGTTCCTCTAGAGCAGTGGTTCTCAACCTGTGGGTCTCGACCCCTTTGGGGGTCGAACGACCCTTTCACAGGGGTCGCCTAAGACCATCGGAAAACACATATATAATTACATATTGTTTTTGTGATTAATCACTATGCTTTAATTATGTTCAATTTGTAACAATGAAAATACATCCTGCATATCAGATATTTACATTACGATTCTTAACAGTAGCAAAATTACAGTTACGAAGTAGCAACAAAAATAATTTTATGGTTGGGGGTCACCACAACATGAGGAACTGTATTAAAGGGTCGCGGCATTAGGAAGGTTGAGAACCACTGCTCTAGAGGAAGCCTTGAAATCTTAATTATGGTTTTAAAATTCAAAATCAATATCTGAATATTCTTGTCCATATATATACTTAATACTATGTTATCAATTTAAAGATCAAAAATTGCATGGAACAGACACTCTTCAGTCACACAGTATGTAAAACAATGTACTGTTTTTTAAAAAGTGATATATAAATGTTACAACATAGGTCTGGGCCACAATTTTTTAGGGCTCCCCAAAACTTTCTCGACAATTAAGAATAACTACTTTATCAAAAGAAAACCAAGAAGACTAGAAGATACTAGACAACCAAGAGAAGAAATATTTTGAAAACTGTCACTTTCCGCCCTAGCTGGTTTTGCTCAGTGGATAGAGCGTCGGCCTGCAGACTGAAGGGTCCCAGGTTCGATTCTGGTCAAGGGCACATGCCTGGATGGCAGGCTCAACCCCCAGAAGGGGGTGTGCAGGAGGAAGCTGATCAATGATTCTCTCTCATCACTGATGTTTCGATCTCTCTCTCCCTTTCCCTTCTCTGAAATCAGTAAAAATACATTTTCAAAAAAGATATGAAAGCAACCCAAGTGTCCATCAATAGACAAGTGGATAAACAAGATATAGTGAATAAACGCAATAGAATATTACTCAGTCATAAAAAAGAATGAAATCTTACCATTTGTGACAGCATGAATGGACCTAGAGGACATTAATGCTAAGTGAAATAAGTCAGACAGAGAAATACAAATACTATATGATTTCACTTTTATGTGGAATCTAAAGAACAAAACAAACAAACAATAGAAACAGACTCATAGATACAGAGAACAGACTGATGGCTACCAGCGGTGAGGGGGGCTGGGAGGCTGGATGAAAGAGGTGAAGGGATTAAAAAGTACAAACTGGTAGTCACAAAGCTGTCATGGGATGTCAAATGCAGCATAAAGAATATACCCAATAATACTGTAATGACTATGTATGGCGCCAGGTGGAAATATCAGAGGGAACACTTTGCAAAGTATCTGCTTATCTAACCACTATGCTGTGCACCTGAAACTAATACAAAATAATAAAGAATGTAAACTGCAATTGAAAAACAAGATTTAAAACGTAAAAGATAGTTGCTCTGAGCAAACCAAAGCCCCTGACATGGTAATGCAATTCTCTTTATTTCACCCGAAGTAGGGAGAGACTGGTATTTTGGCTCCTCTGGGCGTTTTTGCCTAAATGGAGCCTGTTCACCAACAGTTACTGCTCTCCCGCGGGTCGGGGACGGAGCTGCGTGAGGAATACAAAACAGGGAGACACAATCTCCGGGGCTTCGAGGGAAGGGCCAGAGCTGACGATCCCTGCACTGGAGTGCAGGGCTGCCCCAGATCGACAATTAAATACAACCTTCTCTTTGTGTTTATGAAAACGAAAACTGTTCTGCCCCACAGACTGCTCCAAACTCAACCCAAAGAGAAGGGGGCGGGCGGCAGGTGGCAGACGGCCTCCAGCCCGCGCCTTTGTTGACAGCCGCCGCCCCCCACCCTCCCCGGCCCGGCATC